>NW_021163090.1:0-600000 GCF_004324835.1 Dendronephthya gigantea
CAAGTGTATTATTATTACTATTATAACATAAGAGCTGGGCTTCTATGGACAGAGGTTTCTGACCCCAAATCTAAACTTCATGTGGATAAGACCATCCCATGCACCACTTTTACCATTCTGAATATAAGAATCCCTGACCCTGCAGTGTGTATGATATAATTTCACAACATTGTATTGAAAACTTAGACTTATTCAATTGATAATTTTTGATATTAAAAATACTTTTTAATACCTTCTACAACTACAAAGTAGTGCTAGAGAGACAGTACCCCTGAAGGTGGTCATGATTTAACTTTTTCATACATGACAGACACTTTCAGTTCACAGAATATACTTTTTTAAATTAATTGTTTTTTAAGTCGTGATTATAGTAGCTTCAATGGTCTGTAGTCCTTGGTCTAGTATGACACTGGGAAGTGGCTGGGTGTTCCGTTTTGTCTTTTGAATTATATTTCCAATTCTTGTCAATGCCTTTTTTAGGGAGTCCTGATCTTTCTTCACTTCTGCCATACCATCGTATAAGTTCTTTTCTTTCTCAGAAATAGTCTTTGACATTTTTATTATATCATCATCTTTTATTTCTTGTGTGTAAGATATTGAAACTGGTCGTTGTTTCATGTTGAAGAGTTTTCCTCTTGATTTGCTCAACTCTGCATTCAACTCTGTTAAATTTGCTGTTGAATCTTGTAACTATAGAATAAAAAATATATAATTGTAGGTCTACTCCTTCTGATGATGACATAATTGACAACATAGCTTACTTGTGACAAAAGTTCAGTAATATTCTCATCTTCTGTCCGAAGTTTCACAGGTAACTCTGATGAACCATATCCATTTTGTAGTTCTGTAATATCCTCCCGTACTTCTCTCTCCCGTGCTTCTTGTATGCGTGTTTTATTTATCACCCATGCCGCATCAATATACAACTTGAGATCACGTTTCCCCCAATCATTATAAGCTCCATCACTACATAGT
The DNA here is from genome assembly GCF_004324835.1 of Dendronephthya gigantea. Classification (NCBI taxonomy): domain Eukaryota; kingdom Metazoa; phylum Cnidaria; class Anthozoa; order Malacalcyonacea; family Nephtheidae; genus Dendronephthya; species Dendronephthya gigantea. Next base: position 976 of record NW_021163090.1, read on the forward strand.
TCCTCTGCAGTTACATTCCAAAATTTCCAATAACTTCTTGTCATTTCAGCATCTTGGCCATTTATTTCTCGTTTAGAGAAAATGCGAATACCCCGTAGCTTTGCAAAAGGGTAAGGGCTGTCCCCTTCTGCCTCCTTGGTTTTCTTTGCTGGGGGTTCCTCATCAACATCTTGTGATTGATTTTTGGTATTTGATTCATCTACCACATTTGATAATGGATTGTTGACATCTAGACTTTCTACTTGAAGTTCAGTCATGCCTTGGTTATTCTTAACAGTTTTAAGATGTAAAAATCATGGGAATATTTCAATACATGTAATTGTGATTTTCTGTGAAAATAAAAATCCTCTGTGCCTGCGTACAGGTTTGTACAGGATAAATTTTCATAATTAAATATTCATTATAATTCAAGGTGGAAATAAACATTGCGATTTCTTCCTGATATATATATTATTCTTCCTGAAAAAAATATGGAGTCTGTTCGTGAGGTAGCATCGACACAAACGCTATTTTCCTTCCTTGTTTTAGCTATGATTCGTGGTAGTTTTGCTGTATTAATCCACTACGGAATTGATTCGTATAAAACACCAAGTCTGTTATTTCTGCTTCGTACACCAGGAACATTGGTTCTATTTATTATTTCGGTATTATACTTGGCTTCAAAGGAAGAAGAAAGCAAACTAGAGATTTTAAACAACTTTAAAAGCTCGCGGTTATATAAAAGAGCTGCATTATTGGGATTTTTTCAGCTTTGTGGACCGTATTTGTTATTTATGTACGCGATGAAATACTTAAGTCCAACTATTGGTGCAGTCTTTATGTGTGGAACTCCTTGGGCGACTGCGTTGTTGGAGAAATTTCTTTCTCTCACTGTTCAGGTAGGTTCGAGGAAATTATATGTACCGATCAAGGCACATCTTCACATAGACATGTATCCCCCCATACAGAGAACTAACAGCCATGATATCTTTGGGTACTGGGTAGACATAAATATTGTATAATGTTTACCATTTATGTCTTTCCAGAGAGCAAAGAATTGGAATGCTATTGGCTCAGTTATAGGTGTGATTGGCTTGGTTGCTGTCTCTGTTGGAAACTTATGTCATGTTACTATGGATACAAGTTGTCGAGCAACATATATTTTCAAAAATGTAACAACCAACATTAGTAATAGTTCAGATGGTTATTTCATTAATGTTACCAAGGAGAAAGTTGAGGTGAATGCTGATACTTGTTTAACAGAACTAGAAATTACTACAGCATTTCTTGCTTTGTGTGGTGCAACATGTCTCTGGTCAATAAGTGCAGGTAAAACATCATTAAACGCACACTATATTATATTGATAAACATGTTTACCTACTTGTTAAAGAGGTAAGTTGTTTGCATTGATAGTAGTTTCTAAATATATTGGACAGTATTTTCAAGATTGAAACGAGTCAACATTCACTTCCTGGTTGGTGGATTGTTGAACAATGCTTTTGGTGGATTGTATGCTTGTGTGCTCTGGTTAATTCTTGAGCAACATATTAACACAAGCAAAGTGAGTATATTAATTAGATGCCCATTCTTCTAGAATAAAAGTAACCAACAGATTTACCATTTGTAATGACTCTTTTTTATCTAGGTTGCTTGGGATAGCACTGATGGTTCCATTTCAGTTATATTCTTATCAGTTGCATCAAGTTGGGCAGCTTCACTCATCTTATACTATCTTTATAGAAAAATTGGTAAATTCATTCTTGACATATGAGAATGTTAAAATGTATATTATGCTATTTTCTAAAACTGATGTATCTTTCAGGTGCAGAATCAACCAACAGAGTGATGTGTCTTGTTCCTATAATAACATGGCTTGAAGATATCATATTTTTGCATCACTACAAGAGCATGTTCACATGGATTGTTGTTTTAGAAGTTATAGGTATTGTATAAATTATGTATTATGACTAAAGATATAACAGCTTCTTATGCAGAATTTAATATTGCAGGCCTCGTATTAGTTGTAACTGGTTTGTATATCTCATCATATCACCAAGAACAAAGTGCTTCACAAGGTGCTCATGCACAACTTCTACCAGACTATGTTTCAGAGGTATGCAACATTAGTGTATTTATGATGTGCTCCAACAAAATTAATATCACTCTTTCCAGTTGCGGATGCTTGGGTACAACCATGCATGATGTCATGCGATGCAGGTAAACAGAAGTATTGTCATTTAGCTAGCAATGAAAAGAAGTTATACATTTTAATTATATAGGAAGAAGATGATGGGTTGATTCAGAGACAAGTCAATGAGTTAAATGACACTGTTCAGTCTGAAGAAGAACTAATGCAGTCTGGTAGTAGTAGCATGCAGGACTCTGTTGAACCACCTATGATACATTATGCAGATGATGAAACTTATGATGAGGGGGAAGTATGGTGAATAGACTATTGTTTTTAGCAACATTGTAATCGTAAAAATAAAGAAATTGTATATATTGTAACATCTCAGAAGTTTCTCTGTTTGCATCATTCATTAAAACTTAAAAAACATGACAGCGCTACAAATATATGCTTCAAAATACCACCTCATGTTGGTAATAAAAGAAAGCTTTATTTAAGTACAATATATACAACATTTAGTTTAAATAAATTTTCAATAACCATCAAAGTGGTATGTCCAGCATATCAATGTTCATATACATATTTTACAAAAATTCATTTATTTTCTCAATATAATTTATAGCTTTATAAGTAAATATGATGGAAACCCTACATCGAATAAAATATTGTTTTCTTATTTTTTAAACATCACTGATTAAAATTGAGGAAATTAGTCTCTTTTAACCTTGTCTTGCTGTTTCACTGGTTTCATAAACTGATGGAATACTGAAACACGGACATAGGCTAGCGTTTGGTAGGTGTGGAGATGCGGTATATTCCATTGCGTAACTTGTCTGAAGTTGTGATAACTGTGGTTCCCAAACACCAGTTGGAAAAACCTCAGGATTGGGTGGTGAATACTTCAAATACATTAATAACTGAACAGCGTGTTGTTCTTCTTTGAACTTCTGGTACATGTACTCTAGCGCGAGTTGTTCGTTGTCTTCGAGGCCTTCTTCGCCGTGGTGAACGATTTGTTCTTCTTTTACTTTAGATGACGAAGACTCCTTATTTGCTTGCTTCTTCGTTGCTTGATGATAATAATCGTTGAGCCAGGCTGCCCTTTCCCTTGCATGACTTTCGCCTTTAACGCCCGCTCTTTGTTGCGTCCGAGAGATTTTATTATCATAAAGGCTGCCCAAACTGTCACCAGTTTTTCTTTTCTTGCTGGAGGAGCAGGTTCTTTGAACCAGGTGCATCATTTGTGGTTTGCTTTGGACAAAATGAGGATGTTCAAATTTCATATTCTTATTCGGGTCGGACTTTCCATTTGTGGGTACTTTTCGGAAGCCGTAAAGGTTTAACTGGCGAACAAAACTTGTGAAGTTTTTTGTCTTGAACATCTCTGCCGTCTTGTCCAAAACTATTCGTTTAAAAGTGTCTGCATCAAATATAACTATTGCTTCGCCATTACTCGACCATCGTATGGCATTTTGGTACTTAGTTTCGCTAAGCAATACCTTTAACTTTGACACAAACGGGCTAAGTGGTCTTGATTTCACAGATGAAGGGGACGGACTTTGGAAACTTGCCATTATTCTGGACAAAGGTCTCTTCAGCAATTTCTTCAGCAAAGAAACCTAAAACAAAGTAGCCATTTTTCATCAATACAAGTTGCAAGCAAAACATTATGCATTAATAAATATGGCTGTTTTTGGTGAAAAACATATTTTAAAACAATATGATAAATTGATAATTAAAAATTAATCTTCAATAGCATGAAATAGTGGGGTAGAAAAAAATGAGCAAAGAAAACTTACTGTTTTAATAAGAAGGCAGGAGAGTTAGGCAGGAGAAAAAAATAGTGTTCTTGCGAACTCGAATGCCTTTTTAGAAACAAATAATTCCTTCTTTTGTGTACGGGTCCGCTCTCAGCTGTCTTTTACACAGCTTGAAAAAATCGTCTCTTGAAAAACGAAAATTTACAGTACAATAATAAGAAGCTAAGGATATTTTTCAATTCAAACTTTTCCGTGACAAAGGCAGATTTAGCAGAACGAAAAATAAAAAATACACAAGAAATTTTGCTGACGCGAGTTTCGCGTAAGCGACCAATGAAATTGCTTTAAAATAAAATCGTTCTCTAAGACGACTTCTAATTGGCTATCGTTATCTCGTGAGAAACGATGAAGTTCATATTCACAAGTGGCTAGCAGTTTACGGGGTACGGCTGTACAGTGTTGCCAACCTTGGGATTTTATCCCAAGATCTTGGGATTTTTTGAGGCTGTTGGGATTTTCTTGGGATTTTTATTTTTTTAATAAGACCTTGGGATTTTTCTTGGGATTTTTTAGAATAAAGAAAAGATAATGTTATAATAATGATAGTTGTAATACTGATTAATCTGCTTGCTCAGTATAACTGATATTCACTAAATATTTTAATATACCATACAGAGTATACAGCAGTTAAGCGCTGAGATCAGTGAGAAGGTTTCTTCCTATCGTATTTATGATACTTTTAGGGTAGTGCCAGGCTTCGGTTAGCGCATGGCTGAACACTTCGCCTGATGAGGGGACCTGAGAACTAATGAAAAAAAATCTTGGGATTTTTTGGGGGGAAAATAGGGAATCTTGGGATTTTTTGGGAGCTATATTGGGATTTTTAGGAAAACTGACTTGGCAACACTGCGGCTGTACTCCGCTGTAGGGGCTAGCATGGAGAATATATCATTTGCACGTAAATACTATTAAATTAAAATATTACATAACATTTACATGAAAATAAAACATATGCACTCAATCCTACAATATAAACCGTTCATGCTATGTGCACTCTGTTCAAGATGGTAATAAGTCACCACATTAAGGTGGTAAAAGCAGTCTTATCTCTTTTTTAACTTCTTTGTTAATGGACCTGAATGTCCTGATATTGTCAGTTTGGTCGAATATTCACTTATTTTTTGCGAACTCTTACCTTTCCTTTTACCAACTATTGGTGACTTACGTTTCAGATCACTTGGTGTTTCTCTTAATGCAAAACTTTTTGCCAAATGACCAAGATGTAGATTACGTGAATGAAAGACGTGTTTGGTGGATGATGGAAAGGTGTTATACGCCCCAATAAAGGAATGGAAAGCTAAAATACAAATTATACCGTCACCGATACTGACGAAGATACAATAATATAACATAACAGGTATATATAGCCGTTTCTGGTTTTGATAGACTTGGTTCAAATCTACTTCTCAAAGCGACGGGTTAGAACGTTGAGTGAGTGAGTGAGTGAGTGAGTGAGTGAGTGACTTTATTTAGAGAGGGTAACACCTGACAGTATATAAATACTGATAAACTAGTGGCCCTCAAACCACGTTACGTTTACTAACCTGTTAATGCAAGTTGCTTCAGAGATTTGTTCAGACAAACATTCTCTTCAAACTTCATATGTTGTTCAGTAACTGATCTGTGCAAATGTGCTTCACTAATTTCCTTTTTCCCAGATAAACTGCGCACATATGTGTTAAGAATATCATTCATTTTCACTTCGTTGAGCCTTTAATACAAAAATACATGATTATGAATTTTTGACAGCTAAAGATATCACACGCTAAACACAAAGAACGCACGTTGATGTTATAAATAAGAAATAGCACCTTAGGTTCTGCTCACTCAAAATGTTTAGAAATTGGACCTGAAATATAGATAAATATACGTTTATTTTTAAATCTGTCATAGTACCAACACGTAGCTACACTACAGTTAAGATGACCATAGTTGTGGTTAACAACTTGTATTATTATGACAAGATTGATCAACTGGCTAAAAATGTTTACCTCCGTAGGCAACAGAAACAATAGAGCTTGTCCTGACGTTCCAATTCTTGCTGTACGTCCAACACGATGAATATAATCGGTTGTATTTGCAGGAGGATTGTACTTAAATAAATGGAATTTCATTTTAGGAATATAAGAGAAAAGAATAAAACAGGAATATAACTTATTTTGCTCCATTGGTGTAAGAGTGAGGTATACATATAAACATACCTGGACAATCCAATTCACAGATGGAAGGTCCAGACCACGGGCAGCAACATCCTTGACAAAGCAAAATAACATTTCATTTTTAGGCACATTGGTTGTTAGATACTGACCAACCAGATTTGTTACTTAAAGCTATAACACACTTACAGTGCATAATAGTATTCCTTTGTTTGTCTCGCGGAATTTTGAAAATACATCAATCCTCTCCTATTTAAACCAGATTTGATTTTCACATGAAAGTTACTTAAAACTTGATAAAAGAAAACAAGACTAATAAGAAAGAAAAAAATAAACATACATTTTGTGTTAATTTGCCATGTAGCTTCATCAAACTGCTTCCTATAGCATAAAAGAAATGTAATTGGGACTCAATCACCAAGGTAAATTGGAATTATAGTTCAGTGGACTAAATAAAACGTGCTTGTCCTTTGTAAATGATGCCAACTACAATATAGTTTGTTCCAGGTAAATTGATGAAATTAGTTTTGAAATGATTTGTTGTTCATGCACCAACAAATGAAAATCAAGTGATCTACCTTCGACTGTTAAAAGAGTGGAAGAAAAAAGCATAAAATGGAAGTCCACAGAATCTTGAGTTGTGAAAAATACAATAACTTTACAATTCTCCTACAGGATTTAAACATATTAATAAATATCATCTTGATTGTAAATAATATATTGTCATCATGATGTTGTGTTAATGTTTCATTACCTGATATTTTTGCAGAAGAAAAACAGCCAAGGTTACAAGTCTTAACTTCATTGGAACAACAACACAGAATTGTTCAAGAAGATTTGGAGTTTGATAATCAGATTGCTAGAGGACAAAAAATTTAAACAATGGTCTATGAGCTTGCAGAAAAGTTATGAATTTGTAATCAAAATGCTGCTAGTTTGAAATTAGTTTAATTAAATTGTATTGCCATCTCACCTCAAAAGCTGAGTTCCCTTCATCAGTCATATCAATGATAACTGGATTTTCTATACTAACATCAAGTAAATTCTCAACACCTAGAAGCAAAAATATGTTTACAATGTTAATACCTTTCTATAATTGTTAGATCTTAGCAACAAGCAAAAACACTTTAACCTTTTGACAATGTAGCTGATAATAAAACTTTTTGGACTATTCTTGGAGTCTGTTCTTTAATTGTCGATAGAACAAAAGAAATATCTTGTTCAAAGCCAAGGTCAAGCAACCTGTTTTGAGACATAATGGTTGAAGGCTCTAGTCATTAGAAGTGTATTCATGGATTAACATTTGCCGTGATGTACGTAGAAGGAACACAAGAAGATTCCACACATGACATTGAAAGAATGTCACCAGTTCAATTGCAAAAAATAACAGTATGAATAATATTTCCATTAGGACCGCATTGTGCCAAGATAGGACCTCAAAGGCGAGGTTGCTAGGTCTCACAAAGCGCAAAAGCTGATTTCGCCCATTCATTGAAAAGAAGATGAGGCACATACATTAGTCGTGCAAAGATATATAGCGCGCCCACTTGCCTCCCCTCAGTCACGACAACTCTCGCCTTCCGCCCACTTTGTTCAGGTTGAAATTTATTTTGTCCCCCATTCTTAGTCCCCTCATTTTGGCCATTGCATGCTGGGGGGGGGAGCAGTAGGAATATAATACTATTGGACATATACTGTACCTGTCAGCCTCATCCAAAACAAGCCATTGAAGTTGTACCATTTTTAAGCATTGTGTTGTCTATGTGGTTAAAACAAAATTTGAAAAAGAATTTAAAGAGAAATCTATTACTTTTTAATAACAGAAATAAAAACAAAAGTCTCCAAATACCTTAAGATGATCAACAAGTCGGCCAGGTGTTGCCACTAAGATATTAACTCCTTTCCTTAACCTGTAACACAAATATGAAATGCAAGGTAAAATTAGTTTGTCTTAAAAGATATATCCTATAGTTTGTAACATCTGAGAAGACACTATTATTCATAAATGTTTATGACAAACTCAACAACAGAACCTAGCTTTTTCGGATTTACGTCTTTCTCCTCCAGTGATAGAGCCAGGAACTATCCAAATAAATGGCTAAAGAAACAACATGTTGCTAATATTTTTTTCACGTAATAATATTTCAGTTCTAAGTGAGTAATAACAAGTGACAAGCAGTCAGTTAATTTTGATACTGATAAATAGAGTATATCTTTGAAATTAATAGTTATGCACCTTTAAAACTTGTTGTAGAACTTTAAAAGTTTGACTAGCCAACTAGACAAGGAAGAATGTTAGATTAGTGTATTTGGTAGTTATTGATATTCTCAGTAATTCCATAGATTTTAAATTATATAAATAAAATATTGTAAGTACCTCTCTTGTAGGGACTAAGATCAAACAATATGGACCATCTACACGCTGAAATGATATGCAAAATTTTGACATTAGAATATACATTAATGTATATATAATTATATATATCCATCGTAATTATCGCTACTCTGGTTTTAGTAAATGAAAGTAATCACCACACAAAGATTAACTTTCACGACCCAACGTTTCGACACTCCGGTCTAGTGTCTTCATCAGGGGTTGTAATTATATATAATTATATTAATATACAACAAAGAAAAGATATATATAAGGGAAGAAACTATATATACACTGTACCTGTATTTTTGGTGAAATATTTTGAAGTGTTTGTACAATAGGTATAATGTAAGATAAAGTTTTACCTAAAATATGATAACAATTACTTCTAGAATATTTTACATACAGTACTATAAACTATGTATTACAGTCATTCACAACAATACCTGTGCCTGTGGCTGATTTGACAAATAGATCTTTACCATTCAATAACAATGGTATTGCCTCCCTTTGAACACTTTGAATAAAACAAAAATATTGATTTTAAAACCACTTATTTATAAAGATTATTATTAGAAAATATAATAAGGACAAACCTAGTCATTCTTTCCAAGTGTAGATTCTTCTCAAGATTTGAAATCTAAATGAAAGAATTTGGCTACAAATTATGCTGGGTTTTTTTTTTCTTATCATGGATAGAGTTAAAGGTACAAACCATAAACGGTGCTAAGTTTATATTTCTGAATCCACTTTCACTGAATGTTTCATCTTTTTTTGGAACATTGCTCAGTTCTGATGGAAGAACGTCGCTAAAATGTTTAAATTTAATTATATATTATAAATTATTCAAAATGAAGTTCTATTGCCTATAAAATATTTTGTGAACTTTAAAGTACCTCGAGATGTCTGGCAATTCTGGATTCTTTTTAAACAAAGACGAAATAATCTAAGGACATGAGAAAAAATTGACTTACTCAGCTATGTCTAGACTTCTTTTGTCCACAGATTCATTGAGTATTGTAATGAAATATACAATATGAACAACACATTGTGAATGTCTAATATGAAGATAACCCAGGCAAGGAACTATACTCATTTCTTAACCATAACTATATACCTCAGTCTTTTCAGAATGATCATTCTTTAAGACCTAAAATTTAGCATACAGTAAGAAATTGATACATACAAAGACTGAAAATTTATCAAATCAGGGTGAAAATATAAACTAGCTACCTCATTATTAGAATCATTGCTTTTTACTGACTTCTTAGTACGTCTTGGTTGTTTGCCAGAATCAAATGCCTTTAAAAGCAAAGTAATTGCTGATAAAGATGAGCCTAAACTGGCTAAACATGACTTCAAAACATTTCACTCTGGTAAACCATCCCTAACTGTGCATCCATGACCTCCACCAGTCTATTAAGGCATCGATTAATTATCTTTATTACTGGTATTATCCCCCCACTTTTTGATTTTTTATTAAATGAATGGAAAAAGCATGTGGGAATGTGCCTCGTCTCCTCGCATTTTGTATGAATTAACCACTCTGTGGCAAGCCACTAGTTTACCACCAGTTCCACTGTACCAGTAGCCAGTAGATCTACACGTGCTTGATGCTTGCTTCTAATGTATACTCACTTTATCTAATTTTCGTTTCTTTATTCCCACAGAACTAGCCTCCTTCAAAGAACTGGTAGTTAAGTTAAGTAAAATACTATCTCCATCAGAACTATCCATATTTTCCAGCGGGTTGAAAGTTGAAACCAATGATCATGGTTGAAATTGCATTTTTTTAGTTTATAAACATGGATTCAAGTGACTCGTACCCAGTCGCTTTTTTCGCTTTTTGTCTCATCAGGGGGGGGGAACGGGAGAGGCGAAGAGGCGGGTGTAAAAATGATGAATTATGATAGTTGCCTCACAATTAAATAGGGTGGAAAACTATGCCTTTTTGATTTTTATTGTATTTGTTGTATCTTTACAATTTTAAAATTGACATCGTCGTATGAATAAAACTAACTACACGGCAAAAAAACGAGAAAACAATAATGAAGTAAATTAACCATCAAGTCATCAACTATGATTATGTTAACTTTGCTAATACAATACCATGGCATTATTACAAATAGTCTTGTGGGTTAACGATTACACCATTCTTATAGAGCTGTAGATGCAAATGTTGTGTTATCCCTGAATAAGGAAGTGCTTGCGATTTTCCCAACATCGAGCCCTTTTTCACCGCTTCTGAATATTTAGAAGGGGTGAAATAAAATATCTTTGCACGAAAACCTGTAAAATAAAGAAATGAATTATTCTAGTGCATGCATGGTGTCATGAGGCTATATCTCTGTCCTCGAGTGATTCACCCCGCTTCATTCCCTCCAACTTTCATTTAACCCATCATGCCGGCATCATTCATAAACTGTAAACTGAATGGTTATATTGTTGATAGATCATACCCTCGGCTTCACCAGTTCCTTCAATATACAATCCATTGTTATATGCTTCGTTGTTGTTTGAATATGGAAATGATTTACGTAAAATCTTCGCAGAAAATGGTGCAATGACAAGACTTCCTGGCGAGCAAATTATATCGACACCCTTGTGTGTTCGGGAACCTCTGTAATGATAAATTCGAGTTATTTCCCTTTCATAAGAATATTCCTACATTGGTACAAGTCTACATCTTACCTTGGTGCTCCGTAATACCCACAACCCTGACTGTCACATCCACGAATTGTATTTCCACAATTTGAACTGCATAGCTGCCCAAGTTTAAAACACTTTACTGCATGATCTAGAAACATAAGTACAGGAAAATGCGATGATAACGTCACATATTGTGAATGGTAAAAGTAAGACGAAGTCTGCATATATCTCATATTTCGTACCTGCAAGAAGTAGGAATACGATAACGATCTTAACAGCTCCAACCATTTTCGCTCGATACCTTCAAACCTAATCTTTGAGTAGTTTGAAATAGCTTTCTATTAATATAATGACTAGACTAATCGAAAGTTAACCACGCGTGATTGCGATGTTCTCCAAGTTAAGAATATTAGACCACCTGGGAGGAATATTTAAAAAAAATACTTCTCTAAAAGGTGAACTGTGCTCGAAGATGACAAAGATAATATGAAGACAAATGTCAGGACGTCTTCACAACCAACGTAAAAAAATATTATATTTGCTTTAGTGTGTGATTTAAGGATTCGGTAAACTAGCAACAAATTACTGTTGCACAGAACATCGTTAATTTAACCATTCATGTGCTAATGAGAACTGATTATATATAGATGGGGGAAATGGAAAATCATTCTGCCGTAGCGATTGATTCAACTTGAACTAGAAATCACGAGAATTTTTTCCATTCAAAAGTTTTCATCACGAGTCTGTTGGAAGTTTCGAAGTTTCTTTTAAGGTCAAGACACAATTTTAAAATACTGAATAATTATCCCATAATTTGAACTGAAATATTGGCATTTGCGGGTTGATAATGACATCTAACAAAACTTTTCTTTATAAAAATTTAATATATACAAAATATAGTCATACTTAACTAGGTTATGTATTAAAAATACTGGTGATGCTTCCTTTAGTTTATCTTCATGTAATATCGCATTAAACCACCAACCATATCCTGAGGTCCCCGTTGGGTAACCCAGAGTCTCAGTTTTGTTTTGCTCTCTTCTTATCAGTTAAAATGAAATAATTTCTTGATGAAGAATGAATATTTCTGACATGAGATGGTAATGGCTGCGATGCAAGACCATATTCACATAACTTCTTCATTCCTTCAAGAACGTTGCTTCCTTTGAAAGTAACGAAGCAGTTCACTGACTCTTCGCTATCTTTCACATAATCTCCGCCTTTAAATCGTGTGGTCATCTACGAAATATATTAAAAGCAAACCTGAACTGCGTGCAGCAGTTGATTGATACGTGATACACTGTATTAACTAACCTTATATTCTACTTTCTCCAATGCAGGTTGTGGATTAGAACCAAACATCTTTACTGTTTGTGTTTTAATCTTGTCGTCCTTGCTCTTCTGTTCGTTAAAGGCTCTTGCATTATTCTCAATGTCACTGTCTTCACCTGTTTATAGAGGTCGCAGACTATTCACAAAACTTGTGTTCATTTCAATAACAAAAGTATTGTACTGTTTATACATACCAGAGTCTCTCTTTCGCTTTCGAGAGAGAGGATTTCCATCAACTTGATTCAATCTGAAGTGACTAAATGCACCCTGGAAAATAAGTAGTAATTTGAGTTGTGGAATGCACTCTAGAAAAATTGGTTGTTCCTTTTCATGGACAGATAGATTAGGTCATTATAAATGGCCGGACTCTGGGTGTTATAGACATTATAGAGATTGGTTGTTAGTAAAATTATAAAATAAACCAACCTGACTGTTTTTATTCAAGACCAGATCACAAAGAGGACCAACTTTTTTTCCTTTAAGATCTATTTCTTTCAAAGTCTTGCAACCAAATACATTCTCAAGGGCCTTCAAACAAATATAGCAATGGATTACACAACTCTCTGATTTTGGTACAAAAAACATATTTTTAAAATAACCACAGATAAAGTTACCTTGAAGAAGTATGTTTTGTAAGCAACTTTTACTGTAGACACAAATAAGTAAGAAGAGCCAGGAATATGAATCATGTAAAAAGTTGAGCTTGATGAAATAAGTTGGTTGACGTTTTCATTCCAGACAGCAATCCTTGTCAATAACTTGTTGTTCTGTGCTACCACACACACTTTCTGATTATATAGTTGGAACAAAAATATGCAATGAAATTATTTTACATACCAGGACCATGAATATAATTATATCAATATAATGACAGTTATATCTTCATGCAGTTTTGTACAGATTTGCAATCTATTCGAATGTTGACTAAAGTTTCTAAAAGGATGATAACTAAGGCAATATCCTACTAAAGAGGTGCTGAGTCAGGTCTCATTCTCCAATACCATCATTATTTGAGAGCCCCACCAGCATTCTCACACCCGGGTCTTTCTGCATATTGCAGATCTGGGGTCGGTTGTTCAAATGCGTGTGAGCTTAAACCTGGGTTAAGGAAAATATTCACATCAATTTTTGTAACCACTTGTTTACAAACTGAATACAGTTTTTTCATAAATATTTTCTGGACCAATAGAAGTCATATGTTCTAAAGTTTTAAAACAAACAGTGGTTCAAAAGCACATAAATTAAAACACAGGATTAAAATTTAACCCCGGGTTAGTGCTAACCCAGCTTTGAACAACTGATCCCCTTGGGTAGAGCTGCATGGTTATGAAGATGTCCCTACAGGTGCTGCTGTGGTGCCAGAAACAGCTAGATATACACTTACACAGTTTAAATAACTTTTTAATTCTTTACTAACGAGACCTTCAAATCCTTCTGGGTCATTCAAGATAAAATGCTTGTCCTTGTCTTGAAGGTAATGTAAAAAGAAATTAATTAATCTCATATGCAATTCGATAAATTCAGCACACAACTCATATTCACCTATTTCATTCAACTCATAAACATTCCATTTCTTATTTGAACTGCTATGATAATCTACAAAATATATAGACAAGTAAACTTGAAAAAAATGAATGAAGATGTGGTGTGTGGTAATATCAATATGGTATTTCTTAGTAATATAGCATCCAAATAGGCTGGGAAACTACACCAGCACGACAGAAATTTCCATCCAGTTTTAAAAGTGCCCTAATACTTACAACGTATATCCAATATTTCAAGTTTTCTCAACGACAACTTGCCACTCTGTGAGAAAATACAATATTAAACTAATTTTCCAGTATTAATGAAGCACTAAGCACAAATTGAAGATATAGAAAAACATTCTCGCACCATACCATGGTATGCTCAACTAGAAGCCTGGTTAAATAATCCTTTGTAGATGATTTCTTAAATTTCCCTGGTATTTCGTTCTCTTCACATATATTGAAGAGTTTGTCTTTGTTAAAGCGCATAAAAAACGAACGTAAAATTTTATATTCCATCAGTAAAATGCTCTACAAACATCACTCTGATTTTCGGTTATCACTTAATTCCATCCGCCAAAATGACATCACTATTTTCTTTTGACAGCAATTACAGGTAATAATTAATGAAGTTCGGGAGAACAATATTTATGGCAGACCAAAATTGTAATTGCTATTTCCTATTTCCGTAATTCACCGCTGAAAAAAACGCTACTTTTTAACCATTTCCAAGTTTGCTATTTCCATATTTCCAAGTCTCCTATTTCCATATTTTTCCTATTTCCATATTTCCAAGTTTCCTATTTCCATATTTTTCCTATTTCCAAGTTTCCTACTTCCATATTTTTCCTATTTCCATATTTCCAAGTTTCCTTTCTTTATCTATATAATTGCTTTTTGTTGTTTACTGGTCATTCATTGTTGGTGTTTTCTACAGGAATTGGTGGCAAACAATGATCTATGGCAACAAATAATGACTGCTTGACCATCATTGATGTTTAAGTTGATATCTCATATCTTGGGATTTCGTTTCAGTATTTGTCAGGGACGAAACTAATTGGTCAACACTAACTTTAATTAATCACTGGATCAGAAATCTGGTAGGCCAATCTATGGATATAACGCCCAAACAATTGTAGATTCGCGAATGAATTTTATTATTACTTACACCAAAGTTATATATTTACACAACCATATCAATTTTTCACCCAATTAGAAGCAATTAAAGTTTTCATAATTACTTCAGATGAACAAGTAACATCCCACTAACAGAATATCACTCAGTCGTTATGGAACTGTTGTGAGTTTATTTACAGTTATACGTTAGATAATTCTCCAGATCAAGAATAATAATTGACACGCTACCTATATATGTGACATTCTGTAGGGGGATACTGGTTTTGAATGAGTTACAGCGAAACAAACCATGAGTATACATCATTGTGAGGAAATATGTGTTCTAAGCTAACCCACGATGCTATTAACCACAACACTCTCTGCAACAGCTTTAAAAACTACACGCGTGTTTTTAGACTTTTGCTGAAGTTTTCATCTTCATTCTTTCTGTTTGTCGACAGCCATTGTTGCGAACTGGTGTTTCACGTTGAAGGGGTCTTTCTGACATAATCACTGAGGGATGTGATAGGATCACCAGTACTGGTAGGTGATGCAATTTTAGGACGGTTTAAACCAGGACTAGGGGTCAACTTCCCCGACTCTTTCCCCGGTGCTGAAGTTGACGTAGGAACTTTCTTGCCATCATCAACTGCTGTACTAGGTTTCGACATTTGTTGACCGCATACTCTGTGATGATTTTCCCAATCTTTATGTTGGCAAAATGCTCCACAATATCGAGCCAAATTACAACCACTACATGTTTCATTGGCTTTACGTCCACAGTTCCAACAGTTCTAGAACAATGTAATTATTTTAATTTCATTGAACACCATCAATTTGTATGAATTGCAAATGTACTCACCTCACTGGAGTCAGTCTGTCTGTTAATCATTCCCAATGTTTCTTCAATCGCTTGCCGTCTTGCCTCCATAACAGCTTTATCAACTTTACTTTGTGTTTGTCCAACAGCTTCGTTGGCTTTCTCTTCTGCTGCTCTTACAGCTTTCTGTAGTTCAACAACAGCTTGCCGTTTTACATCACTTACGGCTTCTTCTGCGCGTCGTTTAACGTCAGAAACTCTCTCTTCCGTTTGTTTGATTGTCTTTGATACAAGCTCATCTGTTGCAGCGCGAGAAAAAGTTATTTTCTTTGCATAGCCACTTTATCATTGCAAAAACCATGAGTAGAAAACTTCTTGTGTTTTGACGTAAAATAAATGAGTAAATGACTTACTTGCACGTCTCTTCACTTCTTGCTCTGCTTCCTCTGCGGTTTTTCGTGCCCAGGCAACAAGTTCGTCGCGATCTTGAGTGGTCCGTTGTTGCAACACAGTAATAGCTCGCTTTGTCTTCTCTACCATACCCAAAATGCACTGCAACATCTACATGTAGACAAAGTAATCATTAAAGTGACGAGAAACCAATCACATCTTATCCCAGTGATATTGTGAGGTCATTAAAATCCTCTCACGTCACTAACGAAGAATAATGAAAAAAATACCGTTTCCACGTGACGCCAATCATCAACGTCGCTGGGAATCTTGGGGTCTCCAAATGGATCATGAGAACTAGGCTCTCCTTCACGAGGAGCTAAAGATTTAATGATTCCTGTATTTATTATCATCATTACCACAATATAAACACAACATTTTGAACTCATTCTTTACCAATTCAAATACTTACCATGACCAAATAATTCGGTCGTACGCGATTTAGGGAATGATTCACTTGAACTTCCTGTACTACCAGTACCTGTAAGAATAACATATGACGAAGGTGAAATGATAAAAAATACCCTGGCATGAATTGGTAACGCTTATCATCACATACTTAAACATGGTCTTTTAGTAGCAGGAGACAGCTTTTCAATGGAATCCATTACCTAATCAAGAAATCATTTTTAATCATTATATAAATTATATCATATATATATATATATATATAATATATCTATTAAACTAATATTGTTGAACATACGAACCGATGCTAAATCACTGCCATTTTCCTTTGGTCTAAAAGGGTGACAGAAATAGTTGGAAGTAATCTTCATTTCAAAAATACACAATGCCCCAATCATCAAAATCAGTTTAAATACCTTGCAGTATCAATAGATTTTCTTTTGCCATTTTCATTAAATTCCCCTCCATTTACATCTGCTTGTTCAGAAGATGTTGGCTCACGATCTTCCAACAGTTGTGCATTTTGAAGGTATTGATGTGGAGTTTGCTTTGCCATTTGAGCACATTGAAGTAATTCCCTTTGAAGCAAAGGCAAGTTGGCCTGAAATAATAAGAAACAGCTGTAAACATGATCAGAAAAAAATAACAAGAAAAAATTATTGCATTGATAGGCAAACCTTGAGAAAAGGAATGACAAATGGTCTCAAAGGAAAATTTGTGGCCTCTTGCAATTGTTGATGAAACTCTTCTATTGATACAGTAGAGTTCTAGTGAAGAAAAGATTCTGGTAAGTAAAACAGTAATTGAGTTTGTAAAGGAAAACTTCAATCATGTCTGATAACAAATTAGAATGGTGTATTACTATTGTTTCACAACACTCCTTAATTTATCATCAAAGTTCAGCTTCTAAATATTGCAAACCACACACAAACATAATTAATGAACTTACAACCAAATTTAAAACAAGACCACGAACTCTCTCTCCAATCTCAGGCGAAATATCTGAGCCAAATTGTTGCAATGTTGTGAGGAAACGTTTCAATTTGCTAAGTTGTCTGGCACCACATGCTGGTGGTAGTTGATTGACGCCACTGCCAACAGTGGGTGGTGATGTGGTACCCAAAGGGCTTGGATGGGAACCATTCACATGTGGTGATGTAGAACTAACAGATCTTGTGTCTGCAGTTACTGCTGCACTTGATGTCACAGGAGAAGCAGAATGTCGTGGAGCAGGGTGTGTTGTCCCTTCATTTGGTGAATCTGGCATTCTTGAATCATGAGTTTCTGTACAAAACATTAGGAAACAATTTTCATTCCATGTTATTTTCACAACAAATTTATATTTTGATAAACTGCAGTGTCCGATTTCCGTGTTCATATAGTTCGCTTGTTTTGCATTCATACACTCACTAGTTTGTTTAAAGCAAAACATGTTATTTTTGAGATGGATTTCTGTTATGCTAAAATGGTAGTCGCAGGTAGAAAGAAATTGTAATATCAAGTGTTGTATTTTCTTGACAGTTTTCCATTACCAGGTTTATGCATATTTGATGTAAATATTTATTTTCTTGCTAATCTCAATATAATACTTGACAGAATGTCAGTAAAACTGACAAAACATGCTGAGAATTCCCAGGATATCAGAAATCCTTTAGGTTTCTTCTTAAATAATTACATCACATGGAAAGATTTCAAAATCTAAGATATATGAAACTTGCAAACTGTCATTGTGATTTGTGAACAGAAATATCCTGCATGGTTTAAAATAGGGCTGTACTGAATTTTTTTATTATAGTCAGGTTAAAATTCACAGTCAAGGCTGATAAATTATTTTGTTATCATACAGCAGAGATATCTGCACCACAGGACACTCTGGAGGATTTGCCTGAGATTTCTGAATGACCAAATATATCACATTAGATGAAGCATTGAATATAATAATCCTACAACTGAAATCTTTGATGATAGATCTTAGACTTTATGCCATCTTCATGAGCTAAGCACAGGAAATTAAGCATCAAAGCACTTTTCCATGTAATACTCATGAACTATTCAAGCAATCATAAACCAGATGTTTTATGGAGATCCAGCTGCAAGCTGGGAACACAGTGTATAACATATAGACCATAACGGAACATAAACATATTATTGATGTAACGATACATGCTAAAAACATTATCATGAAAGGAAACGAATTTCCTCTTTTGAAAAGGACACATTAAGATTTCTCGGCTGGTTGAGTTTGCATACATAATTTATCACGGTAGAAATACAAACGTTATAATGTTTGAAAAGCCATCAATATGTCGAGACAAAAACTGTGTTTGAAACTTTAACGAAATCCTTTGTATCCTGAAGGTACAAGAGGTTTGAAGACCGAATCTTTTGAAGAAAAATTATTTGAATTTCTCTTCAAAGTGTACTATATATATAACAACAAAGAAATTTTGGTCACATTTCTTGCTCACCATATTCAACAAACTAATAATACAAGCTAGTCGCTCAAACTTGTTACATTCCAGACAATTATGAGGAGATATCTGTTAATATAATTCCTTAGTAATACAAGTGTATAATGAAATATTACCTGCAGTAACTGCTGGCATCACATTCGCTTTATTTCACGAAAAATTCAAGGTTTTCTAGACGTTTAAACTACACGTCCTCTCTCTAGTTTACAACACAAAACTTGTGACGTCACGTTCTTTATGATCACATGTCAATGGCTGTCTTTTGTTATGTCGGAAAAATTTAGCATGAAATTAAATTAATGCTTGATTGCTTTGCTGCTTGACAACAAAACATTAAGAGGCAAATTATTTAAAAAGGGAAATTCTAAGTGGTGAAGTCTGAGTGTCCTATCTTGTTTCTAACTTTACAAAGCCAGAGAGTGGTGTCACTTCCAGTTCTAACTGAACTAGACAGACTCGGTGTAGCCTTTCAAAACTCAATATAAAACACTTACATTCAGGCTTGGCAACGTTTTCTAAGTTTAATAAAATTTTGTTTGCTTTTGCCTTGTTGTAAAACAGAATAAAAATTTATTTTCGTTTATATGAAAATGTTTAAATTTCCCCCAATTTTAATTTTGTTTTTTCAATATGCAGTATCACTGACCTTTGATTGTCAATACAGCGTTCGATCCAGCCTAGGATGAAAAAGGTTTTACATGGAAACAACTATGCTCAACTATATAAATGTAGATTTAAAAAACCCTATACTATGAGACGGAAAATTCAATGGCAAAAATTCTTTCAAAAAGTAATTTATATCTTTGTGCTTGGGGCAGCTGGTCGCTATCACCTGCTCTTGAATGGAAATGGAGAAATGTATTACATGTGTTGATAGCATGCTTATTTTGGACAAAAATTAAAATCATTTGAATAATTCACGATTCTTCGGTTGCCCAGAAACAACCCGGAGCCAAATCAAAAGTCCCAAACCAGACAAAGTATATTAAAGCTATTTGAAATATTTTTATGTGTTGAAAAATCTTTTTCGCAGCCTCAAAATTTTGTGGATGAAAGCTGAAAAGATAAAAACCTGTAAGCATCTGCCTTACCCAGGGTGAATAAATTATAATAACAGTTTACTTTAATTTTGCGATTGGAGACAAATGCGGTTTAAACGGGACAATTGTCTCCAAACAAAAAACCGAATTCCCTGAAGCCTCACTCGATCCATAAAGAGTTTGCGTTTTATACCAAGACAAAGTTAGTTTTGAATTTTTTTTTCCACAATTCTTAATGTTGGGTACAATTAGTTACTATATGAGACTGTATATTATCACAAAACATGACATGGGCTTTTTATGATAAATATTTAACAACCTGCACACCATATGCTTAGGATAAAACTCGTGTTTTTATTGGTTAAAATGTAATGGCGCGAATATTCTACAGCTGGTGGTGTATATTATCTTCTCTTGCCATCTGCAACGTGCACAAGTTGCCTTGAATTTCAGACTGTTACTGCTGTCAGTTTAAAACATCAAGCTAAATACTACACTTTTTGAAGGAACTCCAGTAAAAAGAATATAACTGCAAGCCTCAGATTTAAATATTTAAGAATTTGATAGGATTACTGGGTGCAAACCCCGATCATAGCTATGCTTGTCCAAACTGTTTTTTACCTCCTTTGCAAACTATGTTTCAAATTTGTTAAGTTAAATTTTAAATGTGATTACGTGTAGGATAAAATAGGTTGAAGAACGGAAATCGATCTTCAACAGTAGAATATTACACACGTCGTAGAATATTAAAAAAATATTTATAGAGGTCGAGTAGAAAATGAAAAAGAACGCAGTACCTTGCATTTATTGTCTCTTCAACAAAGATTTTGAAAACAACAGTTTTCCTCCAATATTACATAGAGAGATACACGTCCGGCATACGCATAGTATATGCCGTAATATATAATGGCAGTCGTGGACATACGAGATATTATTTATATGCAAATGATCGAATATTGATGTCACCTGGACATACGGGACATCTTTCTTACATCTGGAGCAGCTGCTTGTTGATATATCAACTACGCATGAGTCAGATTGCTTTGGCTGGTTGAGATGACGTTTTCTAGTTTATGTACCATGAGTGATGTCAAATTTTCTCAAATACATTATGAGAATGAGAGACAAGTAAAAGACATTATAATGAAAAAGTACAACAATGTAGTACGACACAGATACAGTACATTGCCATAAAATGCAATGCTGGACGACGCTCAGCACTTTAGTACATTAAAGTATCTATAACGCCAGTACAAGGCAGTACAAGGCAGTACAAGGCAGTACAATACAAATAGTACAATACACATCGTGCGCTATATAATGAAATACTAAGAGCTGAAAATGACACTGTGGCAGTAATAAGCAGTAGAGTTTTACCTCACTTCATTGATAACAATATATCATTTAAACCCAATGAATAATACAAACAAGTGTTATAACACGTATCTCTTATTGATTATACATAATTTATGGTAGAACAATTTGATAATTTTTTCGTCCTTAGTAGGAAAAATCCGGCGTTGTTTCATTCGAAACAATTCTTAAACTTTAAAGATTTTACAACAGTTCATTGAAAGAAATTGTTCACGTATTTACAGTGATTTTATGTGTTGCTCAGCTCACTCAAACAGCTCAATGAGAACAACTTCACTTCCACTGGACAGAGGGAATATATTTGCCAAATCTTTGCATGTCACTTCTTTGTCTATTGTAATAAGTTTGAGCACTACGTAGTAATTTAGACGTAAATAGCTCAATATACCATATATATGAGATATATGGAACTTATACTAATCCACAATCTAAGGATCCTGCCTTAGATGATTTGACAACAATTACTAGTGACACGAGACACTTTAGAATTATTAAATATGTTTCTTACAACATCAGGGTCCAGCTCTAACCCATGGCCAGTATCTTTGTTTTTCATAAACATTTCAATATCCTCAATGTCACTACCACGCAATGTGACTCTTCTAGGTTCACCATTTGGACAATTCATAGTTTCTTTGCCACTGATATCTATGTTTTCTTTGTCAGAAAAGTTTTCTAACGTTTCATTAGTCAAAGTTCTGTGTTTAATTATTTCAATAATACCGTCACTAACAACTGCATCGTCTGTGCTTGAAACATCTGTGTTTTTAATACCACTTATCTTCTTAGATTCACATATTAAACTCATTTCTTGCTTTTCTTTACTGGCATTACCGCTATCAACTGATTGATCGTTTATCGTCCTCGCAGACCCAACTTCTTCGAAGTTTTCATTGGAAATTTGAAATTGTTCTTGACTAGTTATTGCAGTATTCTCAAGGTCATTCGTACTATCATCAGTATTTTGACTGCACTCTTTGGAAGGAATTGGAATATCAGAATCCACCAACATATTCTCAGGATTTATCTCGTCTTCCGACTTTAAAATCCTATCATTTTGTGAGTTATCTTGAGAACAAACTATCACTTTTTCACCATTTGATGTATTTTCGATACTTGCCTTCAAATTTTCGCCATACGCTCCGTCAATTATGAAATGTGGCTTGCATTGCTGTTTGTCAAACAACGTTTCCGTTTCTTTATTATCCAAGCACACCATGGGTGTTTCAATTGCCACAGTACCATCTACAACACTGTTTGTGTTTTGTTCTTCATTTAACTTTATATAAACATTGAGTAATTTGTCTTTGAGGAGTTCAGATTGTAACTTAAGCTGTGCAGTCTTTCCCTGTTCACTTGAAGTGTTTCCCGATTCAGAGCTCGTGTCTTTATTACCACCAGCTTGTTCTGGTTTGGCTGCCATCATTCTCTTTCTAGCAATACCATGTGGCCCCTTGGTACCTCCATCACCATCATCACCATCACCTTCATCATCACTACGTCTCTTTGGTGATCTACGACATCTCTCTGTACTCAATCGTCTCATCTTTTTGTCAAGATCACCATCATCTTCAGAGCTACTGCTATGACTTGACGATCTTCTTCCTGCTGATGAAGATGCTGGTGATGGACGACGAGTCTTCTGGATAACATTAAAAGGGCGTCGCGAGGATCTGCGAACACGTGGCGATGCCCGAGGACTATCGTCTAAATCTGATTCTCTTTCTTCCGAGATTTGATTAAGAAATGCTGGTGTACTTTTTACTTTAGCAACAAGTCGTTTCTGAAATGACTTTCTTTGATTAGTAGTAACAGCAACTGAAACAGAACCAACTATTTCCTCCTGATCATGCTCATCTGATTTCTTGTCATAAATCGACTCAGTGGAATGGTAGCGTATTTTACTGGTCAATAGATTCATATCAATATCTTCTAGTTCATCTCCCTCATTTCCATCACTTAGAGGTCGATCATCAACATATGGTACACACAAATTTTGGTTACCTGACACATCTGACAGAGAAGGCTTTTGCCTTTGTGGAGGCATACTTTGCCTAGAGACAGAACAAATAAATATGATTATTCACTATATTTTAACCTAAGAAATGCATTAGCTATCAAAGTACTAGCATACATCTATATTATAGAATCACGCTTTATTTATCGGTCAAATCACCAACCTTTTTATAACATGTGATTTAACTTCTGCGTCCGGTCCAGTTGAGGAGAGTGATGATGATGATTTAGCTCTATGCCAACGTCGCAAAATTTGTTCAGCTAGTAGGTAATATGTGGCTGAAACATGGTTGTATGAGCCAGACTCCAGACATCTGCAAACAAAATTGTATCAAAAATTTCATAAAGGCCAAGAATAATTACAATTTGTAAATTTGTTTTTATTATGCTACACAAATTCAAAACTGTAAATTCTACACAATGATAAATGTTTGTAATGTACGTAGTCCCTCCTTACTTGTTAATAGTCTCCTGATCAGCAATATCTCCAAGTTTCATTTTCTGCACAATCTCATTGTGATGGTCTACACCAATTTCCACTTGATTTGCTAATGGTACTGATGTCACTGCAACAGGACCATGATCCCCATGTACCCATGGATCATCCAAAATATCCGCCAATGTTGATCTTTTACAAGCATCTCGTACTATCATCCGTGTTATAAGACTGGGAAAGCATTGGTAATTATTACCACAGTAAAAAATCATATCAGGTGGCAAAGATTGGTGTAAAAAAATCATAATCTTCACAAACAAAAGCATTGACGGTACCAGCCAGTGATACCATTGTGTTTTAAATGACGTCATATGAAGTCTGATCATTATAGTGTGAAGAGCTTAATTTAGCTTATATATACCAGATGGCTTCATTTTGGTAACTAGCCTAACTGACCTATAATCAATTGTGAATATTCTAATCATTAAACCTAAGAAAAAAGGTGCTATAAAGTGTCCTGCTTCAGGATCCATGATAAATTGATTAACAAACCTTTGACAAGATTGGGAGACGTGATCAGGAATGTGAAATTTACAATCCAAAATCATAGTTAATGTTTCACTTTCATTTGCTTCATAAAATGGGGCTTTTCCAACAACCATCATATATAAAATGACCCCAAGACTCCACACATCTAGGAGCGAGGAAGGAAATGGGTTAGGGCCTCCATGTGAATTGAATGGAATCATGCGAACTCATATTTTTCAATGGTATCATTGTCGTATTAGATCATGGAGAATTTTATCAATATTCTCACATCACCATATCTGTATTATAGGCAACTGATCAAATGTCATGTTAGAAAGACTGACATCATTTCTTATAACAAGGAAATTAATATATCTCATATTGCTGTCCATACAGCATGATAACATTTTGGATATAAATCATTAATAGACTTCAGATTTAATTTATATCTGAGAAAAAAATACAAATATTGTGACACTATGTTTTTAAAACAAATTGCAATTAATAACCCCCTTTTAATGAAGAACTTGGAATTTTTTCCATCAAAAATATCTAAAACCGACATGGTACAGAAAGGTGAAGAACACATCCTTGCAAGATCTTTATAATAAGGTAATGCAACTACCAAAAGTAAATATATAAATAAATATGTGTCTTACCTACAGCTGGAGCATCGTAGGAGTCACCAAGTAATATTTCCGGGGCTGAATAAGCTAATGAACCACAAGCAGTTTGCAATTTTGTTCCAGGCAAAAATTTATTTGAAAATCCGAAGTCTGTGAGTTTGGCTACGTCGGATTTTTTAAAGAAAATTACGTTCTCGGGCTTCAAGTCTCTATGAACAACATATAGTCGGTGACAGTAGTCAATTGCTTGTAAAATTTGTCGAAAATATCGTCTTGCCTTTTCCTCTGACATCCCACTTTCATGTTTCATAATATAGTCATACATATCTCCTCCATCTCCAAACTCTTGCACAAGATATAGCTTAGTATTGGTGTCTATAACTTCGTACAAACGTACAATATTTGGATGTTGTACGAGTTTCATACAACGAACTTCTTGATACAAATGATGTTTTGCTGTCTCATCAAGCTTTAATTTATCAATCACTTTTACCGCTACTCGTTCTCCTGTGAAAACATGTCTTGCTAATTTCACTTCTGCAAAATGACCAGAGCCTAAACGCTCTTCTAAGTCATACATGCCCGCAATCTTAGTCTCATTTCGTCGAGGTTGTCGAGTAAACCTCGCCATTTCTGTTGTATTTTTTCCCCTCCGAGCAAATTTTGTTGCCTCCTGGGGACGAATTAGTTATTTCACTCGTGTCAACCAATCAAAATGCTCGTAGATTAAATATTGTGAAATATATGGAAAATAAGGACGTTCTTTAAAATTTTTTTCTCCCCAGGGTAAATATGCGGGTTATGTGGTAGTACCACTACTACGAAGTAAAATTAACCACAATAACACCGTGAAATTATTACTGCTTGGAATATTACTAGTTTTTTAAATTAATTAAATTTTCTGTGTTGATTGGATAATCTATTATTTTTCAAGTTCATATGGTGTTTAACTGTATTCTCAGTATCACTCCAACTATAAATGACCTGAAAGACTGGTCAACACCCAGTCACACATCTGTGAAAGACACTCCGTATCATTACATTGTCAGAGGCACCAGAGGAAGCATTAGAAATTATTAAAGTACAAATTTCAATCAAGTTATTTTAAGGTTGTCTTGCCCCATAGAAAAATGAACAAATGAGTTGTAAAATATTGTCTTTTTATTTAACTCAGTAATAGTACAAATATGTCAACTAAACATTGCATGTTCTTCATAGATGATCAACACAACCAGAGCTCATGAACTGCCATATATTTCTAAATGAAAAAGACAAAAATTGTTCACAGAATCACAGGTGATGTTTCAAGCACTTTTGTGCAGGCCAAAGGTTAACTGTTTGAAAAAACTTACTAGCTTTTCCTGGTTTCCCCTCACTCCATTTTGTAACTTTTATAGTTGTTTGGTCAAGTCTTGCTGTGTCAGTTTTGAACTCAGGCTTCAAACATCGCCGTACAGCTCTTGCACAAATAGCAGAATATTGTAAATAGCTGTTAAAAAACAGAACAAAATTGCCGATAAAAGTACGCTTTCTATTACGGTGTTCTGATTATTAAAAACAGTAGAACCTCCTCTTATGGCTAGATGATTAAAAAATTACATTTTGTGTATAAAACAAGGAAAAAAATGAAAATACCTCATTCCTATCTGCCTCCAATGGGACACCATCTTGTATTTGTGCAAAGGCTATTCCCACTATTTCACATGCGTCAAAGTACCTCGGCACCAGGGATTCTCTGACGCGGAAGATGGCAAATTATGAATGATGGAAAATAGTGACACTGGTATAACATGTCTTCTCAACGAGATCAGGTCGAAGTTACCGAAGGTTTGAATCAAATTGAAAGTAATTTAGTAAGGTCGATCATTGCTTTTTATAATTCTTTAATCTAATTATAGATCTGAAAGCATTTGAACGACGTTTAACAGAGTATATATCAGGACTACATCCAAAGGCAGTCCGTTGGAGAAGTACTGTACAATGTTTCCAGTTTTAATAATTCAATGTTTCCAATTTGTGTGTTAAACTTCAGTGAATGCTTGACTGTTTATAGTAGAACTTTACGTGTGTATATTTTCTGTATATTCTGTCTGTCTAAGTTTGCAAATGCATTCTGTCTGTTTACACAACATATCATTGGTGCAGGTGGTCTGTAGTATAAATTGCTTCTTTAACAACATCAGATCTTTCAATCTGTCAGACTGGTTTTATATGAAAGAGACTTGCATGTATTAGGGGGTACAGCACTAATAAAACATGCTAAAATATTAAAATAAAAAATATATAAAATTACATCTACTTCTGGCTTACTTTTTAGTTGTGTTTGCAATGTCGTCAATTTGCACCATATTTTCCACATGGTTTTGGATAACAGATGAAACCATGGCAAACGTATGTTTGAAATATTTCTTGCAACCTTTCCTTTTCATCCTCAAATAACCAAATTTATCTTTCAGGTCACATTTCTAGAATCACTATGGAATCACAAATTTTTCTCAACTAACATCTTCATTTTAATTTTACTTTTATTAATTGGAATTCATAAGAGAGTCAGAGAACCACAGACGTATCCTTGTTTTCTCAGTCTGGTGCATGATAACAGTAATCAGATAACGTAAAGCTGAATAACTGATTTTTCCTTCATTCTGCAAAAGTATCTTAAAAAGATGTCGGCTGGTCTTGGATGATTATAACATGTCATGTGATGATGTGAGTAAATTTAAAAATCAACCTCACAGAGCTTTTATTTGCATGTGAAAGCAGAAATTTCTTTGTATTTTTTAGAGAGGAAAATTAATTCTTAAACCAAGAACCTCTTTACAAGACAAATATCCTTCACATGCAAGATAGCTGTTAACAAATCAAAACTCTGGCTAAATATCAAACAATGTCTGGTCTTATTAGCCTCTAAAAATTATTTGTGCTGTAATTTATTAGCAAATTAATGTAAATATATTAATGGGAGAACAGAAAAGAAAAGGACCCCATTCAAAACATTTGTGTTTTTACTATATCTTACAAAACTATCCAAAGCTTCTTACTATATTACAATAGTCAATGCATGTATATCAAGTGATAGATGATTAGGAACAAATGCCATCTTTAAAAGAAAGTTCCTAATTCATGAATATTTCCATCAAAAAGCATTGCAATATACAATGCAAATGTTTTGTACTCTGCATGAACAATGGCACAATAAAAATTACAGTTTGAAAATCGCACCAAATTGGTTTTTCACTGCACAATATTTGCCATTTTTATCCTTTACATATTTCTTGGTGGGCCTAAAAAATATTTGTTGACAGATTCAATAAATACATGAAAAATATTACAATATAAATACATGAAAAATATTACAATATGCATTAAGAATTTAGAAATTTGTTGGCCTTGCACTCAGGGCCATCCTCAAGATATTTTACAGAGGGGTTGTAAGGTCATCTAAACCGACTGATCGATGGACTTATAGAAAATATGCAGAGATTAGAAACAGGATGACATAGTGATATTAACGACTGTGAATAATCGACAATATTCTTTAGTCATCAAAAATATTTTGTCTACCGACTAAAATAGCAACTTTACCAACTGAATCTCAGAATAAACCTGCTTGCACTGAATTTTTTTTACCTCTGGGTGGCATTCCAGGTGGAGGCATTTGTTGACCTTGCATCTGTTGACCTTGCATCTGTTGACCTTGCATATGTGGTGGAGGTGGACCTTGACCTTGCATTCCAGGAGGAGGTCTCATCCCGGGGGGAGGCATTCCAGGGGGAGGCATGCCTCTACCCATCATACCTGGAGGTGGCATTGGTTGTCTCATACCAGGAGGACCTGTTAATGAAACCAACATAGCATATTTGACAACTAGCATTTCACTTGCTAAGAACACTTCAACGTTAAAATATTGTTTACACACCTTGCGGCATACCAGGAGGTCCTCCAGGACGAGGTGGTGCACTTCCACGTTGGGGAGGTTCACCACGACCAGGGCCACCACGCCCTTGAGGTGTCATGACATCTTGTGATGGGCCACCTACTCCTCTGACAGGACCACTTAAACCTATATATACCACAACAAAAATTATTCATTTCATCCAAGATTGTTGTTCATAAACAAATATACAAACCTGCAGGTGCAGAAATCTGGGGCTGCACAGCCACACCACGACCAGCAGCTCGTCCTATGCCACTTCCCGGAGTAGCACTGGTATTAGGGAGGCGAGGTTTATCCTAAGAATAGTTTGTCAAACATAAGAGTTGATAAATTGTTTACAGTATTTGACAGAGAAAATTAGCAAGTCTAGGCTACCCTGACACAAAACCTAAGAGAATATTTTTCTGACAGCCTCCTATCTTGTTTTATCATATTCACAAAATGTAATGAAGGAGATACTTACATCTGAAGCAGGTGGTCCTTCCACTGTCATGGAGACTAAATGTTCACCCCTTAATAAAACTAAACCTAGAACTCTCTTCTCCTCTTTGTCAGCCCCTTTACTGCTCTTTGATTTCACTCTTCTAAACTCATCACAATCGCCAAGTATTAAGTTCATATGTTTATCAAAAGCTAAGAAAGAACCGATGAAAACTCGACCATCTTGCAGAGTACATCTCATGCGATAATTTATATGCTGCAATATTTTAGAACTTTTTCCAATCGGCTGTAAAAAGAAATATGAAAAAATAACAGAGTAAAATAGGAAAAAGACATTGCTATTTATCTTTGTCAACAAAAACCTACCATTTTCGTTCTTATTAGACGGATGCAAAACGATTGAAAATATTTTCTGTATGAGGATTTTCAAAAGGAACGCCACTTGCACGTTTAAAATAATGGCACTGACCACAGTGCGCGGGCGTCAAAATACCACCACAGTCCAGTGATCATCGCTCAGTGAGTGATCATGGCGGCCATGTCGTCATCGGAAGATTCGAGTGAAAATACGAGTAACACCAAGATTGTTTTAGGAGATCTTTTGACGGAATTAAATCTTGATTTCTGTGCGCAAGACTTTGCAAACTATATTAAAGTTGATGTTTCTTCACAGGTAGTTTATTCAAATAAATGTTTGCAGGATCAGAGCGAATTTTGGGCATTGTCAATTTTGTCAGCTTTTCTGTATAGACTATATGTCATCATTATATTAATGCTGCAGCTAACAAAACGATTAAAATTCTTTTAAAACATTCAGGTAAAAACATATGAAGATATTATTGAGGATATGTTGGTTCGTTTGGATGAGTTTTGTCAAACAGCCGATATGGTGAGATAAATCGCTATTCAGTATTCAATAAATACGGAGTCAATTAGAATTAATTTTTAAAATGGAATCTTTTCCTTAGGCTATGAAAACCTGATTCCTTTTTAATTTCTTGAGTATATGATTATTAATATTTGTATGTCATCCGCATGCGCACATTAGCTAACTAGCTCATGCATATCTCCCACAATCATTGCTGGTTTTTTGTTTTCATAAATATATTGTCTTGACTAGTTCCCAGTAACGTCCTTATCGGGGTTGAGCGGAAGTTCAATGATCTCTGGTGAGAACTCTGTTGCTGACACCCTGACTACAACACTTTATCACTAACAAATTGTTGGTGAAATTTTTGGAACTTTAAAACTTCCCTCTGGGAAGTAAAAACCCTAGCAAAAGAGAATGAATGAATGTTGTTCCTAGTGAGAATAAACTTAGCAATTGCATATAGTGATACCTCTAATAAACACTGTGTAAAATGCTACCAGTCTTATATCAGTCTTGCCAATATAGGTTCGCAATGAATCCGGAATGTTTATGACAGATCTTCTTCCAAGAATTATTTCACAAAGTGAAGATCTCCCAGTTATATTTCAAAAGATTGACCAATTAGAGGTTTGTGACACTTCACAGGTATGAAAAAGTAATTAACTATTACAAAATTAAAAATACCTCTTCTGATTCCTTACAGAAGTTTGTTTCAATAGTGAAAAATAATGTCGACCAACTTGAAGAACAGGTGAATAAAGCAGAGAAGGATCTTGGAACATCAACAGTAAAAGGATTCCTCAGCTCTCTACCTATCAAGAGATTCAGACAGGTATCATAATTAATTTATCAAACAATTTCTAATTAGAAATTAAAACTAATTTGATAACATACTTTTGCAGAAAAAAAGGGAAACCAAACCACCTGATGTTCAGTGGACTCCAATGACATTAACAGATTTAAAACAATATTTCGAAAAAGATCAGAGTAGAACATTGGATACAAATAATTCAGAACAAAGTGAAACAGGAGAAAATAATATTTAAATAATCTTTGTTTACAGTTTAAATTATTACTAACTAGGTTATTTAAATTTTGTTCTCAGAAATGTCTCAAAGACATTGTAGCGAAAGTATGACAATCTTTCCAAGATTATACACACCCATACCTTTCATGAATTATGGTCTAGCCATCTATTACAGCAATAAATACAAAAATTCTGTGATAAGCAAATATTTATAATTTCAAATATTTAATTTTGTCTAGATTTTATGGGGTATGCAACACTATAATTCACTATAACATTACATAGTATTTGAATATTTCTGCATGTTAACATTTCAGGCATCTTCTTACTCAAAATGAGCTGATTGTGACATTGCTGGATTGCCTTATGGCATCAATACCAAGCATTGAGACTTGGGAACATTGTTCTATACCAAGATGTGTTAAACATGGCAAATTCTGAACAGCATATTCAACACTCACAATACTTATCTTTGGACAAAAGGTCAATGTTAAATCAGTCAATGCTTTGCAATATTTTAATGCAAATGTTACACCATCATCTGTTATCAATTGAGAGCCAAAGTTGAATTCTTCTAGATTACCCAAGTACTGTGATGCTGCCTTTAGGCCTCTGTCAGAAATCTTGCATCCTTCCAAACCAATAGACAATAATTGAGGCAGTTCTCTGGAGACATAAATAAATCCTTTGTCTGTTGTTTTTGTATGATCCAAAGTCAAATGGCGAAGGTGCTTCAGGTTCTTGGCAATTTCTATCACACCTAAAAATATAAGCAATTTGGGGTCATATATATAACTAGAGCATAACATTTGAATAACATTTTTTTGTTTGCTTCTAAATAAAACATTACCTTTATTGCTGATTTTGTGACAAAAGGAGAGATTCAGTTGTTGAAGATTGGTCATTCTCATTGCAATTAACGATGCTCCAGCGTTAGTAACATAATCACAATCCATTAAATCTAGGCTTGTTAATGACTTTGCATTCTCAGCCAGACATTTCACACCAATATTTGTTACATGTTGGTGGGATGAAAGCACCAAGGATCTTAAGTTCTTGAGAAAAGGTGCAATTTCAGCGAGTCCTTTGTTTGTTAGTGGGCAATTCCGTAGATCTAATGAGACAAGCTTCTGCAAATTTTGTGCAATGAATGTAATTCCCATATCTGACACAAATGGACTGCTTAATGACAAGAAGAGCAAGTTTGGTAAAAATTGAGCAACTATCTTGACAGTTGTGTTTGTAAGATTATCAACAAAACCCATATCTAAACTGGTCAGGTTGGGCAACCGTTTTAAAACATTTCTAATGCAAACATCGCTCAGACCTTCTACATCAAACTGCAATGCCTGTAGCTTCACCATGCCTGCAATTTCTAAGAACATTACTTCAATTTCATCATCACTACTTGAGAATTGCAAATTCAGATTGTCTGATCCTCCAAATGCCAGATGAACAAGCTGATGTAAGTTCTCGGCAACATATTTGATACCCTTGCTGGTTACCAATGGACATTCTTTTACATCAAGGTATTTCAGATTAGGCAAGCCTTCAGCAAGAATTTTAATTCCTGCATCAGTCAAGCCATGACTCCATCGGAAATCAAGGTGAACCAGTTTAGGAAGATGGTTGACTAGATGGTGCATAGCATCCGCAGACAACCAATCACAACCACGGAGGACTAGGGACTTCAGTTCTGTACAGTTCAAAGCAATATCTCGCAAACAAACATCTCTCATGTTTTCACACCATGTTAGATCAAGACCTTCTAAGCCATGAACATGTTTTAAAAATGTCCTCAAACCAAACTCAGTTATATTTTCACAATCTTCAAGTACCAATGATTTTAGATTCTTTAACTTTGGAGCACATGCTTCAAGAAAAGTGTCACTAATCCTTGTACAACGTTTGAAAACCAAATGTTTTAACTTCTCTAGGCGGCAAAATTCACGTTTTAATTGCAGTTCAGTGACCCTAGGACAACCTCCAACATTCAGGTAGGTTATGTCAGGTAATAATGCAAAAACAACTGATATATCTTCAGATGAACTGCGTGGACAACTAATGCGAGTTATGCGTCGTTTAACGAGACTTTGAACAAGAACTTCACAACACGAAGGAGGCAATTCCACATTGACATTCTTCCAATGTACAGGCAGGTAAACAACATCTCGCCATAAGCGACAAACACGAGCAACATTTTGCTTTCCTTGTGTGTCAAGGAAACTGAAGACATGTGAAGCAATATCTGGGATCAACGGACCTTGGTGATAATTTGTGCTACTTGACATCACTCTAGGAGTCAAATTCCTCCAACAAGATGAAAAAATACCATTCTACAAGCTATACTTTTAGTTTTTAACTTTGTGTACCATGTTCGGGACCATTCGATAAGTCATCGTAACCTGCTCGGAAGCAAAGTGTTTTTTAAGAAATACTGAAACTTGACAAAAAAAACATACAAATTAAACGTCGTAAATGGAAACCAGATTAAATAGGAATAAGTTCGTCTGAAATATTTCGCTTTTTTCAAGTAAATTTTGCAGAACTATTTTTTTGCACTTGCCTCCTAATCTTCGGTTCATGATCGGCGTCACACGGAAACGATCCTTTAAATAACGTGATTAGCATGATGGACACTGGGGAGATAAAAGTTCATAATTTTTCTGAGAATTTGTTCGACAATGTAGTTCACTTTCATGTTATGAGAATGAAAGACAGTTTATTTGTATGGATAGGCCAAAAAAGAGAGTTAAATTCATTGTCAGTTGCAATGTGTACCAAATATGTGAGTCCCATTGGTTGACTGACAGTTGTCATGATCCCTGGTATATCGACTAGTTTTAGCTTAATTGGGTGTACCCAATCTGATTTAAATATTAGAATTATTATCGAGTTAGAGTAGTGATTTCAATAAAACCAAAGTTTGTAAGTTCAAATGAAATGAGGCTAATTAACCTTTTATCCACCAATAGGAAAGCACTCCAGCTGTAATCAATGTCCTGGGAGAACAATCAGACATGACCTCTAACTTACTGGCTCAAAAATTTGGTAAACACTTTGTGAAATTTCACTGAAAGTTTCTGTAGTGTTTGAAATAATGCTTTTCTTTTTTAGCCAAAAAATTAAACAAGCAATGTTTTGTCAGCTACAGTTTACCGCCAAATAACAAACTGCTTCCCTTGGTGGAAACAAGATTACTGAAAGAAATAGAAAATAAACCAAGCCATTTTTAAAGTAAAGAACTCAATTGAGCTGTAGGTCAAGCTGAAAATTGCATACAAGGTTGACCCACAGCAGCAAGAAAGGCAACCTTGATAATATGAACCATGAACAAAGATTTTCAATGAAGGATTTTCTTTAGTTAGTTAGGTTTCTGTATTAGCTTTAAATTGAATAGTTAACATTGAAACAGCTCTTCCGTGTAAAAGTTTGAGGGTTTATATTGCTGGCAGGCAACCCCAAGTAGAAGAGAAAAAAAAATATGAGGCAGCAACATCTGTTCTGCTGTTGTGCAGATGGACCTCTTGTGCAATTAAAGTTAAATATGTTGATTGCACCTATCAATTTTTTCCCAGGTAGTGGCTGCATGAAAATCAGATGCCTTTGACCGTAATAGAAATGTTGTCCCTGTTAGTTTTCTTGACGTAATCATTGAGGCCTGAGGGCAATCATCAGACCTGTTAATATTGGGTTAATTTACTCGGTGTTTACCCAACCAACCAGAACATACTGGGTGACAGATGTCTAACTAACCTGTTAGTTGGTTTTTTAACTGGATAAATTCAGTGATTTTTTCCTTGATGATCATTGTTGCAGCTTGAAAAATCCTTGAGCTTTCCCTGGAGAATGAAGTCCAGTTTCCAAATGGTAGATTTATTGGTAGTAACCGTGCTTGTCCGTGCAGTAGATACAATGACGTCATGGTTACGTAGTTACGAAATGAATTTCTTTGAATTTCTTTGAATGTAGTCAATGTATATGCTCTTATTTATTAATCAGTTTATCGTTTGTGGAAATTCATATCGTTCGTGTTTCTTTATTGAATGCTCCCGTAATATCAAAATACTGATCCAAATGTTTATAATATATTAACAAATATTTTTACATTAACATTATCTACAAATATTTACTTACCGTAGTTTTTGTTTTATGTACACAAAGATTATGCAGTAAAATGAAAAAAATTGAGACTGAGTAGTCTCCAAATCGTTGCCTGACATATCTTTGCTTGTCAACACTACCAGTTCATGATATGATCACCATTAGAATCACTTGAGTGGTTGTGATCTTTTGATAGATAACGACATCCCACAACTGTTTAACGAAGATGGAATTCATTTTGAACCTGAGCTAAGAGTTTCGATCAACTTTGCCGGAAATGTAATGAACAACTGCTTTTGGATTGCTAACATCCTCTTGTAGCAAAATATCCACAGCATCTCTCCATTGACGGATGCTGATGCAGGAACTCTGCAGAAGAAAAGCATGTTTCCGAAATTCAACTATTTAACCTGTGATGTAAATTAAGTGTTTAAGGAAAAGATTTCTCAGAACAGAGTCCAGTTTTGAGTCAGAATGTAATATATTAGATTTATGATTAGAAATATTATTTTACCTGTTCAAGCGCTGAGCAATCTTTTCCACGGGTTAAGTAGTGACTTTTCCAAAACTTTAGTAATGATCTAAAATTTAACAAGTTCCACATTTCTCATAAATCTGACGATGCTTTATAAAAAGAAAAGAATGAGTTTTCTTACCTTAAATTGTCGAGTATAAACCCAGGCTTTTTCAGAGCAGCTTCTTCACTTCGAAACGCTTTGAGATAAAGCGGAAGATATCCTTTGTCCAAGGCGAACATGAGAAATACCAGAGCAGTATTTAAACAACTGACATTCTCCTGCAGAGAAAATATATCCTCGGTCGTTATGAGATCATTACGAGGCACTTTTACGTGAAACATTTGAAGAACTTTGATGTTGCAAAGTCTAAACTTTAAAATTCTTACCTGTGTTAATGTCTCAACAGAGACGGACATAATAAGCTTATGGAGCAAGTAGACACGTTGCTTCCAGTTTGATACCATGGCTATTAGGCGATATGTCAAACCTAATACAATAGATATGGATCAAATATATACTTAGTCCTAATTACTTGGTCTTCTGATATCACAATATGTGTCACTGGACTTACGTGAAGAAAACTCCTGACGCGATGCGAAATGTTCATTGGACAAAATCAAACATCTCATGAACATATTTGAGTCAACAACATTGCTTGTCATTACCAAAATAAATTTGTCAAACTAGAAAAGGCAGGATAATGTTGGGATTTTATTCACCTACCTTCACAAAATGTGTTGACAAACAGGAATTAAAAAAAAGATTTACCTCAACCTCTGTAATTACTTCATTAAACTCTTTGAATGCAATGTAATTAAACTTCATTAATTCTCCTAGCAAATCAAAACTGCTCTGGAGAACTTCCTTGGTTTTCATCTCTTTTGAACAGATATGCTGAACAAGTAGTTTCAATAAGCCACGTTTGATGAGGAATATTTGATCTGCATACGAGGCTTTGCCTCGCAAGAAACCTTCAAGAGCTCGAGATAGCCAAAATCTAAAATGAAAGATGTACGATATTCTCAATACTAGCAAATGAACAATATATAAAATAAGCTACCTTTTTAAGAGTCCTTTTTGTAGAATATACCTTAAAGATGAGTGCTGTGGTACATTCCTCAATACATCCAAAGTCTTTGTCAGCAACCCTTGTTCCCCTTCACAACACTGAAATCTGTCACAGTTTCTGATTGTTTCAGGAACTTCAAGTTTATTTTGTTCTGAGAGATTATAGAAAATAGTTGTAAAGAATGTCATGTAAGCAAAATAATGTACACAGAGTTGAATTATGAAAGTATGTTTTCTTGTTTTAGGATCTCATTTGTTCAGGTCAAAGATAAGAATAACTTTATTCACCATAAATTCCTTTCAATTCCTGTTGTTCTTCTGGAGTCAATAGCAGATATTTTTTGCTAAAAAAGCCCAAGAAGTTTGAATGTAAATGTCAAAATTATACAGAAATGAGATTATTTGTGTTTATTTTTCTGGTAACTTACTCATGGTGATCACAAAAACTATGGAGTAAGCGAAGAAACTGGATCTTCAGAGCAGATTCCTATTAAAGAAAAACATATGGAATAAGATTAGCTGGGATATTAATTGCTGCAAATTGCTTCAAAAATAGAACTAAAAGACTGACACTAACAGTTACTAATACAAAAATGGTCATGTATAGAATTTTGTGTTCACTAGAAATTGACTTCTGAGTTCGAATCGGTAAAGGACAAAATATCTGTGGTGTGTACAGAATTTATGCTTAGTAGAATAAAATCTGGAACTTACCTGTGCACAATGACAATCTTCACTTTCAGATATTTCTCTATAAATTGATATAGAAGTGAAAAATTGTTACATTGAGCAATAAAAACACATTTCCAGCTTTACAAACCTCTCATCAGTCCAATTCAGCTCATCAAAAAATATACAAAGTTTAGGGATCAAACGGAGAGAAGCAAGTTTTTCTTGGACCTAATAAATGAAAGGGTTAGGTAAATATAATGCTGAATATATGATGAAATTAATAGTATTATGAAACTTTACTCACTGAAGTTTTAAATGTTCCTGTGAGAAGAACACATAAAACAAACAACGCTTCGACTTTCAACATTATATCTTGGAAAAATTTGAGGGATAAGGAAAAATATGGAGAATGCAAAATTGAGGCCCCATCATCTAAAAAGATAACAAAGTCTAGCCTAGGGAAATTATCTATTAATTATCGAAATGTCCATCCAATGAAATATATATCCATTGAAACTGCAATGTTGCAAGACTTACCTCTATCAGTAATATCTTCCAATACACCACTGAAAAACGATGTCAACTGCTGCAAACGTGTTGCACCAAGAACAAATGGTGAAGATTTATCTACAAGAATATTTTCACTTAACAAAGCAGGTTTCACAGCAATTATATAAGTACAACAAAAACAAACATACCTATTGATTCACTTGCTAGAGTGCAGACTCTAGGCAAAAATTCTGTGATGGAAAGTAAAATCTTTTGGTTGTTGTCAGCAATATCAGCTTGTTCTTGGAGCCTCTTATTTGTATCTTGATTCAGTACTAATTACATAGAAATGACAATAACGAAAGGCAGTTTAAAAAATGACAATTATGCATAACAGACTAAAAACAATAGATCTTCTCATGCAGGCACAAGAGAGTAAAAAAGTATTAAAAATTTACATGTATTTCTGTCTTCACATGTCTCAGTTGCATCAGTAAGGACAAAGTATAAAACACGACAGAAATTTGCCAGTTGATGGTCATTCATTTGGGAAACAAGTTGAGGTAAATTATCGACTTGCTGTAGAGAAAGCATGCTGCTTCGAGTTCGAAGGATGTCATCTAACAGATGTGATGCATATCTTGAAAATCAAAGAAAAGACTAAGTATAATATATGTGATAACTTTAAATACAAATGCTTTAATATCCAATACAGTAGTACTTACACATATGTTTCTTTTTGTTTCAGAAATGAAAACAACTGGTTGACCAAGTGATCATTGAATCCAAGAATCCTTGCAACACTTGGGTTCTAACAGAATAATACACACATTGTTTCAATTCCTAAAGCTATAACAGTACACTCATTGATGGCAATAAAATGAGACAATGATATAAGAACTTACATAACAGTTCACATTGTGCAATAGATCAAGAGTAGTTGAATATAGATTTTGAAGTACTTCATCTAAAATTGCAGAGGTAAGAGTCTCATTACACTGATTACAAGAAATATGAACTTATTATAGAAACAGATACGTAAATTTAGTTTCATGCCAGTTAATAAAAAAACAAAACATTCTCACTGCTATAGCAAATACTCTTTATTTTATTATTCCAGGAACTAACCAGTTGGTTTTGACTTCAGGTGACCAAAACCATACACATCTTCATAACAAAGTATTCTGATTAAAATCTAAAGCAAGAAAAAGAGTTTTGGCCTGGTTTTTACATCAACAAACTCTTGTTCCCACTATTGCATACTGGCATGAGGTTCACTTTTTATGCCAGTTTTGGAGCATCTGACCTCCAATGTTAACCTTGTGGTGAAATTTGGTGGTAATTAGTAAATGCCTGGATGAATGCACAGAGTTCTCTAATTATAATATCTGACAGGACATGAAAATGGGTACAATGCAGTGTTGCTGCAATGCACATTAGATCCATATAGAGATACCCCCATTCCACCCCTTCACATTAATTGCAAGCACATCTTAATACCAGATAGAACAGCTATAGTCATCACTGGAAACATTACATTCAAAAGGCTAAATCTTGGTTGGTTTTCAATAAAAAAAATCCAAGCTGCATTAATGAAATATTTAAAGCGGAAAATTATGCATGGCATGTTATGTTGGCGACATGTCTAGACCGCAACTCTACTTGCTGAGGATAACCGCAAATAATGAGGTCGCTAACCAACGCTTACGTTGTCATAATATGTCGAAAAATGGCCTAGAAAGATGAAACAAAATCCTAATATAGACATGCAACTGAAAGGCTGAAAGCTGTCGTAAATTTAAAAATACCACAATGTTATAACTTTAGTTTTCTTAATACGTCAAAATAGGAAATTGTACCATAGTTGTGCTTCATTTGTTCTAAAGTACTAGCTCTTGCACGATACCTCAGGTCCAGAGAAGTCATTTATAATTGTGCATATATCTCTTAGTTGACTTGTTTCTTCAGGGCCTGCTTTGTCGAACAAAACTTGTGCTATACCCTATTCAACAATCATAAACATGGAAATAAAGGTACTATCCACGATTCCACGGAATATAGCCGTAATATATCAAGCAAGATTATGGCATAATACAGCTTACGTGTACAACAGAAATCGCTTCATATTTCAGTCTGCCTTTTGGAATAAACTTACCTTTATAATTTCTGAACAACGCTCTACATCAAAATTCTGTACCGTACAGCACTTTTCAAGATTCGTTAGCCGTTTCGGGATTCCATGAAGATTGAGGCGTTTGTCAAGCAGCTCAAAGAAAGCCGGGTTTATCTATTAAATGAGAAATATATTTCAACAACAGAAAGCTAATGTAGTGTGGAATTAAATTATTTTACCCAGGTAGTGTTATCACGAAAGGATGTTGTCTATTTCTGGTGATTTGCTGGAAATGTACGAAAGATGAGGTCACCTTAAACACATTGAAACGATGTCCATTTTCTTTGGATTGCACAACAGCATGTAAAATATTTCTTGATTTACAACGTCTTGACATCGTGTGGAGATGGATAGTGTATATTTTTAAGGATGAAATAAAACACGATCTTCACAGACACACAAATCATTTGTGGCTTGCATTGTCGCTAAACTTGCGTTTTTGCTTCGGTCATTTCGGTGTTCCATCTTCTAGCCACAACAAAACTTCCGCTCGTACCTTCACCCAATCAAATTGAGTAATACGTCTTAATTCCATGGATCAGCCAATCAGCACCGTCGATAGAATGATTATATACGCAAGTGGGGATCAATCATTGTTGCGGTTTTTGCATTGTTCGCTTTTTTGCAAACATACTGCGTGCAGCAGCTATAAAATTTCACTCTGGGTCTTGAAAATGTTTAAAAAACATCAGAATGTCGCCCTTAGTGTTGATGCATTTTGTAATGACTTATAATACCTGATATTTCATTGATTTTTAGCTTCGCGCACTACATATATATATTGGCCCTCAGGAAACTTGTGGTATTGGCAGTCATTTTGTAAAGAACCGAAATATATATCCGTTTTACTTTAAATACAATAGCTATGCTTGCTTTAAATAAGTGAACTCATCAAAATACATAATTAAAATAAAGCTGTTTAAATTTTTTAACCAAAGGATGTTACTTTTTTATTGCGCAACCTTCCTTTGTGCTGCGTCTTGCTATACCGTGCTTGAATGCGCCACCCGATTGTTCATTTCATATGGGGAAGTGGGAAATTGTGTGAATTTAGCGCAAATTTCAAAGATATAATAAAACCGCAAATGGCACACGAAATTTGATAAACGTAACATTAGAAAAATTTGCATCACAAAAGCTTGAAGTTTTATCTGCTTATCTAACAGTATGTCACGTATTCTGACGCTAAATTCTGGAAGGTGGTTGGTTTGATGCAACATCTTTTTGGAAAATGAAAAAACAAGTCATTTGTACAAACAAATGAACAAGATAGTCTGCGGTAGTGCAGCTGAATTATTCAAAACATCTTGACGTTTTTGGGTAAGCGAGAACAAAGAAACATTGAAATTATCGTATTAAACCACAACAGGAGATAAAAGGAATATTCTAGA
The DNA here is from genome assembly GCF_004324835.1 of Dendronephthya gigantea. Classification (NCBI taxonomy): domain Eukaryota; kingdom Metazoa; phylum Cnidaria; class Anthozoa; order Malacalcyonacea; family Nephtheidae; genus Dendronephthya; species Dendronephthya gigantea. Next base: position 42,917 of record NW_021163090.1, read on the forward strand.
AGATGCGGTCCTGTGTCCTGTGCGGTGTTAACCTACGGCTATAAACATCTGCCCGCGCAACAAGTAAGTGTAAAAAATGACCTTAGAAAGAAGTTAATCCGTGAAACAGTTTCTGGATTGAAGTAAGTCATGTGTGGAATGTTTCAAACATTTACCACAATGCAACCTTTAATGTCATTGACGCCACAAACAGTGCCACTAATTGGTACATAAAGATCTTCCGCTATGAAAATACCGTAACAACATCGAATAGCGAGTTTCAGCATTGCGTGCGCGCTTTCAGGAACTGGCATATGATGGTCATTCTAAATATATAACCATGGATAGTTAAAAGACTGTGATTTTATTATCCATAACAGAAACTTCTGTATTTTCCCAAATCATCAACCTGCAGATATGTAACACGAGAATTTTTTTATTACAATGTACGTAAATAATACATAATATCACCATGAAAGTGTCCTTTATACAAATACAATAAATCCAACAATGTTGAATTTCTCCAGTAACCATACAGTAACTTTCCAGTTTTAAACCACCATGTTTCCGAATGGCGAGAGGGGATATAAAATAAGTATTCTATGTACATTCTGAAATAATTGTAAAATAAATCACTTTTTGCCATTTATCCTTTTCAGTTTTTTATTGCCAATGTTGAATTTTCATGCCTAGAATGTGAGAGAATAACTTTACTTGTCAGTATATTAGGGATATGTGTATCAGTACATTTGGTAGAAAAAACCTTACCTTTGTTTTATTTTGTTGCACAGGTAAGTACAGCTTAAACTCTGCTGGTAATTCATCTTCTGAATATAGTCTATCTGAGAAGTATACTCGACGAATGCGGCAGTTAGCATGGATCTAAAAATGACATGTAGATAAATACACCTTGTCCATATGATCTCACAGCATAGAATAAATCTAGCTCTATTATAGTAATTGCAAAACTGTGTTTAAAAATTGCTAGAAACATATTAGAGTATTCAGATTAGCCTTCAATGTTCTAGCTCATCACTACATTGTGGACAGACTGCATCAAGCAGAACCTGTCTACTATATTATGATGCATAACCCAAAGCCTGGTTAGCAAGACCTACCTGTACTCTTAATGTCTCAATATAGTTAGTGCCATATGCTCTTCTCGTGAAATCTGACAAGTTAAACTAAAAAAAACAATGGAGATGACTGACCTTCTCAAATAAAAAACATAAAAATTACTATTTACCCTCCCCTCCCTTATTGATATTTTATTGCTCAACAATATGGCCACATATAAGATATATAAAACTTTCATTATGACATGACCTTTCCTCAATAATTCTCATCTTCAGAACAAATAAACACAGTTTTTAATCTAAATATTATTCTTAACTCGCTAAGTTTGCAATAGCGGGCTACAAAAAAGCGCGGGAATATATCGGGCGGGAGTACAAAATACAACAAATTATTATGTAGGTGTGGCATCCAATATATTAACAAAACAACATATTCAATTATTACTTGTATTTGATTCCAACCATCGTCCAATCTCATCGGCATCGTGCATATGAAAGGTTTCACCCGTGTTGTTGACTGGTAATTTGATGCTCTGAAGCGCCGTCGGACATTTTTGTCGTCGAGAACCTAACATGTCAACAAAGCATATCTAAGCAACCCGGGACCATTTAGTACAATTAATCCCCTTGCATACACTTTCCCCATTTTGCCTTCACAAGAAATGTCAAAATCCATCTTTAACATTACCTGTACTTCAAACGTAAAATATTTCTTGAGATTTTTAATAATCATGACTAGAAATGGTAGTTTGATAGCGAGAGTTTTATTTGCCTCGGCAGGACACGTTATAAATGTCGTGCTACAAAATGAAAGAAAATCCATAGAAATATATGAACTAAAAGGATTTCAAATGTACTTTACTTCAAAAGGAATATTTTAAGGGTAAAGCAAGAAAAACAAGAGTACTGTCTATGATCATACTTTCAATGGAAAGAATGGATAAATCTTCAAAAAGTTGCGGAAGAAATCCTTTTGACATACCTAACATTTGTTCCAACAATTTCTAAAACTAAAGACTGTATATCATTGTCTGTTATCCTCTTTATATGCCCATTTCGAACCTAGCATATATTACATATAAGGGTTAGATATGAACACATTTACAGAAGGAAATACAAATCAACAAAACAGTTTGTGAAGACTTCTATTTGAAAGCGTGGACATTGGAGTATTCAGTCTGGTCAGAATAAACCTACCTTTTTCTCCCAAATTTGAAGTGGTTTACTGCCAATGCTATATAGGATGGACAGAAATCCTGATTGGAAAGTATTCTTAAACATCTTTGATTGCAGTTAAGCAGGAATAAGTGTTTGAGTTTAGTGTTTATCCACTGCTCAACTCTGTTTCCTTGTAAACTGTTGTGATGATGAATGAGTGAGTTTGAGTTTCTAGGTCACGCTGTTTGCACTCGCCGTTGCTAAGCAATCAATTGAGCCCGCAAATTACGAACGCTTGCCGCTTGAAATGCTAATTAGCCGCGCGCAATTAATAGATTAGGAAAAAAATTAAATTAATAGATTGTTTATTTTGTTTACACCGTGTCCGTGTGGCCGTTAGACGACTGACTTGGCAACATATCGACGTTTAAAAACAATGCCGGTTAAGCAAGATGATAACCCGCAGTATATATTTAATAACATAATTATGAAACTGTCAGCAGTGACATAAAATCAAATTATTAAAAGAAAACATCACAGACTTTCCAGATCACACCCATAGACTAAAAAGCATCACGATGCTTATCAACCAGGTGACCAAGCAAATGAAAAATGCTAGCATTTCTTTGAAGTCACCAACACTGGTTTGTTCATATTTATTTTATTGGTAGTTAGTTTTCTCTATGTGATGATGACCCTGCACACTAACTGCATACATGTATGCGTAAATCAAGTTGGACTTCTGGTTTGTCACTGTCAAACCACACCAGGTACATTTACTTCATTTGTTACCATTTTATTCACAAAAGGAAAAATAATTATGTACAATAATATATGTACAACATCTGTATATATATGAACTCAGGCGTGGTGCTACGCTTGCATGATGTGAATCTTTTTATTCAGCACAGCCTTCTCCAGACATTGTCAATCCAGCTCTATATTTTTTGAGCTTCTTGTCTTTCATTGCTGTACCATGATTCCATTGAATTGTGCGTCTGGATTTGTTTCCAGGTCTTTCTGTATGTATTCAGGGCCATCTGTCAATTTACAAAGGTTGCATACATTATACAACAGATATCTTATAATTCAGCAATACAACCCATAATATTACCTCAGCTATTTCAACCTTTCTCTCCCACATTCTTACAGTCTTGTTCAGTTCATAATGACTTGCTCGTTCTTTAACATAGTCCAGCACCTAAATAAATAGAATATGCCATTTTTACATTTGTAAGATCTTCAACAGACAAGAAAGTCTGCCTATAAATTTTTACAGTTTATTAGAGCAAATCATTTTATAAGCTACAAATCAATGAAATATTCTAACCTCAGGTACTCTGTAGTCACTTAATTGTTGTCTTCTTTTTTGATTGAGCTCTAATGCTTTTACTCTTTCCTAAAAAGAATTGTATACAAGTTTAAATTGCTGGTTGAGGCAAAAAATCTATTAACCTTCACCATGAAAAGCCATTTACCTTTTCAACTAGTCTTGTTTCTGCATCAATCCTTAATGAAAGTTCAGTTCTTGAGGAAATTTCTTGTTTTAATTGTGCTGATTCAACAGTCAAAGTGTGCAATTTTTTCTAAAAAACATATCCTCAGTCATGTATCTCAAAATATCACAGAAGTTGAGAGACACAGATCCTTGCACAAACCTTGTAAGTATTTAAAACTTGCAGCACATTTCCTGTCATGAGTTTTAACCTTAACAAATCTTTATTTCTGTCATCAATTTTTTCAAGATATTGTTGATTTTCAATCTTTAGCTGATTAAAATCAACTTCATGCAAAACTTCACCCATCTCTTCTTTCTAAAACAAGTCATTTATATTTGTTAAGATGACACTAAAGCATTTTAGCCAAATTATCACAATAAGAATGGTATTGATAACACATACTTGCTTAAGCTGCATTTGCAGCTTCTTTTTTTGAACTCTGAATGTTGAGTTTTTTAAACGGAGTTTTTCTATCAGTGTATCCTGTGTAAATGAACAGTGATTCACAGTCAGCGGCATTTTTATTTATGTATATGTATCTCTAGCTGCCACATCACTTACTCTACTCCGGATTTTGTCCTCAAAATATCTCACAACTTTTTCTGCAATGATCTTACTAGTTCTCTGAAAATGGCAAAAAGAATAAATAAAAGTTGATAAAGTATTGAATATTTGGCTCTTGGAAAATTATAGGCAGCGAGGAAGACAATTTGTAGTGCTTACAGCATTCACAGATCCTTGAATAATATCTCGATTAAATTCATATGAAGCTTTCTTAGTTTCAGCAATTTGAATGTCAGCTTCCTCCATGATAGCCTGGAATGAATAATTGCAAAAATAAGAATGTTGTACATATCAGCACCATTCATTAGATGCTACTTTACTGCACTTACCTTATAATTATCTAGAATTCTTTCAGATTCATCTTTTAGCTTTTCAATTTCTTCTTTTAGTTCTTCAAGCTCTCTCTGGGCAATGTCACATTTCTGTTCAGCAGAAAGCTTCAAATTTCTACAAGTGTTAAAACCATTATACTTTAGTTTAGGATATAATCAGACTCCACTTCACTTTAATTAATATAATTTAATTATACCTATCAACAGATTGTCCTCTTGATCGAGTTCGTTTTCTCAAGGTTCTTGAAGTTGTCTGTTCTTGAACTGCTTGAACTAACATAGTGCCTAGTTGAAATAAAAATTATTTTTATTTATTTTTATATATACATAATGCAAAATTTCATTTGGCAAACAGCTGAACTAAATTCATACCTGTGCCTGTACTATCTTTTGTATCAACCCTTTTCAAATATTTCTCAAACATGTTAGTCTCATTTTTCAGCACACTATTAGCTTGCCTATAAATAAAAGAAGACATAATTTTTACACACTTTGCATGATAAATAATGAGGATAAATTCAACACAGAAGGGCACAAATATGCTTGTACAATAACTTACAGTGTCTCCTCTACAAGATTATATAATTCTTCGTCCGTTAATTCTTCAATACGGTCTTCATTTTGATCAATTGAGCTACTAACATCGACATCTGAGACCGCCATCTTGTTTTCTTCTTCGTGTTGTTGTCGTGTGTAAGTGTAACCATGACAACCATCACTTCCACTATCCTCGAGCCCAGTCTATATTTACTAAAAGTGGCGCGAACGTCCGAAATACGATTAACGATCACAATCACTTCAAAAATCGAAGTAATTTTTTCTTTGGAATCCTTTGGAAAACGAAGGCATCCGTCCATTAAAATGAAACTCGTTCAGTGAGTAGATATTCTGTTACCATATGCAGCCAGCTGTAACCTTTTAGTGTAATATATATTGCGAAAGTCGTTAAAAAGTATAGTGCTAAATTCAGGTAGTGTATACGGTATAGATAGTGTCTGGTAAGCATGTGAGTGAAGTTTTTTGTATATTTGTAGGTTTTTGATGAAATTGAGTCATGAAACCGTAACTATTGAACTGAAGAATGGCACAGTGATTCATGGCACGATTGCAGGTAAGTCTGCTCTGCATATTAAATTACTGTATAGTTGCAAGTTCCAAATTATTCAAAATTGTGAATGATTAATGCACCTTGGTAGGAATTAGCAATCACATAATCCTTTCATGTACCATAGCAGATTACTAACACCTTGTTTCAAAGTTTGCTTTTGTTATTAAGGTGTTGACATGAGTATGAACACTCATTTAAAGACAGTGAAGATGACAATCAAGAACAAAGATCCTGTACAACTGGACAGCTTAAGTATTCGTGGTAACAACATTCGTTACTACATTCTACCTGAGAGTTTGCCAATCGATACTTTGTTGGTGGAAGAACCACCACGAGCCAAAGGAAGAAAGAGAGAAGCAATGGCACTTGGCAGGGGGAGAGGCAGGGGACGTGGACGCGGCAGAGGTGGCCCAAGAGGACGTGGAAGAGGCAGAAGATAGAACACTGGACTTGGTTCTTATACTGTGCTGTGTGCAGCCAGACTTATATAGGATTTCCTATATTAATTGCTGCTCTTACATTGTGATATAAACAGGATTTATTCAGAAACATTGACTGTGATTACATTGTACATCTTGTTTGGTATTGAAATGAGTTCATCTAAGTCATGGTTTGTAGCTAGATAATGCATGGAATATTGATAATGTTAACCTCATCAATATGTAAATATTAAAACTCTTCACATTCTTATAAAAATACAAAAAAGACAAACTATTTAGTCACATAGCAGAGTTGGTTATTTGCATGCACCAAGGGAACACTGGATGATATTTTTATACAGTTATTCAACAATGCAACTAACAGCAATTTGTTGACCACTTCTCATTATGTCCCACCTTGACAAACATAGGTTTATCTTCTATTAACACATTGTCTAATATGGATGATGTCTTTTATTCCACTTTGGTTTCTTAGCCAAGTCTGGGTTGTATTGTGAGTAGTAGCTAGATGAGATACAATGATAATAATCAATTTCATGGAATAGACCTGTCAGAAAAAAGACAAAACAGAAAATATAGTATGTCTTAGCTAGGCTTCAATTTTTCCTAAAGGAATAATATAAGAAATTATCACCTGTCTTTGTATGGGTCATCCTCCATCTGGTTGGATTTTCCTTCCTTTTTGTCTTTAATTAGTTTTTCAGCTCGCAACCTTTCTGATTTTTCTCTCTGAAGTCTTTCTTCCCTCAAATCTGCCAGTGTCTTTTTTTTGGACTTGACTCTCTCCTAAATGTTGATTTAAAAATCCAGGTTAAAACAAGACAGTCTCATGCACGTTGAACAGCTTGGGATACTCATTGTGGCTGACCTTGTGTTTTTTCTTTTCTTTCCTTTGTTTCTTCTCAGATCTACTTTGTTTCCTTTGGTCCAAGAAACTATTCATCTTGATTAAAGGATCCAGCTTGTTTTTTTTGTCAACATCTTGACTGCCATAAACACAAATAAAAGCTTAAAGATCACCATCACAAATAATTCATTTTATATTGTAATGGCTCGAACATTTACCTTTGTTCTTCTTTTTTCTCATTCTTCTGAAGATACCAAGGTTTGGGGTCTGGAATAAAAAAAAAATTCCAATATATAAATGCTTTAACTGAATGAAGAAAGATAGGATTTTAAAACAAACAAAAACCACTAACCTTCACTGGTGCTTTGACCAAGATACTTCAATATTCCCAGTGCTTTTTCTTTCTTCTCTTGCTCAGCTTTTTTTTCAGCTTCATATTCTATATTTGTTGTTGCACCCTGAAACAGATATTTTGATGTGTTTCATTTAGCAGGTGGTGAACAATGGCCAGTATTCACCCAGGAATCTCCTACATACTGCTTACCCCAGAGCTTGTTTCTTGCTCAGTGAATAGGTTGATATGTCTTGGTTCATTATAAGATACTAATGACGTAGATACTGAACTCTCTATAGAACTGGATTCACCGAAGTCATTCTTTACTCTATCACGTAACAATTTCGTTCTTGATTCCTGTTCCTGAAAAGGCAGAGACCAAAATTTAGATAACAATGTTTAATTATACTGTTTGATGCTTGAAAAATCCTTACGGCCAAAGCTGCTCTTTTTGCAAGTTTTTCCTCTTCTAATCTGGCATTCTCTTCATCTCGACGAACCCTGGCAATGTTATCTTTGTTTCTAACATGCCAACTGAAAAAGCAGAAAATCTGTTAGCCTTGACATGTTTATAAATTGATGGTGAAATTAGGAAGAAAATGTACCTCTTTTTTGGCAAAATATTCATTGCAAATACGACCTAAGAAGAAGATTAGGCAATTTGGTGGTCTAAACATATGCCCAAAAAAAACACAACAGACTATTTACAGTTAAACCAGGACAAAATAATTGCAATAGTTAAAAAAATAATTGCACATGGTAAAAATGTTCAAAGCTGTGCATGTTGGTTGACTAACTTGACTTGGTAAAAAGAAAATGTATCTGTTTCAAATCATATTATTAGTATAAAACTTACCTATAAAATCAACCGTTAAATCATATTTTTTCCAAACAATTACAACTTATTAGTACGTTTTCCACTGTCACTGAAATCCAACCAGCATTGTTTATACTTCCAACGTATATGATTTACCGAAGTTTATGTTCGGAAAATATCGTAATGAGGTCGTAAAAGCTCGGAGAAGAATTAATTTGAAACATAAGAACAGTATTTTAATACATAACATTGTGAAAACTTACAGTATACTAATACAAAATGACACAGATTTCCACAGCTATTTCGGATTTTGTTTTGAGTGTTGTATCATTTTACTGTGCTGGTGTTTTATCGCGACGTTATATTTATGCAGCAATTGGGATGTCGATCATAGGATTTGCTGCAGGAGTTGGGACAATAAGATTTTTTAATATTGTATCAATACAGCATCAAAATTCTGTCGTTTCTCTACATATGAAACTGTCTTGGTTTGCAGCCATTATAGGTGTGTAAGTTAATATTTAACTAAAATGATTTAATATTTAGGGTGATTTAAAACATTGGAATAGTACCCATTTCTTACAGCACTTTTCCACACACCAGAAATGCTTCTGTAAGCAGATGAAATGTCTATGCATGCACACCAAGGATTGCATTGGTATGCAGATGCAAGCTGAATAAACCTCACGTACACTAAAGGTCCTCACAGCTAAGTAGTGTACGTACACAGAACGCACTCTGACATATGCCCCAGCTAACACAATATATAAGCAACTGGACATCTGCCTCTAACCCTGACCCTGGATCCTACCAGAAGCCTATTGTTGATTTTATCCTTCATAGGAATCCCATTAATAGCAGCATCATTTTCAATCAAGTACAGATCAAGCTATGGTTCTGAACTTCACATTGTTAGTGGTATAGCAGGGATTATTTTTTCAATTCTCTTGCCAAGATCCAAAAATGCATGTACACATTTTGCATCAACATTAGCAATACTTAGCATTTTATTTCAAAGTTTTCATGCTAAGAATGTACTGGGTATGGCAGGAAGTGTTTTGTATACAGTGGCAAGCATAGTTGTTGGTACATCTGGACATTTCATGGGTTATCTTTGTATAGACATATTTCATTACTTTTTAGTTGCTGCAAATATTGTTTTTGTAAAAGCATTGCAATAATTGATATTTACTGTAAATTTACTTAGAAGTTTGCATGTACACCAAATGCTATTTTTGCTTGAATCTCACTCAAGTAATGTACTAAGAAATTTAGTAATACAAACACTCAACAATTGTTTTCTTCAAATATTCTCTGTATTTTAATAAATACTCTGAATTCTCAACATAAAATATAAACCTTAATATTATAAAGTAATAAATATGTATTGATCACATCTCCTTTATAATAAAATAACTTATGATAATTTTTACATCTTTGTACATCTTACACCCTTGAGACTATGTTTTGCCCAAGAACATAATCAACCTGAGAGGCAAGACTCTTGCAGCGAGCAACTTATTTATATCAATATCATGTGAAACAGGCAAGTTTTGTTCCAGTGATTCTTGACTGTCATGCGTAAATTCATGTTGAAAGATCATCGGACTTGTATCCAGATCTCCGTAAGGACTTCGTACAAATATAAACTTGATGAAAATGCTGCATTTTGTTGTCAAAATCAACTGAAAAGTGAATCCTCGTCTTAGGCTCTTCTCATTGCCAACAACTTGAGATCTGACAATCCAATCCTTGGAAAATGATGTGAATCGATTGCTTTCATAGAATAGTTCTGGAATGAAGTCATCTGTCCTTCTTGGTCTGAGCTGTAAATCTGAGAGAGTATATTATTATTACACAGTAAATTATTGCAGTATGAAAGTGGCATAATTTTCTCATACCGTGTATCGATGTTCTGCCGTATGAAAACAATGCAAATACCGACTGATATAAGTTCAGTTTTGTCTCCTCCTCAGTGGAAGATTTTTCCAGATCTTCCATTATCTCCAAACCAGTTTTTCTTGCTTGGGCACATCTTTCTTCGTGATCTGCCCGGGTCCGTAATGTCCCCTGCCAGTGACAACCAATTTTCTCATACTTGCACATAACTAACCTGATAACATAAAAAATTGAAAAGTCTTTCTTCTGACAGACAAAGAGGAATCAATACAAGATTGGCATCTTACCTCTCAAAGCACAAGTGCTTCTCATGTTTTGTAATACTACAGCGAGGTATATCACAATGACAAAACTTGCATTTAGTTGGAAGCTCCGACACGGCCTTCTCTACAGCCAAGTTTCGCATACACAATGACTCTGTGATCTCTATGCGACAGTTTGGACATGTTGGCATTTCATTCTTTAATCTACCATCTGCCAAAAGGTGGTTTAAACAGCCTGCACACATGAGATGACCGTTTGGACACTAAATGGATTTAATGGGAATGGGTTATAGGTACCCCTATGGTGTTGATAAACATCACATGACACTGGGTGTGCCCTATTCATGTCTAAAATATGGACATTTGTTATTGATATTTTTTGGCAAAAATATATCACTGAAAACAAATAGTTCACAAAAGATTTCACAATAATATATTGCATTAGATTGTGTTATGATATATTGCAATATAAGTCAACTGCTGATGTAATCAATTCTGTAAAAAATTGCTGTAGTCTATTTCTAAATTCTACACTACAAAAAAATACACTAAACGGTAACATTCACAATTAGTACCTGAAAAATGGTGCTGAAAGGCAGGTCTAGGCATACAGTACAACACAACACGGTGGATAAACGTTTTTCTAGTTTCATCGTTGATGTGTCGGCCAAAGAACATTCTCCATCGTCACTTTGACTGACATAACTTTGTTTTAAACAAAGTTTCTTAGATGCTGGTTCATCTTCATTACTGTCCATAGATGCATTTTCGCCTTCTTCAACAGTATGAGAGGAAACGTTCTCCAAATTTGACTCCATGGTTTTGAAATTTATAGTATTTGAAGCAAATGCCAAGGAGTTGTTTTGGTCCAATTTTTGGATGACGTTATGTTGACAAATTTGACCAATCACAATGCACGTCCACGGACATCATGTGACGAAAGGTCAAAGGTGCATGTGACATAACAGGCGCAATAAATTCCGATCATTTCTCAACTTTCTAGAGCGATCCAAATTACCTAGGCTGCCAGTATTGCCAAAGATATATATTGTTCATACGTATGTGCAGTTCGTGTGCGCTTATAAAAAACCGCTAAAATTTCTAAGGACATATTTCTATTACCGGATATCGTTGGTTTTATCAGAGAGATGTTTTTAATCAGCGCAGAATTTTTTTTAAAAATTCACCAAAAAAGCAAGAGGAAGTTACTGAATATTAGTAATTTCAAGCTAGGGATTAGTATTGGTAACAACTGAAAATTTCAAATAAGTCAATAGATTGTGGTCACCTGTTAAGCCCAACTAAACATAGTAGGACTCCCTGCAAATATTCAAATGACCTTTACAAACACAGGGGGTATTTAACATTTTTAATCTGCTTTTTAAAAGTTGTTCATTTGTAGTGTAGAATTCGACGGTGTAAGGAAACACACATGTTTAAATATATTTTGTCAAATAAATGAAGTCAACATCTGCGTGTATCGTTCTGGTATATTTAGCCAAAGGTGAGCAGTTGATTTTAGTCTTATTTGTGTCAACTAACGTAATATCATATCGTGATATTAACCAGAGATTTTAAAGTTTCCTTTTTCCAATTTAGAATGTTTTTCATATCATACCGTAAGAGGTAGAAACATAGTTTTATAGGTATAGACGTACCCTGTACGACGACTGCCGGTTTCCTAACCAGTGACGTGACAAAATACTGTAGTTGTAGTTTTCCTTGATGCAAAACACGAGACTCATTCAGACATCACGGACAGGAACCATCCAATTCCGAACATTTCAAAAGACAAACCAGAACAACCTGAAGTCAGTTATCACCACAGCCTGCCTAAAAGCAAATACGGACGTGTAATACCACGAAATCAAACTACCACGTACAGTGTGTGGGACAGAAAAAAGAGTTTTAACCAAAAGAAAAGACTTGAGAAGAACTTTGTAAAGAGATCACAGCCATTTAAGCGTCCTTGGTATAAAAATACTTATTCCATCTCGACATGGGGGCCAAACAATATCTACACAGAAAAAATGGCAAATGAAGATAACACTCAAGTTGGTAATGATGCACAGTGGAGTACCAAAGAAGGTGAAGAAGTTGGTGAAAAATACGCTGGTGGTAAAGATGGAGAGCAGAGTTGGAGTACCAATGAGAGTCAGAAAAGTGATGGAATGTACCGTGGTGGTAATGGTGAACAGTTGATTTGTAGTACAAAAAAAGATCGGGAAGATGGTGGAAAGCATGGTAGTGTTAGACGTGGGTGGTGGAGATGGGGCAACAAAGGAGCTCAAGGTGGTGGTAAAGGTGGGCGGTGGAGTTGGAGTACCAAAGGAGGTGAAGGTGGTGGTAACCAAGGTGGGCGATGGAGCTGGAGTACCAAAGTGGGTCAAGGTGGCACCAAATTAGGCATCGGTGGTGGGGGATCAATGAATCTTGGAAGCACTGGTAATGGTGGATATTTATCAGCGAAAGGAAAATTTGTATTTTTACAAAGTGAGTATGTATGTTCTACAATTAATTTATTGCAAGAACGCAACTTAAACTGAAGCTATGCGACTGTTCTGGCAGAGATGTTTGCGCATCAAAAATACAAATAAAATAGAGGTATGTAAGCAGGAAAATGCTTTTATTTCAGGACTCGAAGAATACCAAAAAGACGTTCTGAAAATGACAAATAAATACCGTAAGATTCACCACGCTCTGGCACTTAGCTTAGACACAAAGTTGTCCAAGAGTGCTATGGCTTATGCAAGATTTTTAGCTAAATATGTAAAGAAAATAGCACATTCGAAGTTATTTGAAGATATGAAAATTGGCGAAAATTTGCTTATGAGCAGTGTTCCCATTACTGGAGCTACTGTGGTTAAAACATGGTACGTTTCAAGAAAATTCTCATATTTATAAATAAATAACACCTGTATGAGGAGAGTTCAGTTGACTTCAGAACTACCTAAATGACATTTTTAAGGTATGATCAAGTGTACGACTATGACTTTAAAAAACACAAAGGAAGAAACGAGGCGCCGTACTCCGCGTTCACACAAGTAGTGTGGAGAAGAACACGAAGTTTGGGTGTTGGGAGGGCTGTGGGGAGAGTTAAAGGACGATTGTGGATATTCTATGTTGCAAGATATTATCCTACTGGATATGTGGGAAAAGTGAACTACTTTAGAAAAAATGTTCACCGTGGAAAATTTAGAAAAGGAGGACAATTTGGTACAGCTGGAGGTAGTGCTGGAGGATTTGGAGTAATGGAAGGTAATAAGATTGAATTTTGCCTTAAACCTTGCAAATGAAAATATCAACTAAGTGTCCGTAATTCTTTCTGCTTCGCATCTAGACTTGCAAACGTTCGTATCATCTGCTCTCAAAACTCATAACATGTTGCGAAGCATGCATGGCGCAGCTCCATTAAAGTTGGATCCACGTTTGAGTAGACAAGCTCTGAGTAAGAGCACTTCAGACATGAGTGGCTACAAACCAACAAGTGAACCTGGGATGAATGTTTTTGATATTTGTCAAGGCACAATGTCTGGTTCTGGAGTCACAAAAGCATGGTAAGATGTCGTGGTTTAGGTTAGATGAAGTTCCTTCAGACATGTTGGTAATTGAGATATAGCAGAATGACAGAAGCCTGACTATAGCCGAGAGCGAGTTTTGGTTCTTTTGAATTCCCACACTCATACCCACGGGCCACCACAAGCAAAATCTAACCACATGAACGCCTTCCAGGTACCGAGACGCCTGCTTTTATGATTTTGATAAGCAAGAATCCTTGAGCCAGACTAAATCCCAGTTCCTTCAAGTGATTTGGAAGAATAGTAAAAACTTTGGCATATCATATGTCGTTTATCATGAAGCAAAGAAGAATTGCGTTCGTATTATCGCATTGTACACTCCTCCCATGGAAGAGTCAAATGTCAATCTTCAGGATCAAGTAAAGAAAGGAACGTTTCTTGGATGTTACAATGGAATGTTTAGTTATAAAGGAGGAACAAAAATATCTCAATGTGATTGATAATAGCAACCAGTTATTACGTTTAGAGAATTAGAGTTTTTAGAAATTATCAAAAATATGATTGAATAGAAATGACTAAGTCAGTGCAACAAAGTGAAAATAAAACCAATGTTAAAATCACAAAATTTCACCTCAATTCTCAACTCTAAGCTATTACTAACATTTAATGTGAGTTTAACATAACATGAACATCAACTTACCCTATATTCCACCTTGTATCCACAGGCAACAACACAGGAACCCTGAATAGTATCATGGTTGTTCATCATGCTCCCCTAGCATCCTGTACATCCACATCTGTTCCTTCTGAAACATGATTACTGTGGAGTGGTTGTCGCCACATAAGAAGTACCCATGGCAATGATCTTGCCATGAAACTGGAGTGTCACTAAATCCCCATATCATTATACTAAACCAAGGGAGTTCTGGATTTCTATCAAGTATTTCCCTATATAATAAAAATCATATCATAAAAGCAATATTATATTCCACCCTAGGTTTTGATACACAAAGTTTTAAGTGATATAGGAACAGGATTGATACAATCACAAAGACAACAAGCTACAACAGTGAATGATTATTTCTACCTCGCTGATTTGATCAAATTGCAAACAGCGCTTGAATTGATAAATCCTGTCCATTTATGATATGCTGCTTTGTCAGGCTGGTTTGGTGCTGGACATGATAATGTGTTCACAAAACTATCAGAAGCGGCTTTCGAACTACAAATAATTGCAAATAATGTTATGTTTTAATAAAATATTAGGTTAATTTAATTGAAGACTAGTATACACATTATAAATTCTCAATTCCTAGTCATACTACAAGATGTATAACCGTGCAATACTTACCAGTCAACTCCACATACAAGACTGCCTAACCATTCATGGAAATCCATGGCATTACATTGTGAATCAATTTCCAGGAATGCTTCATTGTTGAATGAAATTATGGGGATGTTCACTTCCAGGAATGCCTTTACTTCCTTTTTACATTCAAATGTTTTACAAGAAATACCAAGTGATATGAAATATGAGTCAAGCTTTTGTTCACAAGTATCTTTACCTTGAGAAATGGTGAGATATATATGAAGTATAACAATTGAAAATATTGAACAGCCATGACAGCTAGTTTAACCCATGCCATGCTATGAATGTGCTGAGATATATATGCCCATGCATAGTTAAGTATCTTTATCAAGTTGCCCATTAACTACAAATTGATTATTGCACTCACAGATCGATAAAAAACAATTCATACTTACATTCTGCTTTCATGGAAAATAGGAATTTAAATTTCAATCCAGTCCTAAAGAAACCTCTTGAAACACGTTCAAAATATTTCTTGTTTGGTTTGAAGTATGGTGCCAATAAATTGATTTCAATATCTTCAAAATAGAAGGCAATCAATAATGGGAACATGTCAAGAAGCTATAACAATTTTACAAAATCAGAGGCTTGGTTTTACTCACCAAATCTGAGATTATTATTAAATGCAGAAGGTTTTCCCTGAATACCAAGACTTTCATAAGAGTCTTTAGTAAGTGACAGATGAAGTATACCTGAAAACATTGAGATTGTAAGAGAAATACTTTTTAAAGTCAGATGATGAAATTTCATTTTCCCTGTACCTGTGGGCAGTAGCGCTGCACAATCAGATGTATCAATTTTTGTCCCATGACTAAGGGCACAAATGGAACCTGCATTTACAATGTGTAAAGAATTCAGTCATGATATTCAATCATGTCAAATGAATACATATTAACTTGTTTGATAATGTTGTGCATGATGGAGCTGATGTACTAAGTCATGCAGCAAGTGATGGTGGCAGCTATTCAATGTTCTATCTGCTATTTAGGATGTGCTGGTATAAAAAGCAACAAAAATAACCTGGTCTCACAAATTTCGAGATAAATTCAGCGTTTATTATTTCAGTGAGAGAAACTTCAGCCAGGCAAGAAAAATCAGTAAACAAAAGTTTAGAAATGCATTCATGTAATTTCTCTGTGGAAAATGAAGGTACCAGTACTCCAACCTACAAGGAAATAATTATATCAGTTCTTGAGAATTGCACTAATTTAAAATAAAGTTAGCATATGACGCACGCTTATATTAAAATGATGCTTTGAGATAACTTTAAGGCATTTTTCTTCACCCTCCTTTCCACAAAACTTGTCAAAAATCATTCTTCTCTTTGGAGAATATTCCAAAAGTTTTGCCGCCATAATGGAATTTTAAATGTCCCCCCGTCAGACACACGCGTGGAGAACACGCGTACACTTTTACTTTGTGAAAGTTCATATTTCATAGAATTTGTATAACTGTTACAAATTTCATTTAATTTCTTATAAATATAAACTATATGTAACTAGTAGAGTTGTCAAGCATGCTTGCATTACGCAAGTTTTAAGCTGCATTGTGTAAATTTTAAAAATTCCTAAAATTTGCATTCATTGAATTCTTTATATAAGTAAAAGGTGTTATATATTTCTTTCTGATAGTTTCACTAAAATCTCGGCAATTTCCATTTCCGCAAAAGAAACTATCCTTGAGCTTGAATGACCATTTAAAGTCCTGAGATTCCTATTTTGTAACGAGGCAAGTTCCTCTGAAGCACAATTCGTGAGAATGTATGACATCATTCTTCTAAAATTGTTCTCTAATTCATTACGTTTTTCGACTGATACACGAGCAGGTACTGGATCAGGATATGTCTCTGTTGGACCATTTTCACCAACAAAATGTAGAGAGCATATATAGTTATCGTAAGTCAATGTTTCATAGGAAATTTTCTTGCCCATGTGACCTTCTTTCACAATACACGCGTTCACCCATCTTTTGCATTTTTCAACCCGCCGTTTCTTGCCGGGAAACCTTACAAAGAACACAGGTTGTCCATAACTATTTCTCATGGTCGGTCGGTCTGGTAGCCTCGAGTCGTTTTTGCAATGACCATACGAACAGTGTTTCGTTGTCACCATATTCTCACGTGGAAATTATACAATTTTCTATACAATATGGTTGCAATCATATATCGAAAGTGTTCATTCAATATGTGTCAAACTGCCAGTTGTCCGTACTTCTAATTAACCAATCAAATTACCCGCTCATATTCACATGACCGATATTATGATAATAGCAATAATCTATATAGTTCAGTGGGAAATAATTGAACATGGTTGCCATAACAACGAGGTATTAAATTATCATGGAGGGCAACAAATCTAGTGAAAGATTGTCTATGTCTGTAATTTTTAGGAATTTACTATCATGCAGCGATGAACAAAGTATTTTAGAGAAATCTGTGCATGTTTATGATCCTAAAGAACTTCAAACTGGTTGGCAAAGCGTGAGTTGTAATGCGAAATACGTTGCGTGCCCGACAGTCGTAACAAGGGCAGAGCAAACTAGCCCAGCATCCGTTAAAAGTGACTCGTCAAAGAAACACAAGAAAGGAAAAGGCAAAGAAATTCCGGAAAATAGCTGTAAAAATGACAAATTGAAAAGTATAGGTGTACTTTCGTACGGTGTGCCATCATGGAGAACAATTATAGATCCTGAAAGCTGTACTTATATACAACGCACTCATCCATGTCTGCATTTAACAGCCACGGGACACAAGAGCAGTGATTTAAAATTGTCGTTTGTTGATCCAGCTGGATTGTTAGATCAACATTTAGGAGGTTTCGTACAACGACAGCAAAATGTGTTGAAAACAGGTTATAATAAAGGTGTATGTGAACAAGGCAACGCTTCACGTACACAATTAGATATGAACAAGAACAACAGCAAACGATTTAACCCGTTTTATATGCCGCTAAATGACTTAGCACCAATAATTGAAGAAAGAACTGAATTGTCAGCAGGTATCATTGTCAATACACCAAAGCCACATTCTCTGAGGCCTCTACCATCAACAAACACTAAAGTTGATCTTCAAACATCATCAATTGCACTTGCAACAAGAACCATTCCTGCTGTTCTTTTACCAAACAAATCTTCAGCTATCGACAGAAAAACAGGCCGGATACATCGAGATATTTTGCAGAGTCAGAAAATAAAACTTGCACCGTTCAAACAGCCATACACACCAGTTAGCTTTGTTCACCCAAACAGAAAACAAAAGCAGAAATTAAATTGGTTACCTATTACGAACACATCACCCTGCTTGCCACAGAGTACCAGCCAATCAAGAAGTAATAAATCAACATTGTTAAAGCCAATTGTGTGGCAACATGATCCTATCAAAAACACTGCCAATCATTTGAAAGAACGGATGGAAATAAAACAATAATTATTTTCATGCAGAGTTATCTCAGTGCAATAATGTGTGATCAGAGTATATGATATATATTCTACTTGAAAAATAGTAAATGTTTTGTTATTTTTTAATGTAATAACTAAATTTGTAAGTTATTAAAATTAGTTGGGTTTTTTTCAAAATTTTTGGAGATTATCATATCCAGATAGCTGTACATCATTAAAAGCAGTTTGTGTTTCAACATTCAAGGTTGAACCTTGCAAGATATCAAGAGTTGCTTCATATGTAGGAAATGTTTGTGTCTGTTCATCTATGCTCGAACCTGTTGAGCTTTGTAGCATACTTAGTGCATCAGAATCTGCAAAAGTTGTCCATGGCAATGTTTGTGTCTGTCCATCCATGCTACTTCCACAGTTGATGCCTTCAAAATCCTCATCAAAAGAGATTGCAGGAATGAGTGTCTGAGTTTCCATATCAACTGAAAAAATCTCATCTAAGATAGTTCTGGTTTGAGTTGCACAATCCATTGTTGATTGATCTAGTTCAAGATAGGATTCCAATGTTTGTGTCTCATTGTCTTCAAACAAATTACCAAATGTTAACCCCCAGTTTGTTTGTGTTTGTGAATGAGTTAGTTCTTTGAAATCTTCATTATCCATTGTAAAGTCCACATCTAGATTATCATCAAAACCATCTTGTAGATATTCTGCAGTTTGTGTGTACTTACATAAGGCCTCTAGATCAGGTCTTTCTGTTGCCATATTTACCATAACTCCTTTATCACTTTGCATCATAAATGAGGCCATGTTAACTGAACATTCATTTTTCTGTTTTAATATTTCACTTTCATCATCAACTGAGCAGCTCTTATTTTGTGGTAATGAGCTGTCATCAAGTACTGATGAAGTTTCATTCAATGTTAATGAGCTCTCATTTTGATTTTTTGATGATTTTTGATTGCTTTGACAACTTGTTTTGTCTGTTTGGGTTTCTACATCAGAGAACATTTTCTTTGGAATAAGTGGTCTGACAACAGTTGAACAATCTTTACTGTAAACAGGCACAAAAGAAATGCACACTCCTTGTCCTTGATCTGGTAATTTTATACTTTCCTGCTCTAGTTGTTTTCCTTTTCTACAAACAGGAAAAAACTTTAATATAAATTCAATTAAATTGTTACTACGATCATATTGACCTAATCTTCAGACCTCTCATTTAATCCAGATGAGAGAACAAGATGATTGCTGCGTCGTGCATGTGTCAACATTGATGTCCGATTATTGAATTCCACACCACAAGAACAAGGGAAGATCATTCCACACATCTTTTCGTGTCGAACACAAACATCATTTCGGCCAAATCTCTTCTCACATTTCTTGCAAACAAATTTTTTTTCCCCATGCACATTCATGTAGTGCTAATAAAACAAAAAAAAGGCTCGCTAAGCGTACATGCATTTGTACCACAGCACTTGTACCACATGATCACTTGGAATAAGAAATACCAACCTGTTTTACGTGAGCTAAACGATGAAAATATCTTCCAGTGTTTTTTCCTCGTACACAGTTCTCAACAGGACAACAAAATACTGTCTTTCTTTTCTCTTCTTTGTCACATACTTGACCTCTCACAAACACATTTTTTTCTGTGCTTGTTTTATGGGTTTTTACCAAATGCATGCGTAGTGCCGAAGTATTAGGTAGTATTTTATTACATCCATCCACCGAGCAACTTATATTCGTTGAAACTTCTATTAAATTTTTAATTTCCGGACAAGTTATTTCAATGTTTTCAGAATCTGCCGCCATCTTGTTTAATGTTTACATTGTACACCAGACCTCCGACGGCGCGATACCATCGAACAATTTATCAGGCAAAAAGTAAACAGCAAAATATGTTCCCCCCGCGTAAAATATTAATTTACAAACACTTTAATATAAGGTAATCTTATTGTAGTTTAAACAGCATCCCATTATGTCGCTAAAGGTTTGCCTTCATCATATTCTGAATCATCTTCCTCTAATCCCTTTAGTCCCTCGGGTAAGCTGGTATCCTCCACGTCTGATCCGGTACCTTCAACAAACTCTTCATAGGTAGTGCTTTCCTTGAACGGCCTGGGTCCAAGAAGTTCGACCATGTCCTCACGACTTAGCACTTCTTGGCTTAGCAATCTCTGTGCAACCTTGAATAGAAAAAACCCTGTGAACATTAAATAAGTTTTACCACGGAGTTGAAGCTTAAGATGTCTTTACATACCTTTTCAACATCGTCTTTATGTGATTCTAAAAGTTGTGTTGTTCTCTCATGAGCTGCCTTAATGAGCTCTCGTACTTGTTCATCTATTAACTGAGCTGTTGCCTCACTGTACGGTTTATCAAATGTTGGTTCACCATCACGAGGCATTTCAAACGAAACATTACCAATACTGTCATTCATACCGAATGTTGCAACCTACATTAAGAGATGAATGAATTCTTTTACCCTCATCTAAAATGATTTATCTCATCGCTCCATGTTTGAAATGAATCTGGCTAATCAAAGTGACATACAGACCTGAGCATAAGCACTTTTGGTGACTTTTGATAAATCATCTTGTGCACCGGTTGTTATTCTACCAAAGAAAATCTCCTCAGAGACACGTCCACCCAACGTCATACACATACGATCAAGCAGCTGCAAGGCAAGTTTTGATAATAAACTCGTAGTCAAAATGATTTAACTTTCTGTTGTCTTGCGGAGTCAATAGAAAATATCATGTACCTGTTCCTTGGTATAAAGATATTGTTCTTTAGGTAAATACTGTGCGTACCCCAGACCTTTCCCTCGCGGAATTATTGAGACCTGGACAGAGTGAAGCAAGTCAATAAATTCATTCAAGCACAGGCTAACCATTACACCATCAAGACGACCGGGGTTACCTTCAACAAGGGATCAGCGTGTTCCAAGAACCAACCAGCAACCGCGTGACCTGCTTCGTGATATGCGACTGTCTTTTTCTCTTCTGGTTGTAAAACCTGGGTCTTCTTTTCCAGACCTACAAATGAAAATGTAATTCTGACACACAGCATGACAGAAAATAACGTTGGCATGGCGATATCAGTTGCTTATCGTACCAGCAATCACTCTTTCAATTGCTTGTTCAAAATGCTTCAACTCAACCTTCGGTGATAGAAATCTGGCTGCAATCAGAGCAGCCTCGTTGCAGACATTGGCAATATCAGCACCTAAATGGACAAAGCATTTTAGTTCTGCAGTTGTTGCTACAATAAAAACATCACACAAGCAAAAGAATGACAATGATCCACTGCAACGAACCCGTAAAACCAGGTGTCAACGCCGCCATTCTTCTGCCAACTGTCTCAATATCAACGTCTGTTTTTAGGGGTTTCAAATGAACTTTAAAAATGGACAATCTTAAACACAATACGCAGTAAATCAGTATTTAGTCTTTGGTTCCTTGCAATGACAAGAACGTACACGTTGTCCTGACAAGACGAGTGTATTTTTTCTCACCTTCCTTTTATATCAGGGGGAGGTAACATTATCTGACGATCAAAACGACCAGGGCGAAGTAAAGCTGGATCCAGAACGTCTGCACGATTCGTTCCTGCCAGAACAACTACATTTGTTGTTGACGTAAAACCTTTAATAAGAAAATATAAAATAATTTTTCTTATAATCTAACATCACGAGATTGACTGGGCGTATTACCATCATCCAACATACTCAGCAACTTACCATCCATTTCAACCAGAAGTTGATTCAAGGTATTTTCACGCTCATCGTGACCACCAAACTGACCACCTTTTCCGCGAGCTCTTCCTACACCATCAATCTCATCGATAAAAATGATACATGGGGAATTCTTGCGAGCTTGAGCGAAGAGATCACGCACCCTCGCAGGACCAACACCTACGAACATTTCCAGGAATTCTGAGCCTGATATACTCAAGAATGGAACTCCGGATTCACCAGCGACTGCTTTGGCAAGGAGAGTCTTTCCAGTACCCGGAGGTCCTGTAAGTATTGCTCCCTAAAACCAAGCAAGATCCTAAGAAAACATAAGAAAACACGAGCAAAATGACAGAGAAAAGTAGTTCTAAAACCGTTCAAACCTTTGGGATTCTCGCTCCTAAATCATGATATTGTTGGGGATTTTTTAAGAAATTTACGAACTCCATAACTTCAAGTTTTGCCTCCTCACAACCAGCGACGTCGTTAAATCTAAATTTTACGTTTGTTTCTTTATTATAGAACTTCGCTTTTGATTCATCCATGCCAAAAATACCCTGAAAAACAACAAAAACTTTATGAGCTTACATATAAATCTCAACAACTACAAGTTACCATATTTCAAATACTGACAATTGAGGAAATATATCTGAAATGTTTTACCCCAGGTCTTCGAGAAACATTTGAGACACGACGAGTGAAGTAAAGGAAGGCACCAATGATTAAAATGGTTGGCGTTAAACGGAAAAGTTGTTTCCTAAAAAAATAATTTTAATGAGTATTTTAATAGCAGTCTTTGGTTCAAAGGTTGTGATAGATATGCAGCCAAGAGTTTAACGCAAAAATGTAACACAGGTATATGCAAAGGGAAAAGTTGATTAAGATACTAAAAAATATTCTAACATCCATTCAAATTCCATAGAATATGTCACTGGAACCCATTGGGATGAATCTATTCCCATTTCTTTCTGAACTTCTTCCAAATGTCGCTCAAAATTTTCCACACTTCCAATGTTGAATGCAATTGAACTCTGGTTGAAAAAAGGAAAATTTATTTGACAAGATGGTCTCTGGTAGGCTACCTCAAGTATCTTATCTGATATCCAAGAACACACAATTATTAACTATATTAAACTCACGTTATATGGATCTCCCTTAAGATAGACTCGTACAAAACTTTTGTTAACCACTACAAGCTTTTCAACCTGTTCAAAACACAATATGAAAACTTTAGAAAGAGCAATTTTAACTTTCTTTTACATTAATCCAGACAAATATATCAGTAAAACCAACCTCTCCTTTTGCTAAATAGTTTGTTCTAAACTCTTGCCAGTTTATTTCACGTGAATAACCACCAGAACTTAACATTAACCATCCAATACCAACACCAGATGCTATGGCCAACCATAGATATTGCTGTGGATTATCAAAAATATCTCTCCACCATTCTTTGCCATTTCCTGGAGGTTTTTTAGGAGCTCCACCACTACCCCCTGAGTTCCCTTCTTTCCCACTGGATGATTCTAAGTGATGGATATAAGTAACAGGTAAAAATATTTTCTGGAAGAAATATAATTGCTTTACCATTGAAGCAATTCTTTACCTACAATGATTGCCTATGGCACATGAAGAACATGTAATGACAGAAAGAATACTTGTTTGATGAATAAAATATCTTAATATGTACCTTGTTTTGGACTCCTCTTAGGGGTTTTGGAGGCATTGGGAAAGAATTTCTCAAAACCTACAGATTAAATGCATTTTATAACAGCAATGTTAATTCTATTCCACCAATTTATGACATCATTGCTAAATATAACCTACCTTTGGGTGGTTTTGAACATGTTAAGAACTGACCAATTTTATTTGAATTAAAATGTCTTGATGACACACAAGGACCAAATATCCTCTAAAATAATTGTATTATAATATTTTACTATGTTTTAGCGTAAATAGATTTGAGTGTTATCATTTTACAACGTGCAAACGTAAATATTTTCAAAATTATTTTATATAGTGTGGTAGTCTACACTACATACATTTCTTTGTAAAACCAAGAGGTTTCTAGGTCCAGCTATCGTCCTCAAAGTAGACAGCATATTGTAAAGTTGATATATGTATCATCACCAATTTATTTGAAGTATAGACGAGGCATTTTGCACAACAATAAACATATTATGTCATCTTGTAAAAACATGACTTGGCAGCCATTACATAATTCATTCCCAGACTCCAAGCTATCCACGGTCAAGCTGATGTTGTACAGAACTTGTGCTAGTTAGTTAGTTAGTTATAGAGTAAAAGTTACATTATCAAAATGTATTCTACAATATTTCAGTAAATCTTTCAGCGACAACTATTAGTGTATATCGTTCCAGAACTAAATCTCGCAAAACCTTATTTGCAATGCATCTTGTCCCTGAAAACAGGTCTCGTGTAAGAACGCTGTTGGTGGCTTGGTGGTACCACATACGAGGTGTTAATCTTCGTAACCGCGTACAGATAATATTATATTTGAATTATTGATGGACACTAGACTTTGTTCTCTCCATTTCGACCTCCATGAGCTTTGAAGAGTTGCTACATCCAGTTCATTAATAGAATTATAAGATAAGTCTAGGTATTTGATATGTTTTGCAAATAAGTTGTTGACATCATTGACTAATTGTAGTGGCGAGGTAAGACCACAGGATGATAAAGTCAAGTGTTGTAGCTTCGGAAGTGTCAGTAATTTCAATAAACTCTCATTCGTTATTTCAGTATTTCCAGATAATTTAAGATGCGTGAAATGTCGATTGGTCATTAGAGCCCTTAAAGAAAAATATTTACAGTTAGTTTAATTCGGGCTTCAGGATAAATTTTTCTTTTGTATTGATGTGTAATATTCACGACATATCTTGATGAATATCTTAAACTAAAACACCACAGTATCAACGACACCATGATGTGCTGGTGGAAGAATAATAATTGATCACCTGAAAAGCTCAAAGACACCTTTGTTTGTAATATTGTTCTGTCCGAGGTCAAGCTCACAAAGTGATGTGAACATCCTCTCAGTTCTGGATAGTAACTTGGTGTGTTCATCTTCAAGGCAACAATCACGACAAATCAGTCTTTTGACACAACAGCTATTCTAAAGCAGGAAATAGGAATACATTGCTTAATAGTGTTTGATGAAAGATAGAAACATTCAAATAAGTGGCCTGAATCGTTCTGAATTTTAGCTTATATCAATATATTATAGATACACAGCAACAACATCTTACCTCGTCTAACGACTGGGTTATGACATCCGCAAAAGCGTGATCGTGAGATAACACAAGTGAGGATAGGTTTAAAGATACAACAGAACTGCAGGCCGTAAGTAAATGAGACAATCCCTTGCTGGGAATTTGATTGTGTGAAATATTTAAATCGTGCAGTTGTCTCAAACCTATACAAGATAAAGATATCAAAAATGATTATTCGCTATGACTGTTAACTACATGCAGACAGAGACATTGATGGTGGAATTTATATAACCGACCTTGTAAAGCCTCGACTGTGGTACTTCGTTGATGAAAGGTATTTCCACCCAAACCACAAGATTCAAGATTTAATATCTGCAGACCTGGGCAGAAACGAAGCATGGTAGCGAGGCTGGGCGAGCTGTGATCCGTGATAGTATTAAACGAAAAATCCAACTGCTTGAGATTCGACCAAGATTTGGAGATCTAAAGATATTTCATTAGTCAATAATTGTTTTGATCAGCGACTATCATGAATATGATTAAATCACCTTCTCGTCTTGGGTTAAAGAAGAAGCGAGCTTTTGCAATCCTTTATAAGTTATTCCGTTACAACTGAGAATAAGAGCGAAGAGATTGGGAAGATATTGCATTGACGCAATTAAATCTTGTAGACCATCGTCACCTGCAATGACAGAGACCTTAATCAGTCCAATACTGGAATATGGCTGCAGTGACTTTTCAATTAACTTACATATTTTGTTTCCAGACAAAACTAGTCTCGTTACTTGATCATGACATTGGAGAGCCCGAAATATTGGACGACACATTGAAGACGTGAGTGACATGTCATTTAGTTGAACATTTGAAATGTGAGGGTCTCCTTCAAAGATACGAATGATCGCAGGAAGAACTTCTAAAATATCATAATAAATGTGAGTTCAAAAGGTTGCCATGCAAAGACTGGTTTGGTATCTATTAAGAATCTTGGTATACCTGTATTGGCCATGACACACGCATCCTCGTAACGTTTTCTTAACGGAGGAAGGTCCCAGTTCTCTACGGTAGCATTTACTTGCTCGTTATTCGACAATACGTCTGTAATGAGGTCATCTGGGGATAGCGCAGCTCCTTCAGTAGTAAACAGGGATAATACGGGTTTTAAACCAGTGTTAGAATGATAACGAAGTGTCGCCTAAAATGAATAGAGTAATAAGCATGTTTTGTGAACGATTTTTCGTACAGCAAAATATCTGATAGTTCACACCTGTTCAGCCAACCATTTAACATTCTTCCTCTCCCCAGGGACACTTGGACACGGAATAAGAAACATTTTCTCTTTTATCTTCACTCGTAATCTCATCGGTGTTCGTGTATCCGGGGTAGATGAAACACCGCTGGACCAAGACGTTGTCGCAGACTCAGGTGGCGTACTGTCCCACGAGTCATTGGGTGATGAGCGACCGCTGACAACGTTGATTTGAGTTTGTCGTAATCTTGTTCTGTTATTGTTTCTACGGCTGTGTTCTTTTTGCGTTGATGTTGGTAAGATTGGTCGCTGAGTGTCGGAACCGATCGTACGTGTTGATCCACTGTGCATGCGCGAGGAGGCAGGGCTGTCACGTGGGGACACTGAACGATTAAGCATGCTCAGTATATTCCCCGATCGCTTTCGTTTTCCACTCTTCTTCGGCATATCATCAACAAGCCAAGCATCTGTTGCACTTGTGACGTACTCTGTTTCAGATACTAAGGCTGCCTGACTCGTCTTCAGGCGTTCTTCCTGAGTGCTACCAGTCATAGGATCAACATAAGCATTTCTAGGAAATGTTCCAGAAATTACGCTGTTTGAAGTTAGGCTGCTTCTTGTTTTAGAAATATCATTAGTTGTTCTAGAGGCTATATTAGGAGTGCCTGAAATGGACGTGGCGTTTGTAGTATTTTTCGTTGATAGAGAACAGAATCTTGTGTTGTCGTTGTTTGATGATGGAGGATGGTTTGGAGCAATTCTTGTACGAGTTGCCTCAAATAATGGACGTAGAGCACCAGTCTTGGTTGCTGCGGTAAACATGATGTGGGTTTACTAACAAACGTACTTGCAGCTTCAGGGCTGTGTAAGCTTTCGTTTATTCCTTGTGAGTCATGAAAATCATCACGAGATGTCTCACTGTGATCTGAATCAATCCTAGTTATCCCCATACAACCCCCACTATCGTTACTTTGACTATCCTCATCGAACCAGGACTCGGATTTTTTTGAAACTTTACTATCTTTTGGTTTATTTTTATCAAAATTCCGAGAACATGAGTGGGAGCTCTCCTCGTCGCTCTCTTCCAGTAAAACACTTTTTCGTTTTCGTGAAATTTTCGCAGTATTTCTGTAAACGCTGTCTGATGAGTTTGGCGTCAACTCTTCATCGCTCTCGTCAGAAAAGTAAAGCTTATCTCTTCTTCTCAATTCAGGAACTTTTCTTGGTTGATGTTTACCAGAACTCACAGCATTTGTTAGAATTTGAACAAGTTCTTCACGGACTTCAGATATTTCCGAGTCAGATTCGTCATCCAAATCATCATCCAAATCATCATCCACATCGTCTTTGGAATTTAAAACACAGTCAAGTGCAGTATCGCCGTCCTCGTTTTGCTCACTTACTGACGCTCCACGGGACACTAACAGTTTTACAACATCAATATGCCCGTTCTGTGTGGCATCATGCAGGGGGGTCATCCCTCGGCAGTGAGGTCCACCTGGATCATTAATATCTGCTCCATTATCCAGCAATAATTCCACGATTTTCGTATTACCATAGTTACATGCCTCGTGAAGAGGTTGCCAGCCAAAATAATCGCGTTCATGGACGCTAATCCCTTTTTCAATGCTGGTTTTAGCAAGATTATAGTCATCCTTGATTGCTGCAACATGGAGGAGTGTTTCACCTTTTTCGTTACGTTTACAAACTGACTTTCGTTTAGATCTTGCTGCAGGGGTCTTGTCTGAGTCATTTTCTTCATCTGAGTCAGAAAATTCCATTTCCTCTGCAATCAAATTATCGTCATCTCCACAAGATTGCTCCTCAGAGTAACTTTCGCTAGCCTCACTGTCTTCCTCAGGGTGGATAACTAAAAAATGACACAAGCTTATAGAATTATGAAAGTAATTTCCCAACTTCTACTGATGCATAAAATCACTAGAACTCCAACCCTAATGTGTCATCCTTGAGGTCACTGATGACTTGACCACATCTTAAATCCTATCTTAATCTTAAATCATTGAATCTCACATTTGTCTTCCATTAACTGAAATAATTCTTCATTGTTATCAGACTTTGCCAGTTTTTCTCTGACATCTGATAGAGTTTCAAGTAAATTAGGCTTTCCTGGACCATTCTGACACTTCTCAGCACACTTCAAGGCATTATCTAATGCTTTTTCTATTTCGTCATCAGAATCACCAGCCAACTTTGACATTACAGCAATATTACACCAGGTATCAAACCGTTTAAGTGGTTCCTCTTCTTGAAACTCTAGTTCTAAACCAAAATATTCTTTGGACTTTTCATATTGTTTATCCTTAAAATAGGACAAAGCAATTGATTCATAAATCTTCGCACTCTCTTTGCCTGATATTTTCAGTCTGTTAGCAAGTTTGTTCTGCTTCAAATAACTATTAATAGCTGCTTTTGGGCATTTTACATCGTAGTACAAATCTCCAAGATCTTCATATGTTTTCATTTGGGTCTCTTCTTCAACACCAGGTTTGAAGTTTTCTATTCGTTCTAATAGTCGAGTGCCCTTGATAGCATTGACGAAATGCAAACGTAGTTCATTTATAATATTTTCATGCTTCATGGTTTTAAAACACTTCTTCAAGATATTTTTTGCAGCTTTAAAGTCACCTAAACGAAGAAGTACCTGTCCCATCTGAACAAGTGTATCTGCTTCATCAAATTTTTTCCCCTGATGCTGAGCAACTTTTCTTGCTTGTACAAAACATTGCAGAGCTTCTGCTGGATGATTTTCATCACGTTTTATCTCTCCAAGAGAAAAATGACATCTGTATTCAGTATCTTTTAGGTTTTGACTGGTTGCGATTGCTAATGCTTTTTCAATATACTTCATACATTTCTTGCTGTTTCTAAGATGATTATTAACTAGACCAAGATTCAAATATAGTCTCGCTCTCATTTCCAACAACTCTTTTTCTGTCACAATATTTCGAAGTTGGTCACACAATGCCAAACTTTCCAAGAATGCAGTTTTTGCCTTTGTCATACCAGAAGTTTCCATAGCTGAAACGAAATAAGTTCGTCCAATTGTTGCCAATGCACGCTGTTCCTCAACAATATTTGATGCCTTTCTGGAAAGCTGTTAATAAAATTACATCATTAGCTGACACCTGTTTCCACCCTCTTTCCAAATCAAATTCAAACCCAACAATAAAACCTTACCAATAAATATTCTTTTTGATGAAACAAAGCTTGCTCAAAATTTTGAAGTTCACATAGGCACTCTCCAAGTTTTCGATGTGAGATTGCTACTGCAATGGAGTCTCCAATACATTCTGATAGTGTTAATTCTCTTTGGTGTTCTTCAATTGCTTGTTCATATAACCCTAATAAGATCAAAATTATTTGTTAGATAAAACCTGTGATTGTCTAACCTTGAAACACAGAATCAATTGCTCAGAAATCTTGGTTATTTCAGGTTGCTAATAAGAGCTTTGGGTACAAATTTTGCCATAACCACATTGCAATACAATATTTAAATATTGCAGGACATTAGTTGGTTTATAGTGATCAAATTATCATCTGGTATAGCATTAACAGAGTCATGCAAAATATGAAAAAATGTCAAGCTCATACTGTGTTCAGCCAGTTTCTCTCCAGCAACATTGCATAACTTTGCTTCTTCAGCGAAATCATTATTTTTCCTGGCTTTCTGTTTGCTCTTTTCCAACCCTAGTTTATTACAAGATCAATTATTATATCAACTGTTTAGGAATTGATAACACTTGTAATATTCTACATAATAAGACACTCACCTTTTAGAAATTTCTGCAATTCTTTATCCATAATCAAATAGTTTATAAAACATGATAAAAGGATTTTTTTCACTATTTCTTCAAATTTTACTATTTTTTTTTAGTTCGGAAACTTCAAGACTCGGTTACCAAGCACCGAAACACTGAGCTGCGTTTTGTGACTGGATAAACCACTGGGATAAACTCACAAAAATTATTCTAACACCATTTTCGACCCCACCTCACCCCTGCTTTGAATTACTTTGAAACGCGCAAAATGCAATTTAGAAATCTTTAGGAGAATAGAAAGTTAAAACCTACAAATGTACATAAAAAATATATACAGTATTTATTTACAGTAAAAATCACTTAAACATTTTCTTACAATTAATTAACAGAAGTCACAAACTTCATCAGAATGGTATGAGGTATTAACATAGCTCTGTAGATCAGTCACATCTAAAAATAGATAATCATTTTGCTAGATGTAGAAATTATTGGTCCTGGAAGGAAAGGATCTTAATTAGGGATAAGAGTCACATCATACAAATATCTTACCCAACTCTTTCCATTCCACCTGGCTTGAATTACTTGGTGCACTTTCAGTGGTTTTACTTAAAGGACTTTCTTTTCCTGACTGATTGACCAACTCTTCTCTATCCATATTTTTATCAATTTCTTCTTCAGCAAAGAAATCTAGGACTAACTTGCTTTGAGAAATGCTTTTTCTTAATTTCAGTAGTTCAAGCATATATTTATTCAATCCTGGCTTTCTTTCCTGCGCCAAATGAAGATCATCTCTTTGAAAAATCTTCCTTCCTAAACCACCAATAGTGAACACATGCTATTTTCTTTATATAAACAATATACTGTTATTGTGTCTTGATATATAGATAAATACTTGCCTATATATACTTAATACAACAAAATAACATGCCTGGCAAATAAGGCACAATTCTTTCATATCCATTTTTCCCACTTTCCACGGGAAATGTATCTAAGATAGAGCACTGAAGCTCAAAGAAA
The DNA here is from genome assembly GCF_004324835.1 of Dendronephthya gigantea. NCBI lineage: Eukaryota > Metazoa > Cnidaria > Anthozoa > Malacalcyonacea > Nephtheidae > Dendronephthya > Dendronephthya gigantea. The sequence goes on from NW_021163090.1 coordinate 74,515, forward strand.
TCTTTGTATTCTTTAGTTATTTCATATGACGCATTCTCTCCCTTAAATTGGCTTTGTACGGTAATAATAAACACTGGTTTGGATTTTTTACCAGAAATTATTTCACGAATATCACAAATGGATGCAGAGATCTCATGTTTCGGAAAATTACTCGAATTTCCGTCGCAAACTTCACTCATAATCCTTCGAACCAAACATTAAAAAGTTTTATTGTTTTGGCAACGTAATTCTGCTAAAAAGGGGCGTTCCCGGAAACCGCATTCCAACAAGCAATAATAAATGCACGTTTTTAAATAGATTATTGTCGCATAGTATGCAATTTGAATATTTGATAGTTTCGAGATTGATCGCGCCAAATTGAGAACGCAGAAAAACGTCCAAAGGTACGTTGAAGAAAGAGAAAGTTGGACCAGAGTTTTCTGTCATTCCTACCTTACCGAACCATGCAAGAGTCACCCACGCGAATGTAATTAGCCCCTGTCAATCGAGGTCTCTGTCTAAATTTACAATAAAATTAAAAATAAATTGACAACAGTAAAACAGGCGTTGAAACATATCGTTAATAAAGTATCGAAAGAATACTTGTCGTCGTTTATACCGGCGGAGGAAGTGGTATATTTTGAACCATGCAAAATCTCATTCTTTCGCGGTGGCAAATAGCATATGTAAAAGTTTAAAATAAAGGCACGGTCTGGACAAACATGTGGGACAAGATAGTACATTAATCAGTAATAAAATCAATTTCCTGAGGAAGCTTATAAACAGGACGGGAAAGGCGACAAGGGCAAGGTCACCCCCGCCCTTGACATCTTGACAATGATCACGTTTCCATTTATGGAGCGCGGAGACTGGAGACAACATCAAATATTTTGGCAACGAAGGTCGGAGTTTGTGGAAGGGGTTTAAAAATCTATTTTTTAGGCACTTTTGTGCGGTTAATGAAATTGGATGACTGGGGATCATACACTCCGAATACTATTCTGGCCTGAGACGCTGTCTTGAAGAAAAATTCAAAGAATAAAGTATTCAAATTTTGAGTTGAAATCATGCCTGGCGATCGTTACGATGGCGTCTGGGTCGACGAGATGGATGGGCCTGAACGACACGAAAGAGCGAAGAAACGTCGAGCTGAACAGCTTAAAAGATTTGAAGCACGAGAAAGTGCATCTAACGATGAACCGAAATCTAAAAAGAGAGCTAAAAGGCAGATAAATTTCACTTCAAATATTGTAATGCTTGAGGCCGCAACGAGGGAAGATCTTGACGAAGGTTTGTGATTATTTGCGCTTCAATATAACACAGAATTATAAAATTTCTTTCCGGCGCTATAAAAACTTTATCAGAAATATCTACTAAATTTTTATTGCCGTCGATTAGTTTTATATCGATAAATTCACAAGGGCACCTGGTAATGACGTTAACTTCGCAAGTATGTAATCTTAACAACTTACAACAAATTGTTTTGATTCTGTCTAGTGGTCAATGTTGATGTTGTATTTTCATGTGTTTTTTTTTATAGTTGCCAGCCTGTTAGAGAACGGAGTTAGCCCTGATCTGGCCAACGAAGATGGCTTGACGGCGCTACATCAGGTCAGAAAGGATGGTTTGTTTACAAACACCAACAGAGGATTGTAAAACTTGAATCGATAATCGTCTTTATCGTCCGTACAGACTACAGATTGCATTAGGCTAAGCAAGGGATACCTGTCTACAACATCACAGTCCAATATCTTCACAAGTGTCATGTTCATAATTCCACACCTTTGATAGAACCTAGTTGATTCTATACAATTTAAATGTCGTTTAGTACGATTTTAAAAGTTTCGAAGCGTTGTAGACGACAAAATCCGTCTTTCAGACAATGAAATACAATCCCTTATGTTTATTTATCGATAAGGACATGTCACGCCACTACAGCTAAACTTGGATGACGGTTTTAAATATTCTCGTTTAATATTTCATACAAGCTGGGTAATACTCAAGTGCAGATCTAAATCTATATTTGAAAAGTAGCTTTTTTGAATACTTTTATATACGACAAGTAAACACTCAAGCTGCATGACTTATAAGGAAAGGTTTGAAAGATCATGTTTGATATCTTTTTTACTTGGTTATCACATGGTCATGTGCTTGAGCTAGGCATGACACATAAAAATTGCTACAGTGAACCAATAATTGTTATATTTTTGCCAATAATTGTTACATTTGGATGTCACACTGGCCACAGACATTAACATCACTCAAGCATAATATTATTTGCATGTGAGAAGTATTATCTTGAATATCCCATTATCAAGAGTAGATTTCAGCAAGCATAACACATGGTAACAATTACACAGATGTCAACACTTACAAGTAGAAAATTGCCTACTTTGCATAGTGGAATCTAAATATTGGCCACTTACAGTGACAATATGTTTTCCAGAGTTGCATTGATGGCTGTGATGATATGGTGAAATATCTGATTGAACATAAAGCCAATGTAAATGCATGTGATAATGAACTATGGACACCTCTCCATGCAGCAGCTGCGTGTGGTCATTTATCAATCATAAAATACTTGTTAAAAAATGGTGCTGATATTATGGCATTAAACCTTGATGGTAACCTTCCTGCTGGTGTTGTTGAAGAAAATGATGAAGTTGAAAAGTTCCTTGATAAAGAAATGTTGAAATTAGGTGAGCACGTGCCACACCTACACTTCTCCCATCCTTTACCCAACTCCTTACACATCAGCTTAGCCTAACTTCCCCCATTAGTTTCTTCCTACCATATGAACTACCAACCCTGTCATATTAACTAACCCTGCCTACATTTGGAACCATCATCCCATATTAGCCATTCTATATCATATTAGCTACCCCCTCAACAATCTTGTCACCCTTTTATACACCTTCCCCACATTACCAACTTCCACATTAACTGTATTACTGTTCCACACTCTCCTAACCCCAGGTTATGATGAAGCAGCAATTGAAGAGTTAAGATTGAACCAAGGAAAACTATTGCTGGATGATTTAAAAGATTCTGTTGCCAAAGGAAGGAGTTTAGATATCCAAGATGAAGATGGTGCCACAGCTGTGAGAAATCAAATGTGTAAACATTATTTTGAGAGGAAGGACCAGACCATAATATCAAATTCACCCTTTCTTTTAGTTTCATGTTGCAGCTGCTAATGGTTGGACAAATGTCATTGATTTCTTGTTGGAAAATGAGGCTGATTTTGAAGTAGCTGATAATGATGGCTGGCAGCCAATACATGCTGCAGCTGCCTGGGGACATGTTAGTGAGATATCTTCAATAATATCCTAGAACCTCTGGCTACCAGAGTAACTAGTTACCCAAACTCTGGATAATCTCATCTGCTGATGTTATCAATTTGTTTCAGGACACAATCCTAGAACTTCTTGTTGCAAGCGGAGCAGATCTTGATTCGAAAACAAAGGATTCAAAGACACCTCTAGGTATGATTCAGGTCCCGTGCAGGAGGATTCTACCTTTACCCACTTGTGTGCCCCTGCCTATCTTGTTCAAAATATTTTATCATTCATCTCAGATTTAACTGAAGAAACGGAAATCATTGAACTGATTGAGGAACTAAAGACAAAAGAGGTAAAATATCCAAGAAAAGGAAAAGGTGTCCGAAGAAAGAGAAGTAATACCTCCAAGTAAGTTATTGAGACTAAAGCATTAGAAAACGATATGAAATACAAAATGAATTGAGAATGTAAGGTATACTGTGTTAACAGAAGTTGTTTCTCTTCGTAAACAGTTCGTCCATCAAGAGAACAAGTATTCATGAAAAGAGTGTGCTATCACATGCTGATACCAAGGCTGAAGGAGCAGCATTAATGATGCAACTACAAAATAACGTAAGTACCCTCGGCTCCATCAACCATTCGCACAGCGACAGATAGGGAAACAATGCAGCCTTGTTAGTAAACTTCATAGTTCTTTACCTTCGTTGTAGGAGACAAGTGAAGTTAGTTCACCAGTTCAAAACACGTCAGTGAACACATTCGATAAGCAAAGCACAGAATCTCGTGATGAAAATAACTCCTCAGGTTACATCAGCGAGGGAAGTTCTGACACAAAAAATGAGGAAAAACAGGAACTGATTAAAACTTCTGAAATAACTGTTAACATGAAAGAAACGACTCAGGAAGACAAAGAAAATAACGAGGAAACTGAACTTAGAGTGCAAACTGGTGACTCTCAGCTTAAGGTTGAAACACCAAGTGAGACTAAAACAATCCAACACTCACCAATCCCTAACAAACCTCCCCGGAGAGGAACAGGGAATAATTCCACAAGACTTGATCCTCAAGCTTATATTAATTTTGAAATTGAACCTGCAAAAGGCAACAAAAAAGCAACGAAGACAGAAGTAGATGAAAATGCTGATATTAAAGAAAATATTCCGAAGGATATGAAAGAAGAAACCAAATCAAGCTCAGCACAAAATACTGAACCAAAAACGAAACACGAAACGCTCGTTAATAACGATGAAAACACGAATAATAAAACACGCTCTCTACAGGAGACCAAAGAAAGAAATCAAGTTGAAAAACGCACGACGTCAACGTTACCGAAGTTGGCTTCGTCGGACAAACGGAAAGCTCCGGAACCTCCTGGCGATGCAACGAATGCGAAACAAAGTTCTGAAAATAATTCAAAAAAAGGTGAACGTAGTTGAAATGCTTTTAACGTTTCTGGAGTGTCAAAGACTTTGAGAAATATTCTCCATTCATAAGTGGGATTCATGAAAATTGCCCGTCTTCCCACTTGATAATTTTATTCCTCTTTTTTAAGCTAACAGATTACGCTCAAGAAGTTCAGAAAGCTCAACAAAGAAAAAATGTGTCATCCTCTAGTCTTCAAACAAACAACACTGCCAAAGATCAACCAGTCTCGACGAGTAGTAAGTCAAGCCAACGTGGTTTCAGTTTGCCTCGTAAGACGTGCTGTTCCGTGATGTAAGAGGATATGTGTGAATATAAAAGTTGATTTCTTTAAGAAAAAATGGATATCTGTTGATTTACGATGGTCTGTGTGTACGAATATAGAACGGACTGCTATTGAGATCTTCCATGCTCAGAATTCTTGACGTGCGTGAGGAGCTCAAAAGATCACTTCTATATCGTTCTATCATTATTCTATCGAATTGATATTTAGTTTTCATTTTCTCAACTATAATTTACATTAGATTGTGCGGAATATGACAAATGTATCATACACTTTTGTATGTGAAGAATTGTGAATGTCCCCATTGGACATTGAAATCGAAACTATGGACTTGCATTGTCTACTATGGACAAACCCAGATATTCTGCAGTGGTTCGTGGGGATACAGTAGATTTCAAGAGAATATTTCCTATCACGTCTTTAGCGTTTAAAGATGAGAATTTTATTTTATAGACAGTGTGTATTCTTAAATAAAGAATTCATTACAGTTTGTTTCCTAACACTTGATATGCATTCTATATTTCTAATATGCAGCCTAATATGCAGCCTAAAATGCGTTAGACCGTCTTTGCGTTTGTAAAATTGTCCATATGTCGTCGTTGGGAATGAAATTACAATTCAAGCTAGAACGATAGACTACTTTGCGTAAATATTGTTCAGGTTTTCGTAAAGTATTTTGTCTTAGTCTTAGGTACCTTTTTGTTACTTTGAAGGACTCCATGAACTACGTTCCACAAAATTTAATCTCTCCAGATCACTTCCACTTCATCAGTGCGATATCTGCATTAAAATAAATGGTAATCATTGGTGTTTGAAGTCAACAAGAGTGTAATAAATCCTTTTAGAAGTAGACTTCGTCATTTAACATTTAACATACCTTTGTGTGCACCAAGTATCTTCAATAGGTGTTACATGACCAGCGCGGAACATCTCCCAGCCTGCCTGTGCTATCATCACACCATTATCAATACAATATCTTTCATCTGTTGCATAAACTGTCGCTCCTCTTTCACGAGTCATCTCAGCTAAAAATATGAAAATTATGATTTCTAACATCATCCTTCACCAAGGTATCTTCCACTTTGGGAATCACTCTATCGAAACTACTCTTACGTCCTGAAGATTTTCAAGTTTTTACAGGTTTTTTAAAGCTAGACTATCACCAGTTCTATCCCGGATAATTCTATTGTTACTCCTCAAAATTAGGCAAAAACAAATTTACCCATCATTTCTTGAAGTCTTGTATTGCCTGAAGTGGAAATCTTGAATTAATGAGATGGCACAATGAGAATTATTTCAAGTGTAGTAATTTGCAAACTTTGCTATATACTTACAGCCAACTCCACCAACAATAAGAACTTCATTTGAATTACAATGAGCCATTGCTCTTTCTATGGTAAAAATGAATTGTTTTTAAAAATGAAATAGTTTTCACTGCAATGAAAACTATGACAAACACAACTATCAAATAAAATAATTTAAAAAGGATTTAAACTAACCTGTTGTTTCAACTAACATTGCAAACACTGTTTCCTGAAACACAGAATGCTTCATTTTCAATTAAGAAGAGAGTATAATTAAGCAGGTAGACAGATTCTTTACCTGAAGTGAGAAACACAGATCTTCTTCAGAACACGCTCCTTTTTTTAACAGATTATGAGCTGTACTCTAAAAAATGGTTTTAGGTTTCATGTCATTCTTTGAAATCAATTTAACAAAAAGGAAATAGCTTCCATGCTTTGTCCTGAAATTTGCAGAGAGTGCAGCAATAACACAAACAACTATTACCTCAATATATGACAAAATTCCTGAGAATGAAACATCCATTCCTTTTACCACATAAGGTAATTCAATGTACTTTTTACCTCTGCAATGACATAATGCCAGTTATTTTCCATATTTTCAAAAGATTAGGAATTATCAAGCAATACTTAGAAGTTACCTCTTAGCCATTTGTTCAATATTGTATCCTGGACTTGGATCATTAGACAACTAATTGATTAATAATATTTTTGAATGAAATTCTTATATTGTGATATTAGAATGAACTAAGATAAATTTTCTAGGATCCCTAGGTAGTAATCTACACAGAAGTTGGCTATGCAGGTACCTTTAGAACTCTAGCAAATCTGTCCAAGCAATTACCAACAGCAATATCAATTGTTTCACCAAATATGCGATACCGTCTTTGAGAATATGCAATGACTTGTGTATTGCCTCCGCTGACATAAAGAACTATAGGATTATTAGCACCAGTTATTAATCTTCCCATTTCAATGTGACCGATACAGTGATTCACAGCAACAATGGGTTTCTTCCAGAGTTGAGATAATGTTCTGACAACAACAGCAACTGAAACCAGAGGAGCTCCCATGCCTGGACCTGTCAGAACAAAAATATTAGGCCTGGATCTGGTGGGGGGTTGTGGTTAGATTAGAAAGATATTTACCTTTAGTGTAACATAAACAATCAATGTCTTGCGGCTTCACTTTTGCTTCTTCTAATGCTCTGTGGGTGGGAATATTGATGTTAGCACAAAATTTTTCTTTGCAAGTTGTAGTTAATAACTTTGCATAAGGGATTCAAATAATTACTTTTGCAAAATATCCAGGATATGTTCCTGATGATGTTTTGCTGTTTGTCCCGGGAGAAAACCTGTAAAAATCAGAAACGCAGAGATGATTTTTGCACAATTGTTACATGTTAACTGAAACAGGTTGATGGGTCTGCAGATATTTTGTTTTCATATCTATATCTGCTGGCAAGACCGAACCATGGTCATTAGGACAAACTGGAGGAAAAAAAGCCCTCTGTCCCTAATAATCAACAAAGGTATCACCAGCTAATTACTTGCAAGTGCCTCTGGGCACTCTTTGCTAGGGACTGGGTGGAAGTATTTTGTCACCCTCTTCCCACCCTTGATATCAAAAGGGATGTGGGTTACACAACCCAGCTAGGAGTTAACCTTATTGAAAATCCCCGCTTTACACTTACTAAATTATATACTTTTCATACCTTGCCCGGGGGGTGTGATATATGTTTTCCTCACATTCGACAGAACTTGACCATCTTGTATTATTCCAATACCAATTTTATTTGCACTTCCTTCGAATCCAATCGCAATTGTCATTGTCAAATTTTACAACACTCACTTAACTCAGTTTTTATTCATGTCATGAGCATAAATAAATAACGAAAATCCAGAAAATCTTAAACTTTCTGCTCAACCCTCATTTCAACTCCATTTTCGCGCAGAGTATAGTTAAACGTCATGTAATACACGATTATACAGCACTGACAATACACAAGTTACACAACAGTATTTATACTTCTACAACACAATACAACAATATAAAACTATACACCAGTAACACCACAATAACAATACAAAACTATAATAGTATACTTGAATCATTTCCCTGTCCACCCCTTCCCTGTTTACTGCAAAAGATGTACAAGAACAGAAACACTTAGCCTGCAACGCAGACTATATATTGGGGTATATATATGCGTTGTGTTTGAAATTGATGCGTTGTGTTTGAAATTGATGCGTTGTGTTTGAAATTGATGCGTTGTGTTTGAAATTGATGCGTTGTGTTTGAAAGTGATGCGTTGTGTTTGAAATTGATGCGTTGTGTTTGAAAGTGATGCGTTGTGTTTGAAATTGATGCGTTGTGTTTGAAATTGATGCGTTGTGTTTGAAAGTAATGCGTTGTGTTTGAAATTGATGCGTTGTGTTTGAAATTGATGCGTTGTGTTTGAAATTGATGCGTTGTGTTGAAAGTAATGCGTTGTGTTTGAAATTGATGCGTTGTGTTTGAAATTGATGCGTTGTGTTTGAAAGTAATGCGTTGTGTTTGAAATTGATGCGTTGTGTTTGAAATTGATGCGTTGTGTTTGAAATTGATGCGTTGTGTTTGAAAGTAATGCGTTGTGTTGAAAGTAATGCGTTGTGTTTGAAATTGATGCGTTGTGTTTGAAAGTAATGCGTTGTGTTTGAAATTGATGCGTTGTGTTTGAAATTGATGCGTTGTGTTGAAAGTAATGCGTTTGTTTGAAAGTAATGCGTTGTGTTTGAAATTGATGCGTTGTGTTTGAAATTGATGCATTGTGTTTGAAATTGATGCGTTGTGTTTGAAATTGATGCGTTGTGTTTGAAAGTGATGCGTTGTGTTTGAAAGTGATGCGTTGTGTTTGAAAGTGATGCGTTGTGTTTGAAATTGATGCGTTGTGTTTGAAATTGATGCGTTGTGTTTGAAAGTAATGCGTTGTGTTTGAATTGATGCGTTGTGTTTGAAATTGATGCGTTGTGTTTGAAATTGATGCGTTGTGTTTGAAAGTAATGCGTTGTGTTTGAAATTGATGCGTTGTGTTTGAAATTGATGCGTTGTGTTTGAAAGTAATGCGTTGTGTTTGAAATTGATGCGTTGTGTTTGAAATTGATGCGTTGTGTTTGAAATTGATGCGTTGTGTTTGAAAGTAATGCGTTGTGTTTGAAAGTAATGCGTTGTGTTTGAAATTGATGCGTTGTGTTTGAAATTGATGCGTTGTGTTTGAAATTGATGCGTTGTGTTTGAAATTGATGCGTTGTGTTTGAAAGTAATGCGTTGTGTTTGAAAGTAATGCGTTGTGTTTGAAATTGATGCGTTGTGTTTGAAAGTGATGCGTTGTGTTTGAAATTGATGCGTTGTGTTTGAAAGTGATGCGTTGCATTTGAAAGTAATGCGTTGTGTTTGAAATTGATGCGTTGTGTTTGAAAGTGATGCGTTGTGTTTGAAATTGATGCGTTGTGTTTGAAAGTAATGCGTTGTGTTTGAAATTGATGCGTTGTGTTTGAAAGTGATGCGTTGTGTTTGAAATTGATGCGTTGTGTTTGAAAGTGATGCGTTGCATTTGAAAGTTGCGTTGTGTTTGAAATTGATGCGTTGTGTTTGAAAGTGATGCGTTGTGTTTGAAATTGATGCGTTGTGTTTGAAAGTGATGCGTTGTGTTTGAAAGTGATGCGTTGTGTTTGAAATTGATGCGTTGTGTTTGAAATTGATGCGTTGTGTTTGAAATTGATGCGTTGTGTTTGAAATTGATGCGTTGTGTTTGAAAGTGATGCGTTGTGTTTGAAAGTGATGCGTTGTTTGAAATTGATGCGTTGTGTTTGAAATTGATGCGTTGTGTTTGAAAGTGATGCGTTGTGTTTGAAAGTGATGCGTTGTTTGAAATTGATGCGTTGTGTTTGAAAGTGATGCGTTGTGTTTGAAAGTAATTCGTTGTGTTTGAAAGTGATGCGTTGTGTTTCGACAGGTCGGTTTCGACTGACTAGACAGAATTTTGCAATTAAATAAAATTATTCACTTGACTTTCTTTTCAATTGTTATTGATGAAGTGAATCTGCTTTGGTCAACTTCTTGCTATTAAACTGTGAGTTAGCAGGTTTCCATGCAAACTTTAGGAATGTTATTCCAGTTTTAAATTTTAGGATTGTTCACTATTATGGAAATAATTTGATATTATAGGTATTGATAATAGTTAAAATTAGGATGGTCTACAATTAAATGTTAGATATCTGTCCTTAGTGTCCCATCATAGAGGCCACAGCATTAAGAAGTGGATTATCAGAATCATTACCAAACAGGCTCAAGAGAAGTGCAACTCCATAACCTGTGCCATGCTCTCCCTGTCAGAATAGAAATTTAAAGTTCCTTTTTTAGAAAAAGATTTCAATACCAATATTGATTATGTTTCATTAAACACTGTCATTCGGCAAACAAAGTTTAATCCCAAAAACCCTCCTCATGTATACATGTAGTGCTCATGTATGTACGTACATATATACATGAATGAAAATCAACGTACCGATACAGCGGTTGCAGCAATGTCAAAATGCACCCAATCACCAGGGAAATCAAAACCCAGATGTGCACCTAAATGTGACCATAACATTCATTATTGTTTAAGTGAATAAACAACAAAAAATGTAAGTGTTTCATACCAATAAATAATCCTGCACATGAACTCTGTGCATTATCACGGTTCTTGACAGAATTCTTCATATCTGCCACAGCACTAGAAAATTCCTGGAAATGCAGCTCAGGAGTGTATGGTAGAGGATGCTAAAATGATAAACAGAAACTTTGATGAACAAACAACAGTGTTTAATGGCAATGAAATAATAAGTAGCTTCACACAGTACCACAAGATCTCCACTACATCTTCCAGCAGAGACTGAAGCCTTCTCCCAATTTTCACTATTAGTTACAACAGCTGCATGATATTGTCCAGTTGCCACACCCTGAGCACCAGTCAGTGTTGCCATGTCAACCACTATGTTAGCCTTTAAATCTTTTGCTGCATAGGCAACCTAAGAAATGTTTAAAATCTCATAGTGGTGTAGAGGTATCACTTTTCCTGTAAAATGTAATGGAAACCAAAGGGGTTACTTACTCCATCACCTAGAGCCAGTCTACCCTCCGCATCTGTGTTATTTATTTCAACAGTTCTAAAATAATATTGATCAATCATATTACCAATACATCATTAACTGAAATTAAGCAAGATGAGACTTACTTTCCAGAATAAAACACATGAATATCATCAGGTCTAGTGGACAGTGGTCCTACAGCATTCTCAGCCAGACAAAATAATGCGTGAAGGTTCTTTTTAAAACCCTGCAAATTTATGTGATGATATAGTCAACGTCAATGTAGAATGGACCCTAATCTTTAGTTCTACCTTGTTCTGCTAGTACTTGCTATTTTAGACTTGAGCAAAGAGAATTCAACAATTGCTCCTCACCTGTTTTACTGCTGCTCTGAAAGCTCCTAATATAGCTGCAGCTCCACCACAATCTGCTTTCATTCCTGGCATTGCTGTCTAAAAATTAAAATCTCAGAGAAGTCTACAAATGTTTTTAAGCTTTTCCAACCTTTTTTTTTACCTTTCCTTTGATTGAAAGTCCACCAGTATCGTAGACAATTCCTTTTCCAACCCAAGCAATATTTTCACTGGTTTCAGCTCCTTCAGGTCTATGACTCAATATTGCCAAAGCTGGAGGATGTGTTGCTGCTTTACCAACACCATAAAGTCCTAAATATCATCCAAAAACTCAGTCAAGTCAGTCTACTTGACTTAAACAACATAATCCTTTTCTCACCTCCAAAGTTACGTTTTGCAAGTTCTTCCCCACGGATTATAACGGGTGTAATCCCTAATTCATTACCAACTTTGATCACCTCCTAAAGAAATGTTTAACATGTAAATTATCTAGTGTATATACTCATTAATTTTTCTTACAATTTGTAAAACATTTTACAATACCTCCACAAAAGCATCTGTATGCATCTCATTGCAGGGTGAATCAACAATCCTAGCTGCTAGTCTTATGCCTTCAGCTGCAGCAGTTAGACAAGAAATTTCTGCATCAGTTGGTGGATTAGTATTGTCTCCTTTGAAACAAAACTCGACTGTGATTGTCGACTGTCTTTTTGCAGAGAAATAGTTTTTGCGGGAATATAGTGGAAAAGCACGAGCTACGGCACACCCAAGTGCAAACATATGACTTCTTTCACAAACAATCTGGAATAGTACAGGATTTACTCCATCAGACAACCAATGAATGAATTATTAGTACCAGCAGAAGAGACTAGATTTCAAACAACATGTGTCACTACTCACCAATACTGTACCATCTTGACCACTCATAATGCTCGCTAACAATGCTGTTAGGGAATGAGGCCGACATGGGGAATCATGCCTGCTTGAATGTGATGGTAATGCTCCAATGTATGCTTGACATAACCAGAGACTACAACAATGAGGTTTGGCCATGGATGGTGATAATGACCTTATACTCTCATGAAAAACCTAAGATGTAAAATTTTCATGATCTAAATAACTGATATAATATTTTAAACGATGAACGAATACCTATTTTCAACCTCTTCACTAACACGACCAGAAAACTTCCCAGATACTTCATCAAAATGCAGTTGTTTCAAATAAGATGGTTGACCAGCAATAACTAACTGTTTGTCTTTAGGATCTAGTACTGCGTTCTCACGAGAATACTCTATTTCAACTGTATATCCCATCTCTTTCAATAAGTTACTTTAATAATCTTTAAGTTTTATAAGTTATTTTGTTTAATACAAATAGTTAACAGGCAAAAAATGATCACAATTTAGTCAAAGTACTAATGACGCGATCCGGAAGTAGCCTAGGACAGATCTCCCCCCTGGAAGAAACCCACTCTGTGAAGGGGGTTGAAGGGTGGGTACAGGCACACAGAATAGGAAAATCGAACCCACCACGCCCAAGAACTTACCTTAATTCATCTTCGAATGTTCTAATCGTTCATTCGATCATCATGTGTAGCTTCAACATCGTTTTTCCTAGTCCTTGCAAGAACTGCAAAGGTATGGACACACATTGTCTGAAAGCCATTCATCTGTCATTTATATTTTAAAAACTTTTTGCTTTTAGGGAGTGATAGTTTCTTGTCACACTTATTTGTGACTTTATGGAAACAGCTAGTAACAAATATGCCAAGATCGCGTGCAGATAATATTTCTACTGGTTAGTGTAAAACATGAACTAAATCCTTCAAAGCAATGTCCATAGTCCATACATTAGGTGGGTTTTCCGTATGTTCATTTTAGCGTTACCTGAGCAATTGCTGGTCCCAAATGAGCATCTCATTCAACTACTTCTACCAATGGTGAGTGTACAGTTGATTCCAATACCATGCAGATTGAGCTGTACCTAGTAGACTCTTGCAGATAGACCAACTTGCTTGCAGATCGTGCTATATTCTTTCCGTTGTGAGTTTTCAGGATGCCTCAGAAACGACTGGAGTGAAGAATGAAATATCTGAAACTGAATGGTTCAATCTCGCTGAAGTTGTCCATCATAGCTTGCTTCTGGACAACTTAATGAAAAAATTAAATGCAATCAAGTAATTATTTAGAGGACAACTCACATTTGATTTATGTATTGTGTCATTGAGGATTTTAACTTTTAGCTCGATCAATAAAACATAGCTTTTTATCTTTTCTCGAAGATTCAACGAGTTTGATTATGCAGAGATAATTGCAGAACAATTACACAACATTGCTGATTCAAAAACAGATATAAGTAAGAACTATATGTTAAAGATAATTTTTTACCATCTGCACCATACAATTCATCATGGTACAAATCACACACCAACAAGGTTTCGGTTCATTGACGTGCAATTGTGAATTCATTTAGGAGATTTTTGGAACATTTACTGGCTAACATGTGGCCACCCTCTCTGTATAGAATCCAGGTAATATTAATTATAAGGCTTACAATTGCAGCTAAAGAACAATTAATTTCATATCCGATGTGGTTTTATCAGGTTTACAAGTAATTCCAGTTTTCAATCAGTATCATTAAGCAACTCTTTAATACACACCTGTAGTGACAATACTCCTCTACATGGAGCCTTGAAACGACTCGAGATGTGGAACCAAGCTTCAATCACCTTTGTTTGTCCTACAAATGATTTAGGGTAACATCCTGATGAAACTTGTCAGCTTCCTATATATATATTGCATGTGTATGTTATTAAATATTATTTTTTGTATCTCTTAATATACAGCGAAAGTGAATTCACAGATCAATGGTTTGGCACTCATGGAAGATATGTGGTTGACCAAGATGAGAAAATGCCACAAGATAATAATGTTGTCTGGAAAGGTTGCTTAGAATGTCTTGCCAATGAACAGGTGATTGGAATCTGAATAAAATAGCTTTCTCTTACCCTTTAGCTGTCTTTTAGTTTTCTCATTTAAATCTTTCTTTTCAATATAGATAGATGAAAACTGGTGTCTCTCGAGACTGAGTCCATTTCAACCATCAAGTTTGCAACCCAGGTGCACAAGATGTGTTGACTTCACATGGTCAGTAGTGAATAACTTGATTACACTTACACTTGCTCTTTTTTGGTTACAGCAAAGATGATACATTTTCTGTTGGTGGAAAAGATGAGTATATTCTTGCTGAGGATATCAAGGTCATTTGTGAAATGAATAAAGATGTTGTGCCATTTTGGAGGATCTTTCCATCACAGTTTTTGTTGTATCTTTTATAACCAAATCAGTCAGCTTCAATAAAACCTCTCCAATACATCTGGAATGAGTGCTCAGATGCAACGATTCATTACCTTTAGTTCATCCCATTCGTTTCCAAATCCAGGATGTCACATGAAATATTAACAACTTCGGAGTTCATTCTATGACGCAAAAATGCAAAACTTAACTTGGTCAGATACCACAAGAGTTTGCTGAAGCGAGTTTTCCAAGTCCAAGAAACTGAAGGATTAGATTTTGAAGAAATTTGTAAGAACAAGGTGCGTCGATAATTCATCTTTCTAGGAAATATGTTTTGAATTCATAAAAGATCGTTTCACTTCAAGGAGAATGTAATATTGGCATCAATTGAAACCTATGATAGAAAATACTCAGTTAGAACGAAAAGTACAAAAGATTGGATAGAATTTATGTGCAGTGGATCAGAGGGACCACAAAATGGTAAAAATGTTTTCTCTAATACAACAACAAAACAAAGTTTCCAATTGTGACCAGTGCTAATTGCAAATATAACACGTCGTGTATTTTCGTGTAGAGAAATTATCAAAAAGAAGGTATCCTGTCAACGAGACGTTTTATCTGGCGTTGTACCCAGTTGAAGCTGGGATATTTCTTGCCTATTTTCTCCGAGCTGACGATGCGTTTATCGAGCTTCAGTCCTTGCTTGCTGTTTACCAAGCTATATTTCCCAGCATCAGAGAGAACACAGCCCCAGGTAATCTTTTTAAACACGCGTCATGTGAAAGTGAAGATTATCGTAGAAAGGAAGAAATTAAAGAATTGTTGACATCGTTTTTTTCTTTCAAGAAACAAGCTCGGAATATGAAGAATGTCAGGAACGAAAGTGGCTACAATTACTTGACTTGATTGAAAGGTTCGACCAAATATTTCATTAAGTAAATTGAGATATTCGTGGTATCCACATGGCTGCCCCAGATTTCATCCGAATACCATTTCATTCTTTACTGCAGTTCACAAAGAAGTCCATTAAAGAGCGAGTTTTCACTGGCAGGTAATACAGTCTCTTTTCTCGTATCCTCAGTTTGAAAAATACCTGAACAAAATTACAGTCTGTCTTTTCTTTCATACCTTCAGTTCATTTGGATGCTTCAGAAATGTTAAAACATTTCACCAGAGATGGAAAACCAATGAAGAAAGAACTAAAATCACTTCTCAAAAAGGTGTAGTATATGAAACTGATATTTGAAAGTATTTCAAAATGGTATGGTATGGTATGGTATGGTATGGTATGGTATGGTATGGTATGGTATGGTATGGTATGGTATGGTATGGTATGGTATGGTAACTCAACTCTTTATTTTAAGATTGAAGAGAAACAGCTGGTTTCCACAATGAATCAGAAAGGTTAGAACATTAACTGTTCAAAATGCAATTGTTAGAAAAAGGTTTTATCAATTATTCTTTCCTATTCAGAAACAGAGGAAAGTCATGGAAGAAAGGCTGGGGTGGAGTAAGTCAGATAGAAATTTGAAAGAGTCGAAGGAATACCAAAGACTATTTTGACACCAGAATGCATATTGCAGTGTTCAACATCAGCTTATTTATTTTTTAAGATACTGTTCAGACAAGGCCTTATCAAGCACCATTGGTTCCTTTCCAAGATTGCTCCCAAAACATGAAACGTTGTCAATATGCAACACTCCAAAGACACTTGCTAGAGCTAAGTTACATGACGTCAAACGCAGAGTATCAAAATCAGAAACGTCGAGTATCAATGTTGATACAGATGCCGAGTTGGACGCATCAATGTCACAAAATATTCCATTAGAACAATTAGAAAAATCGACAAAGATAACAAGGTAAGAATAGATTGATGATCTTCACATTTAAGATTAGTCAAAACCTCAGTTTTTAGAAAATATTTTGCTCAGGCAAGAAAGCAGTAAAAGATCATCGACTGATGAAAAGATTCTGAATGCAACGAGACAAGAACAAGCAAAGAGGAAGAGAAGATCGTTTGATGCTAACGAAACAGATAAACCAGAGGGTAAACAATCTATATTAGTAGATGCTAGGAACACGAATTATTGAGTAAATGATTAACCAAATGAACGTACCATTTCACTGAAGACTTTCTCCACGATTTGTGATCATTCTAGTAGAAATTGAAAAAAAACTTTATTTAGCTCCAGATGCCAAGGAAAAACGGTCAGATAGACATAAAAGGGTAGGTATTTACGGTTAAATAATACGGTTAATGAAAGTTGCTTGCATGATTTACGCTTTAGTCGTTGTCTTAATAGACAACCAGCAATGACTTATTCTCTTCACCACCTTCAGCGTTTAGCCCGAGTTGTAAAAAGATGTTTGCTCAAATACGGAGTCGATCCAACAGAAACGTATTTTCCAACATGTTCCGAGAGACTGTACTATCTCTGCAAGAGTTTTTTACAGGTATGACAGATTGATATTTCACAGATATTCAGACGGACTATAATAAAATTTTCACTACATTTAGGATCTAAAGACATCAGAAGGTCTCAATGATGAAATGAAAAGACTAGCGGAGTCAAATGTTGCTACGGTAGAATATAGGTTTATGTACTTCTGTGTAGAGCTACACTGTACACTTACCACGTTGCATTGATCGTTATAGTACCTTGCTTTATGATACGCTGGCAACTTGACTGGTTCTATCGTTTGCCTAGGTTGTTGAATTTGAAAAACGACAACATGCAAGCAAAATTGGTGGAAAAGCAAAGCACAAAATGAAGGATTCATAAATTTATATATTTTCAACACAACAATAACTATCGATTCTATCAAAACTAAATATAACAACGAACTACAAATATTTACCTATTAGATATGTATTATCTCATGATAATGTCCCAAAATTCTTGTCACAGTGATGTATACAAGTTTACAACACACACGCTTTATTATGACGGTGGAGAGGTGTGTAATATAGAGCAATATTACCTTTCGATACGGGGTGATATGTGTTTACATTAAATTATTGATGTACATATGTATAACGCGTGTCTGAGTTGCAAGATACTGATATACAAAACCAACATTTTATAAATGTTTTGTCAGATGTAATTCATGCTCCCACAGGAGATATTCTACAAGATCTCTATTCATTTCGTGTCTACAAAAATCGTTCCATTCTAAAATATACGTATGAAAATACTTCTCTTTCTGCCAATTTGACGTGTTCCCTGGGACCAAGTCTATTCTGGTGCACATGACGTCATAGTTCAGGAGACCTACAGGTGAAGTCTTCAGGCAAACTATGGTTTTTTCTCCAAATATCGTCTAAAATAAAATAATCGTACATTAGCAATAATATTCTTCTCACTTAGGTTGACGTAGTGTTTCTACTGATCAATTCTGATTCAACGTATCAAGAGATCTTCTTCATGGAATCAATCGCTACGAGGTAATTGAGATCTCCCACTGAACGAGTTCAAGGGTGAGTTAGCTTAACTTACCTTCTGGCATTCTGCAACATTTGTTGTTTACGATCAGTCAAAGATGTTTGCCGCTGACCAGTTTGTTCAGCAAAATCAACTCCAAACGTGCCGCGCTCGCTCGCCCTACTCCTCGAACTAGTGTCCTCTGCCTCTCTTTCTTCCAACACTACAATATCCTCAGAAACCGTTGCTTGTCTTTCATCTTCTTCCGGAGTATCAACAGGTGTTTCTTGCTCTTCAACAAGTGTCGTGTCATCACCAGTCACGTCTTCTAATGCCTAAGAAATTTCACACCAAGACAACTTTAGGTTGAGGTATTCTGAAAATTATTGGCCCATTGCAATGATTGTGGTGGCTCTTGAACAATCATGAAAACACGAATACATAAACCTGATTTCTTATCTTACCGGAGCAGCGGGAATATGAATATTCCCCTCCAAGATATTATCACTCGTGATATCCACTGAATGAGTTCTTGTCAGATCAGCTCGTATCACGTGTATTGGTACGTTGGGGAAGATTGCTTGAACTTCATGTGCCTGAGCGAAGATTAAAAACATCATCAAATAATGATGATTGTATTTTCTTAAAGCAATCATACAAGCATTCTACCCACCATTGTATCAATTCTGCTCTCAGGTATCTGTGTTAGCTCATTCGCAACTCTCGTGTGTAAAACTTCAACAGAGAAACTTGGAAACCAGCTTGCAATTTGTCGTCCATCAAAATGAAAGAAATGATTTCTCAACAACGCTCTTCTTGGCAATCTATCTCCTTGTTCACTGGGATCTTTCATTTCTTCTTCCAACGAATGACGACATGTTGGGCAGGAAGAATCATGAACTAGCCAGGAACATAGACAGTCACTACGGGGAAAAAATTAAACATCTCGCTCATAAAAACTTCACCAATTGGTTCTGCATGTTTTGTGGATGACAAATGGAACTAAACATAATTTTCAGCTGAGAAAAACAACAAACCTATGAAATAAATGTCCACACTTCAATTTCTTTGCTTTTTGCATGCTCTCCCAACAAATTGCACACTTATTGTCTGATAATTCTTCCAGCATTTCAACTGAAGCATTCTCAAACCTATATTGGGTGGAAAATAAAACGAAAACATGTCATTTCATTTGCCTGTTGCTAAAATTTCAGCAAGCCCCAAGGCAGATACCCTACCTCTGTCCCACAATCTTTCTCACTCTTATGATTTTGCGATGTTTTGCTAATCTGTGTTTTATATCATGAAACAAAGAACGTAGCTGCATACAAAGCACTAAACTGGCCATACTTAGGAAAATATTGGAATAAATCTACAAAATAAACAACAATTATACTCATTATTCAAATGATTCTTACAAAGTTTTTCACCATACTGTCACACTCACCAACATGTATATATGATAAACAATATCTACAATTAATATTGTCATATCAAATCCAATGTCACTATAATATGCAATTGTTTTGTGGTTCTGTAATGCTGAATTACTCTTTAGGTCCAATAAATGAATGGTGTATCTAAATGGCAAAGTTGTATTTTATTAATTTAAATGACAAAGTGAGTAATATTCTCATGAAATTAATGACTTTGCTTACTTTGTTGCCAGATGGAGGACTTTCAGTGAGAGAAGACTGACCTGAAAATATAATGTATACCGGTGTGAAATAGATGGTGGTAGGATTCATAGGAAATAATATATCAGCTGGCAACATTTGTATCAGTGAATTAATAACTTTACCTCACAAAATAAAAAGAAAAAGACATGAATATCTTTCTGTTGTCCAACATACAAGGAGAGTCCAGTCAATGCACAGCAAGAGAATATGATACCAGTGAGAAGTGCCACAACCTTACCATGTTGTATGTTGGTCGTTGATGGAGAATAACATAACTAATAAAGATTTAGATTCAGTATTACATTCATAAATAATACTTTACACAAATTGAAAACCTAGTTATAAAAAGAATACTCACATATTGAAATCTATCATAACACAACTGAGTAAAAAGTTGAAAGAAGCCAATAATTGTGAACCAAGCGCACCACAGCATCGCTTCATTCATTTGTTGCACATTTAAAACACCAAATATGAAGATGAATTTATAAAAAATGAAATTCCAGAATTTGTCTTTGATGTGCTAAAAAAAGTTAAATCCAGTACATTAGCTTTTTGGTTATTACTAAAGGCTCTACTTGCATACAATACTGCCAAGAAATAACTTATCACCATGTGATATGCTTCAAAAACCTGGTGACATGCTCAAACATTAAATATACTATGATAATTGACTTTCTAGTGAAGGTTTATCATCAAAATGTTGGCTCATAGCCATCTATTATCTGCATTGTTGTTTATCTGTGTCATATAATCCTTCCTCATAAACCCCATGATTTGGCATTCATTGGTTGTTTGTGATAAACTGTGCAAATATATACACACTTTCATTGTCTGATATTTCATCCATTCGATCCTAATTTGTCTTTACAAAGTAATAAATATTACTTAATTATTTGAAATTAACAGATAGTATCAATGTCTGAAAGTATACGTTGCAATTTGGTATAATTATCCCCATCGTAATTACCATACACAGGACTGTTTCCAAAAATAAATCTGGCAAAATTTTGCCTACAATTTACATCATTTTTAGGTAATATACCTGCAATTCAATCGGTCTTAAATCACCAAACACGAATCTTTGTATTATCTTTCCAATCAAGAAAAAACCACAATAAACCATGTTCACGGTAGACTAAAATTAGAAGACATAACAAAATATAATAATGCATTAATGTTACGAGACTTCGACCAAATTAAATTAAAAAAAAGGCCAAAATCTTAATGGAGAAGAAAAAAGAGAACTTACCCAAGTACAAAACGGATCTTTTGCCATACAAGAAGTAATAATTTGCCAAACATTTTGATCTATATCATCCGAAATTTCATTGTTGAAGTTGTAGCCATATATTGTAGCTAAAATAAAGAGCAGTAAGCTGCCTATCGTGTAGGATTTTAGAGAAGGCAGCGGCAGATTATCCAATAATACAACAGCCATGAGTTTAAATATATTAAATCCCTTCGTAAAATACTTTTTAATAGCTCCAATAAATGTGGGAATATTCTGATATTGGAGGGAGGCAGCTTTGTCATAGCTCACCGAACATGACTCACTGATGTTTATCGGAGTGTTTCTTTCCCTTCTTTCCATACACCAAACTGACGTGTCATCATTCCCAATTTGGAGCGAAATTCAAGAAATGTGTTAAAATTTGAGCGGTGGCTATCCTTAATCTCACATAAAACCTGATTCGAACCTTACCATAACCAAATTGATGTAGAAAAATAATAAACACAGAAAGTGAAATTCCGAAAAAAGGCGGAACGTCAATTTGGTGGATGAAAACAACCAAAAAAACTGAGTTCCAAATTGTGGGAAACCACTAATTACTAATAGTGTTGTTTTTCACTGTACACAGATGTAAATGGGGACCCTATATTTTCATCAGTTCAGGCCTCTCTTGACGCTAGGGCAGTAAAACACCTTTGATATATATATTTCAATATTTGATATTCTTTGCATTTATTTGTAAATAGTTTCTCGAACTAAATCCAGCTGAAAAACTTCACTTCCATGTGGAAGCAAGTCTAATTATACATTCAAAATGGCAGCTCGAAAAGAAGTGCTTCATTTATATCGGTTATTACTAAGAGAATCTTATAACTTTACCAATTATAACTACAGGTTAGTATTCTAATGAAAGTTCCAATTGCCTAGTATAAATAGTTTACCTGCACACGTGGATATGGAATTATGAAATGATAATAATACGCCTATATCTTCAATGTGACAATGTCATGAATTGATTCATCTAGATTATACGCTTTACGCAAAGTAAGGGACTGTTTTCGTGCAAATAAAGATGAAACGGATCCTGAGAAAGTCAGAAGTTTCATAATAAAAGCTCATCAGAACTTAGACAGTTTAAAGAGACAGGTAATAATTGTTTATTTGACCCAGGAACCCTTCAAACACAATCCCTCCTACAACAAGGAACCATCACCTCTCACCTTTGGCTAACTTTGTGATTGTATTTCAGACATCACTAAATAAGATGTACGGCACATTTAAGCTGATTATAGAGTCATGACATTCCAGTCACAATGAACTGTATCAAGAAAGCAACAAACTGACCTTCAGGATATGGCGTGGCTTCTATAAAATCTTTCCTCAAGCTTGAATTGCTTTGGACTAGAGGCTGTTTAATGTATTATACTGAATTATTGTGGAAATTAAACAAAATTTCATCTTAATATCAAAGTTGTCTTTACTGCACTTGACCATTAAATCTTCATGTGTGTTTTTTATTATTATTGATTGCATCTTCCATAGCTGCCATTTCTAGTCGATGTTTCTAACCCGTTGCTCCAAAACCAACGTAGCTTAAATCTTTACAAATTTCTTTATTGAAGTCACCAATATCAACATTACTTCGTCGTAAGTTTGGATCGTGTCTTGGTAGATACTGAGCTACGATATAGGTGCATGCTTTATCATGATTGCTTAGTGCTCGTCCAACACCAATCTTCTCTGAACCTCGCCAGACAATCTGAGTAAAATCTTTAACAGGGCTCATTTTATTCCAGGGTGCGTGAGCAAGAAAATCGTAGTTACAAACTTTGGAGTACCTTTAAAACAATAGGTAATATTTTAGGCTGTTTTCAATACCTTGGATAGCAGAGAGGCAAATTTTAATCTAAAAAAATCGTCTTACCAATTTTTAACAGGAACGATGGGTAATACATGTGAATCACAACTTGCGTAAATATTTTCGCCGTATTTTTTTTCTTTGTAACCCAGAGAGTGTTGTAACTGGGACATCCCGCGAATTGATAGTTCCTTGGCATATTTCTGGGCCTGTTCAGTTAGCTGTGGGTCCAACAGCAAGTGTTGGGAATGATGCATCTGACGATATTCGTTGTGAGCACCCATCACTGCCTCGTTGAACGAATCTGCATCGAGGAAACGAAAAACATCTTTGTAGAGAAGGTTATACAGCTACAGCCTGGTGATGCAGTGAGCGTTCAACACGACTGATGAAATGATAGTTGCTCCACGGTTGTTCATGCAAAACGTACAACAACCATGACTACACTAGCTTGAGCGTTCAATTTTTAAAAACGCTTCATGAGTTGGGCTTGCATCGTAAGCAAAATAAGATAACATGACCTAAAACGTTTGCTGAACTCAGAGATACATGCATGGCCATTACAGAAACGGTCATATCTTACTGCTGTCTGATATCCCATCGGTTCCAAATACGTCTTCCATAGGCTCCTCCCGGCGTGCGCCAATGATACCTTGCATTGACGCTATGCAAACAAATATTTAAATGAATAGCATGTTAAAAAATGTGAAGAGATATGGTGCATCTCCTCCACTTACCTACAAGTATTGTTGCAAGGCTCAGCAATTGAGACATTGTAAAGTTTACTACCAAGACAGACCTGAAATAGCGATAACATGTCACAACTAAAACCCATTCTTGGCTTTCTCGTGGTAAACAAAACTACGTTTATTTCTGCAAGCATTCTCCAAAAAAAGCAATAGAAAGTCTACAAGGAAAGACTTTCACCGTCAAGCGTTTGATTTAACTGTAACTAAAGAATAAACTGTTCAGTCATTCCACGGCCGCGAAGCCAGAGAGATTATGATCATTGGAAATGAAGATAATACCCGCGATAATTATCATCAAAATGTCTGTCCTTTCAGTGGTCAGTGTATAATACTGACCTGGTCATGTATTAGTGAAGTAGAAAGACGGTGGAATTTTATAAACACAAAAATAAAAAAAACCTACCTGCCGTTTTAGATCTGCGGATGTGAAATATCACTTGAACGGTACACGAAACATCAAAATTAGCAAGATTAGCACCTGCAAACATCTCTGGTGAACTAATTGTATCTCTAACACGTCTAACACAATGACTTGCGACACTTCACAAAAAGATTACGTTTGTTGAAGGCAAATTAAAGGTTTAATGGTAGAAAAAAAATCATAAAGGAGTAAAAAATCGCAAACAGTTGTGCGTATTTAAAAGGTGAATCTTTATTAACCGCTGGTGCCGTTCAAGAAGTCTCATGAGTCATGACATAATTTAAAGCTTGACGTTCGTTAGTTAGTTAAAATATACAATTTATGATATTTTTATATATAGATTTACAATAAATTTTCTTTAAATATCTCTTAAAACCAATATGTTATGGCATACTATATAATATACAAACATGAAACAAATAGATTTAAATAACTCGAAATTTAGAAATAACGCAACCTAGGATGAACTAAAATCAGTTTGTAGGTGAAATCTTGTCAATCATACTACACTGGCCAAAATGATTTAAAGAGCTGAAAACTGTAGGCTCATCAACCACGGTCGATATAAACAAATATAATAGACGGGTTTGAGAAGAATTGGAATGAAATACTCATGTTTGAGGATTTTCAACCACCGTTACAACACTTGAACTGTCACTTATAGTGGAAACAGCACTTCCAGGTCTCCCATCATCCCTTGCGAGGAACTTTCTCGTCAACTTATAAAATTTCTTTCCATATTCCTCAATATCACTCCACGACACCGCTTGTCCCTTGGTATCATCGGATTGAGTTTCACTTAGGTCGGAAAGTGACGATCGTGGTACAATTTTCGACTCTGCATCCTGCCAATTTTCGTCCGGATCTTCTGTACATTCGTCGTTGGCCGGAGCAGATTCGGACTCAGGCGACAATATGATGTCAATCATCGGAGGAATGTCCCATGCCGGAAGTTGGGATAGAGGTTTAGGCTCGTTCAACTCCATTTCAAGAGGGTGTGTCTTTGTGGGGACTGGTGATAGTCGGTTGGTATTATGAACATGAGCACGTATGTTCTGTTTTGAGACTGGGAGGTTTTTAATACAGTTGTTTGTTTTGTTCAGTTGAGAGTCTGACCACTCAACTACTAAACCTTTCTTTCCTGAATCTTTCTTGTCAGATTGAGATATATTTCTTGCTTTGCCAAATGTGACTTTGCCGTTAGTCTGATAGCGATGGTAGCAAATAATGACTAATGTCGCTAAAACTAACACCAAGACAAAACATGGCAAACCTAAAGATGATATTATCAGTTAGATAGACAAGGAAAAGACGATAATTGATGATCACACGAACGAACCTACCTATAAGTAACTTGATATTAATAACCTCCACATCAGCATTTAATCTGATGATCTTAGAACCAAATTGACAGATAGAACCATTAAAACCAGCCCTGCATTTGCATTTATACATTGCCACACCATCGACTCCATAGTCCACACATTGAGCACCATTTAAGCAAGGACCTTGATTCACGCAACGTCGTGGAAGACATTCATGCAATCTCCATTTATCATAGCAGAAACTCTTCCCAGGACACTTGTCTTGTTCATCACAGGCCCCAGACAGACATCCATGTTGCATGTCTGAAAAAAGAGGAAAGAATAGCAGTGAAGACACATGAACGAAGAGTGAACACGATCGAAACCAGTGAAAGTGTTAGATCTCCTTTGCATTAGCCATTTGAGACAATCATTTTAGATTCACACTTACTGTTATATTTCTTAACTTTGACCAAATGATCAGACTTGTTATGATGTAATGCCTTTCCGTTGAAACGGAAATCTTTCACACAACCTACAAATCCGTTTCCAGATCCCGCACTGCTGCCAAGAATGATTTCAGTTTCTTGATTAAGTTCTATCTGTAGGAATGAGTCGCTGCCTTTGACTGAAACAGAAACATTAATATCGATAAACTGCACTTCTATACGTCAATTTTGAAGTAATTTGTACGCATTACCTTTCGCTGTTTTGGGGTTATTTTCAAGATCAATTCCAAGATGCACCTCGTTACGATTACGACGGATGGACACGTGATGCCACTGACCATCATTCAGCATCGTATTCGTCAGTCTGACGGTGATCATTTCTCGTCTTAATTTGATCCTTGCCTCAAGAGATAATCCATCTTTGTCGCTTTTTGTGAGCTGAAAGTGTTGTTTATTGAATGAACATAAATTATACAGTTACGATGAAACAATTCAAGAACATAAGCTTTCAAATTCTCACCCTAAGTGATAAAAGTTCAAATCCAATTTTCTTTCTAATCCTCAAAAGAGGACCACCATTTTCGTCCCTGGTCCGCACCATCATTTGAATATCCGTAAATTTTGAATTGTAATCTTTTCAAGAACGAAGACCGCGGTTGATACGCAATAAAACTGGAGTCTTCAAACGTCTGCTCCACAGAGGCTAGACATGAGAAAACATTGATTACGATAAATGCTACAGTAACCCCCCTTTCAAACCATGATCTCCTAAATAATATACTTACCATTTTTACACTTTAATCCTCCAGTTCCAGGGGGGCAAATACACGAGTAACTTTTCCTTGATGGTATACATGATGCGTTCCTAGCACAAGGCGACGGAGAGGAACAATGTTGGTCAATAACAGGACACCCTTCTTGTGATCCCATAGAGTTCGAGGTATCCTTCAAATCAATCATTATCCCGTTTTCTTTAACATTTCGAATACAACCATCATAGGTGGTTGGTCTGACGTTGATTGAATCTGGAGGTGATCCTAGCAGACCGCCAAGTTGTATTGGAGTGTTGATGTTGAGAGAACTGAAATGAAGAGTTTATGAAATATTGACAGCTTGCATGAAAAACAACATCTCATTGAGACAACATCAGACATTCTTCTTCAAAGTATCCTTAACTACGACAGTTTACTCCAGAATATTACCAACAATGAGATAAATATATTTCAGATATCTTTTACTGTGATGAGTACACATGCCTTAGTTTTCTATTTTTTAGGATAAAACAAGCACACACACGATCATCTATGATTAAGTAAACTTACTGAAATTTCGTATTTCTGATGTCCATCTTTTGCTCACAGTTCCTTCTGTCTTCCTTTTGACCACTTTCTGATGATCTCACCAACGATGAATTACACTGATCAATAACCACTCGAATAGACTGAAGAAAATTAAAATGAAATGAAACTAAAGAGTTTAGTTAACAACTAAAGAGTTTAGTTAACATGAAAAGACTCAATTATTTACCGATCCATTTCGATAAATCTCCACCATGTGCCAGTCACCATCGTTCAATTTCTTTGACTTTGCAACGTGTATTACACTCGGGTAAAAGTCACCCAGGGACAACTTCACCCTCACTTTCCCCCGGTGTAACTGTATAGCTAGAAAATCACTTGTATCACCAGGCCCTAAACTCGACGAAGGTCCGGCATAAAAAAAAAGGCCATTTTCTCGTAGAGTAGAAAACTCCAGGGAAATTGTCCCGATACTGCATGTTCTCAAAGGACGAAGCGAGACCCAATCTCCTGGTTTAAAACTGCGCGTGGTCAGCTCACAGTTTGGACCCTGGTACTTGGTGGGGCAAATGCACAAATAACCTGGGAACGAAACAAAACTGTATCAATGAAGAATTTGATTTATTATTAATACAAAATCTTTTATTCCAGATAAGCTCGCAGCATACACGAACAAAATAACGTCTTACCTCCAGGCACGTCTTGACAAACACCAGAATTGAAACAAGGTCTTTCTTTACACGATCTCTTTTCTGGATATAACGTCTCACAACTATTAAACCTAACATCAACTAAGGTCTTAACAAAGGTAAATGATTTCCCGCGTCCATTATTCACAGTTTGTACCTTGATGGTCAACTTTGCTATGCTTCTGCACCCGCCTGGTTCCTCTGGCTCCTCTGAGCAAGCATCGTAACCCACAATCACATTTTGAAAATATTTTAAAAGACTTCGCTTTCGTTTTATAATCGAGATCATACTTTCCGGAGCGAAATATGGACTACCATGAGCTGCCATCCTCACATCTACTGCGCCATCTCCAGAATCCTGGATACTCAATATATCAACATTTTTAGTAGATACTCGAAGAGCTTTTGCAATTTCCTTTTTATAAACATCAAGATTTGTGACGAATTCTCCCACAGTCATTTCCAGGAATCGCAATGTTATACTTTTGGTAAAAGCAATCGAAGGAATTCTATTAATTTTAATCGTGACTTTACATTCTACCGGGTGAAAGGAACTGTTCCGGTCGGAGACTCGTACCAGGAACTTGTATTCCTTCGCCGAAGGTTGTTTCTTTGTTTTAATATTACCCGTGAGTCTCTCTATAATGAATGTACTTGTGTCACCAGTCAATACGTCGTAATACCGCAGGTCATTTATATCAGTATCGTTGACAAACACTTGACCAATAGGAGCATTGGGGGATATCGTTTGATGGTCAAATAGGTTCAATGTTAACTCGAGGTGTCCTTCTTTGTGTTGATTGTCATTACGGTCAGTCACGTGAACCCGTACTGTGATATTATTGGTCAACGCAGGAGTGCCGTTATCTCGCACCCAAACCTTCAGAATATACAACGCCTGCTCTTCCCGATCAAAATTTGCTACTGTACTCAAGGAACCAGTCTTGGAATCAAGTTGAAACAGGTTTTTCTCGTTTCCAGCAAGAATTCCAAACGTGAACGGGGGTCCGTTTGGTTTCCTGTCACGATCAAAAGCCAGAAGTGTTCCAATGCGCGTCACATGACCCTCCGTTGTGGAGTTTTCCAAGATTTTCTGGTCACGCGATGATTCCACAATTTCCGGGGGATTGTCGTTGATGTCGGTAACTTCAATCTTCACCTCTGACTCGCCATAAAGAGGCGGAGAAGCTAACAAAATAAGGAAATAATACCAAGTATTACTGTGTGATCAAATGAGGGATAATCTGACGAAAAAGTTCTGATGTCTCAATATGTGCAAATCCTCTCGTGCAAAGAAACTAAACTCACCCAAATTTGTTGCTCTAACTTTAAACGTATGCGCCTTCCGACTCTCGTAATCCAACGCGGTATTCAGGGACAATTCGCCAGTGTTTGGATTCACAACGAGGCCCGATTCACCCGCGTCTTCCGGGATAGAATACTCCAGTTTTGCATTCTGTGGAGTGCGGTCCGCGTCAGTAGCGACCAGTTTACTTGACAGTGTTTGATTGTTATAGACTCCCTCAGGTAAGACGAAGTTATATGTTTGAGAAAATACTGGAGGGCAATCATTGCTGTCTGTCACCTTGACTATAACCTAAATTGATAAATTGCTTGTGTTTTATGTCCACTAAATAAAATTTCGAAACCAACTTCCCCAACAGACGGTCTACAACCACTACATCAAATAAACTCACCGTAGCATTGTCTGACCGTTTTGGAATTCCACCATCTTCGACAAGAACAACAAACCTGTGTTCAGTCGCCCTTTCATAATCTAGTTGTCCAATTAACTTGACGATACCTGAATTAGAATCCACATAAAATTTGTCTTTGAATCTTTGCCTCAACATTGCAAAACTAGAAGAGAAACAAGAGCAATAATGTTACACAGTATGAAAAAGAGTTCAGATTTTTTAAAACTGTATTGAATCGAAACAATGGACTACTTGATTGAAAAACTTTACCTTAGATTTGCGTTTAGACCAATATCTTTATCAGAGGCGACTAATTGTAGGATGGTCAACCCAACCTTGGCATCCTCAGCAATGGTTTCTTCAAAAATCTTCTGACTAAACCTCGGAGGATGATCGTTAGCATCAAGAACAGTAACAATGACTTCACCACGAGTATATTGTGAAGGCATTCCATTATCCGAAGCGTTCACAATGAGTGTGACTGTGCTGGTATTCTCTCGATCAAGTTCAGCAGTTGTCCTTAAAATTCCTGTGTTGGGTTCAACACTGAATGCATTGATAGGATCCATGATTATCCCATAAGATACCCTCCCGTTGCCGGAATTAACGTCGTCAATATCAGTGGCTTTGATTCGTCCAACGACAGTCCAGGGCGGTGCATTCTCGATGACCGACATTCTCTGTCGTTTTTCCAGGAATATTGGGGCATTATCGTTTACATCTAAGACACTTATTATAACACTAACCGTCCCTGTTCTTCCATCTTGATCCCTGGCATAAGCTTCAAATTTGTAGGAATCTTTCAACTCTCGATCTAGCTCAATTTTAGTCCTGATATCACCCGTAGTTGGATGGATTTCAAACACATTTCGTATTTGAACACTCAGTTCGTACTCAATCAATAATGCATCAGGGTCGCTTGCTTCAAGGCTGGTAACGAGACTACCTTTAGGACTACGCTCTTTAATAGACGCCTCGTGAATTTTTTTTCCAAACGTGGGGTTATTATCGTTTTCGTTTTTAACCGTGATTATCATTCGTGTTGTTGCGTTGTTCTTCCCATCCCAGGCTCCTATGTAGAGCTCGTACTTCTGCCTCAACTCATAGTCGATTTTCCCGTTCACAAAAATTCGGCCATCTTCGGGATCTATACGGAAGTTGCCGTCAAAATTTCCTCCTTTTATGGTGTATGTAATTCTAGCATTTATTCCGCGGTCTCTATCGTGGGCTACCACAGTATCAATAACACTTTCATTCACTTCATTTTCCTTCACTGACGTTGCATAACTATTGTGCTGGAAGACGGGGGGGTTGTCATTTAAATCTTTAATCTTCACATACACAGATACGCGACTTGATAATCTTGGGTTATCTCTATCAATCGCTTTTACTTGGAAAATGTAATTTTCTTTCTGTTCTCTATCGAATCGTCGCTTGGTAAATATGATTCCGGTTCTAGGATGAATACTGAAATGTGCGTTTCTAAAAACCATACTGTATTCAGTATTACTTCTTAAATCCGGGTCGCTGGCGCTGACCGTAAGTACAGAAGTCCCTGCTTTGACATTTTCCGACACCTCTCCGAAATAACGCGATGATAGAAACTCCGGAGAGCAGTCGTTCACATCCGAGATGACGATTTTTAAGGTGGCAAATGAGCTTAATTCAAGCGTGGTCTGAGCACGAATGGTTAGGGTATACACAGGAATAGTCTCGCGGTCCAACGGACTCTTCACTTTTACCACACCATTAGGATCAATACTGAATGTTCTTCTTTGAAAATTTCTATGATTATTATCTACGACAAAACTATAGAACACGTCGTGCTCAGAGTTCCTAGAAGTTGCGGTAACATTTGCTATGAATCCGGTGAAATTCTCGGGTATGGTAACTTCGTAGAAACTTTGTAAGAACTGAGGCTCGTCGTTCGATTCTATTACGTTTATTGTGACGTCAACTTCGGAAAATAAAAACGGGTTTCCGTGATCTTTGGCTATGGCTTTGAGCTTGTAACTTTTCTTTTTATCAACAAGCTTTGCTTGTGTTCTGATGTCGCCAGTTTCAGAGTCAATAACAAACAGAGATGATGATTTCTTGAAACTAAAGCTAATCTTTGCATTTAATCCTTCGTCATCGTCCCTGGCTCTCACCTAAAAAAAGTGAAACAATCAATAATGGAGGAGAAGAACTGAAATTGAAAATTGTATTAAACAGCAACAAAACAATTCCTCCTAAGGGTCTTCGTCAGAGAGCTGTGCCAGGCCGTCAAGCTTTGCCTGGCCTTCAGGTTTTACCTGCTTCAGGTTTTACCTGGCCTTCAAGCCAGTTCAAAGAAGAATATCTGAAGAAGTGATTTTGTTGTTGTCATGCTGTACCACAGACAAACTAACCTGTATGATTCGATGACCAATCTGAACATTTTCGTTGACACTTTGTGTATAAAAGATTCTGTCAAAGATTGGTTTGTTGTCGTTAACATCAGTTATTTCAATTTCAACTGAACACGATCCTTCCAATCTCTCCTCAGGCCTCATCATTCGACTCCCGTCTGTGGCTTTAATCAGAAGCGGGAATTTCCGTTGTCTCTCTCGGTCAAATCTCGACAAGCTTTTGATTCTTCCCGTTCTACGATCAATAGCAAAATTTGCTCCATCCGGCTGCTGAACTATCGCATATTCCACTTCACCATTAGTACCCAGGTCCTCATCACTGGCGTCGACTTGTAAGACAAAAGTTTCGGGCGGGTCGTTCTCCCGGATGGATGGCTTATAATCATTACAATCTTTAAACACTGGTGCATGGTTATTGATATCCTTAATGTTCACTTTTATCCTGGAGTATTCCCAATGAACCTCATCCGTTGCTGAGATATTCAGGGTATAATAGGGTCCTACTAGGGATAATGATTTATCGTTGGCTAAATGAAGAACTCCGGTGTCTGGATCCAATACAAATAATCCAGCACTGTCTCCGCTGGTAATGTCGTAGAAGACTTTATCTCCGTCAGCGTCGGTAGCTTTGACTGAAAAAAAAATTGCAGGTATGGAGGTTGAAAATTATGTTGAAATAAAGATGAGCCAGAAATTTACATCAATCTATCGTCACTAAAAGCGGAGTTGTGGAGTATGAGACAGCACAGAGCATTGCACTCCTTTAAAAGAATGATTTCAGATCTGTTGTAGTAAATGTCGCATTACCTGTAGTTAATTCACTTCCATGTTCAGCATTTTCCCAGATACTACACGAGTATTCTTGTGACGTAAATATTGGTCTATTATCGTTAACATTCACAATATTTATAACCAAGCGTGTTTCACCCACTTGACTAGGGCTTCCTCTATCATGAGCTCTCGCAGTAATGACATAAGATCGTTCTATCTCGAAATCCAACAACACTGCAGTCGTAACGACGCCGGTATACGAGTCAATAATGAAATCCTCACTATTTAGAGAATATCTTTCATCAGAGTTCAAGCCAGAATCGTCATCTGAGGCATGTAATTTAAGAACAGTGCTGCCAACAAGAGCACTTTCTGGTACATAGTCTATATACGTTGACTCATCAAACTTTGGAGCACAGTCGTTCACATCTCTCACAAGGATAATAACTCTTGCTGCGGAGGCTTGGTTCTTGGTGTCAACATCAACCTCAATCCTTCGTTCATTGCTGTTCTCGTAGTTGAGAGTAGAAATCAAACTCAACTCACCCGTCGTTGGATTCACACTCAATATTAAACCTAAAAAAACATTAGACGAGTAATTCATTTTTCGATAGAAAATTAATCTCTTGGCAATGAGCTATGATCTTACTTGGGTGTCGTAGTTCATATGTCACAGAAACACCAAATCCTTCGGCCTTGACCACTCCAACCTGATGACCAATATCTGCAGACTCATCTATTTCAAAGTAATATTCTTGCTTCGTAAACAGTGGTTTTAAATGCTCAGCCTGAACGAGAATACATCCTCTTGTTTTCATTTGTGGGCTTCCTTCATCGCTTACTACCACGTCAACTTGATACTGAGGTCTTGTTAAAAAAACCCCGGTGGTTTTCAAAGCCCCAGGGTTGTCCTGATCCATGGTAAACAAATCCGTACAGTCAGAACATCTTTCTATGGAGTAAACGACTTTTCCGTTCCTGCCACTGTCTCTATCTCTGGCTTTAAACTGATAGACCAAACTTCCTCTTTGAGCATTTTTATGGATTTTAACTCTCACGGGGTTTTCACACCCGGTGAAATTACCCGGAGCGAGAAACTCCGGCCGATTATCATTCGCGTCTTTAACTTCAACCTTGATATCAACATCAAAATAATTATTATTGTCCCCAGTCTCATTAAGTCTCACGGTTAGAGAGTATTCCCTACATTCCTCGTAATCAAGTTTTCTCACCAAGCTGAGGCTTCCGAGGGTACTGTGAATAGCAATTGGGGACTGCGGTGGATAAATAATGCTATAACTAGGATCTTTATATGTTGGTTGTAACTTTTTTGATACTGAAATGGTCTTGCCTACAATGGTATCCTCGCTGACTTCTGCCAAATGGGTTTCGAGGTTATTTCCATACTTGACAACTACAACAATCACTGTCACAGTATCTGTCAACACAGGTCTCCCATTATCCCTAACTGTCACTGCAATATCGATCTTTTCTCTCCTCCCGACCAGTGACCGTGCAGTCGTTATTCGTCCAGTTGTGTCAATCCTGAAAAACTTTGATTCAGATTTAGAGTTTTCAGCCAAGTGGAAACGCAAGGGATCATTATCGAGATCCTGAGCCTGGATATTTATTAAGAACGAACCAACAGCCACATCATGACGAATTCGACACGAGATTAGATTATCCTCGTTCTTATTTAAAATTTTGGGTTTATTATCATTCACATTGATCACTGAAACCCCGACATGAGCCAGGCTTGAACGTCCACTTCGGTCAGTGGCACTTACTGTAAACTCGTAGTACTTGATGTGTTCGTAATCTAAAGATTTAGTTGTGGTAATATCTCCAGAGATAGGGTCGATTATAAAATCAGTGACATCATTCTGGTAGAGCTCATAAGTCACTAAATCTCTACTCACAGCTGTTAACGTCAGCACCTTCGTTCCTCTCGGTTCGTTCTCACGAACGCTTGCGTGGAACCCTCGCGTAAAGCCCGCGTATAGAAAGCGAGGAGGTCCCGCGTTCACCTCAACCACAATCGTGACAGATGCAGTATCGCTATAACTTGGTGTGCCATGATCCTTCGCAGTTACATTAAATAGGAAACTACCATGGGTAAGTTCGCTGGCCACACGTATCCAGCCTGTGGACTCGTCGATGGTGAACATATTTGAGACAGGATGAATAGCATAGCTGAAATAGAAGACAATTATGAATATTATTATTTCCTAAACTAATTCTGTGTATCGGAAGGTAATACAATGCATCCGTGATTCTTAGGAGCCAGCAGTGTGAGCCAGGGCTAAGACATGCATAAACTAGGCACAAACACCTCGTGTTTATTAACATTAAACTAACTCTTTACAAACCTTATTTGTCCGTTATGTCCAGAATCTTGGTCAGTCGCCAGAGTTTGAAGGATGATATACCCTCGTGGAGCGTTGAGAGGAACACGTTCAGCATAGCGACGCGACAGAAAGGAAGGAAAGTTGTCATTTTTATCACGAACATGAACAACAGCTCGAGTAAATGTTTCAAGTGATCCTTGATCTCTGGCCGCTATGGTTAGTACATGTCTTCGTGTTTTCTCGTAATCCAAAGTTCTGGTAATCATTAATATCCCCTGATCCATTGCAAAGATATTACTGGAGGATTGTTTTGATGTTCCAACAATCTCGTATGTGATATTACCAACGTCCCAGTCCTTTGCACTAAATATCCAGATCTTTTGTGCATACGTGTTTTCGTCGATTGAAATCGAGATGACCTCACTAGAGAACTGAGGTCGATGATCGTTTATGTCATTGACTGTGATATTTACGTCGGAAACCTCCGAGTTATGTCCGTCATTTACCGAAACCGACAGAATGTAGTGTTCACGAAATTCACGATCCAGTTCTTTCACCACATGAAGAAAGCCTCTGACGTCAACGCAAAAAACGTTTTCATGGTTTCCTCCCGATATAGAATACGTCAGATCATGTTCTCCCACTCATTGTTCACAGAGAAACTCGTGATATCCCTACCTACACCCAGAGGTCCCTCATCTACACTTGCTGACAGCTGATGCTGAGGAATTCTTAACCTCGGACGACCTCTACGAATCCTCACGTGTACATCAAGCTCACTATGTCTCTTCGGTTCCACTGAATCTTCGGCAACTATCGTAAACGTCCAACTACGACTTTCTAACGAACGCTGAGCGGTAATCTCACCCGAGATAGAATTAAGATCGAACGGAACTTGGGAAGAACTTAATTTGATTCTATAAGTGACACTATTTGCTAAATCAGCATCATAAGCGGAAATTTTGGTAATAATTGAATTGGGATGAACTGGTGTGTTGATGGTGACAACCAGAGGATTACTGAGGGTTGTAAAAATTGGTTCGTTGTCATTAACATCCAATATTTGAATTGTGATAGTTGTCTAGAGAGAGAAACAAACGATTGGTTAGACATGATTTCCCAGGAGAAGTTAGTCGTATGAATCATACCTCTTTAGCAAGTTCCATTCCTCCACGCCTCCTGTACGTAATTCTAACCACAAGTTTATAAAGTTTGATCTTCTCATAATCCAAAGTCTTGATCACAGTGATCTTGCCATCTCGAGAGATACTGAATGTCTTTTCCGTGTTTCCACCTACGATAGTATAATTCACATCGCGTTTATTCACAGTGACAATTGTCACTATGGTATTTACATGAACATTTTCGTTCAGGGTGAATTTGTATCTTGACAAAGTAATTCTTAGGGGGGAACGGTTGATATTTCTATCAACTGTTATGAAACACGTGACTTTCATTCTTCGTTTTGGACTGCCTTGATCCTCAGCATACACATCCACTTTATGTTTGCCAACATGAAGTTTTCCTTTGACTGCTGTCAGCTGGCCAATTCGTGAGTCAATGCGAAATATTTGAGACGTCGCACTGCCAAGGAGTATCGTATCCTGGCATTACGCCCGCCATCTTCATCAGTAGCGGTTACAGTAAGGATAGAAGTTGTACCAGGGGACACAGAGGACCAATAGGAGTCTTGCAGGAACATTGGATCATGGTTGTTGACGTCCTTTACCTGAAGCAAAATATACACATATTTGTTGAGTACAAGCTGGCTTTCCTCGTACACGAGAAAAAACTTTGAGTTCAACTCACCTTAATTTTAACTATGATAAAATCTGACTTGCGAATCAAAAGAGGAGCTTTATCATTTACTCTCACGCGTAACGAGTAAGAATTTCCTTCAAACCACTTCAACAATACTTTACTCTTGACTTCACATCCATTGCTAAACGTTTCTATTCGAAATTTGCCAAATTCTTTAGGATCAACATTTTCATAACTACATTCAAACTCGCCATTTCTTCCTTCATCTTCGTCAACAACTGGGAGAAATGCCACTCTTGTGCCTGCAGGATTCTCTTCAAGAATTTCAACTAAAGAAAGAGTTGAGAGCAGTGTTGATGTCACGTTACTTCTAACTTCTAGTATAAATATATTTGAGTTTACCTGTTGATTCATCAGACTCAAACTTCGGGGGATCATTAACATTCTTTACCAATACTTGCACAGTGGTGAACGAGGAACGTGGGGGAACACCTTGGTCAGTGGCCTTGATTCTCAATGTATGTACCCTTGTATCCTCAAAGTTCAAGGATTTACACGATAGATTTCCAAGTGCGACGTCAATATTAAACAAGTTCTTTCTATTTCCAGACACGATGTTGTATTTCACTCTGGCATTATTACCGTAGTCTTTGTCTGTTGCAACAAGACATAAGTAAGCTCGTTATTTCACCTCTGTTTTCAGTGATTCCAACCTAGAAAACAGAAAAATGCTATTTATAGAAACATTCCGTCATGAAATACTAACCAGTTCAGCTGTCCTGCTGTGAAATCGGTAATGGAAACTAGAAGATAATCCAAACTTTCATAATCCGATTTCAAAATCAACCATTTGTCACACATTAATAATTATTTGGATCTCCGGCCGGAAAGTTTTGGTATCACAGCTGAGCTGACCGACTTAAAATGCCACTTATCAAAAGTCGGGCATGCTACCAAACTAAGTTTGTAGTAAAAAGGCAAATCTGAGGATTACCTGAAATCTCTTTCTGGAAAACAAAGGACTATGGTCATTGACATCATCGATATTTATAACCAACAATGTCTTGGAACTTCTTGACCCATTTCTTGCTGTTATTTCCAATGTATACTCGGGTTCTTTCTCTCTGTCGAGTGGTTTTGTTGTAGTTACAATTCCTGTAGAAACACAAGACATTAGCCAGAGAGATGAGAGAGAGAGCGGGGTAATTCCGCGGGGGCCAAACCAGGCCTCCCATAAAGGGAACCACAAGAGGGAGCATTTTGTTGGCACTCGAGGCAAAATAACTATTGCTAAACCCGCAAATTGCGGTGATGGAATCTTCTGAAATAAGTATCCTTTCACTTAAAAGATGAATTTTTCATTTGAAAATTATCTCTTGGCCACCGCATTATAAACGCTGATAGGAAATGTCACGGGAACAGGTGATGCATTTACACAAGTTTGGATCACTCTAGTTGCTTTGTATAAAACAAACCGTAGACACACAAGCCATCACATATCTCAATACACACATCCTGGTGTATCCAATCTCATGCATTTCACAACCTTAATTGAACTTCATCTATGGTGACGTTTCATACAATCTCTCTGGTAATCTCTGCGCTATTACCTCTCGTAAAATATTAATTACCGACAAACGTTAAACGATAATTTTTCGCAGATTCATCAAGTTATTTTCATCTCAACACGCACGATTAAAGTAATTAACTGAAATGCGAAAAAGCATGGCAAATTGATAAAATGTCGAGATAAGAAACATTTCATACATTGTGTTATTCCTTTTAGGCTTGTTTTCATAACCTTATATAGAGCAAGGCTTGACTTTCTGTAGGAATTCTCGTGTTAGGCTGTTGATGTAGAGATAGTTTTGAGTGAAACTATGGTATTTCCATGTCAAAGTGTCTTCAGCTAGTCGATTGCAATATCCTAATATCATCAATCAAATTCTTCTGAATGATATAAATAAACTTACTTTACGGCGGTACTTCTGAACATTTTAGAAACGTTTTGAAAATATATTTCCCATAAATTTCTGACAAAAAAGGCCAATACCCCTGAAGAGCACTACGCCTTTATAAAATAGGTTTCATGTTTGTGATGGACTCATGTTGATATTCAAACAAAAATAACACCTATTTAATAATATACAAAATAGTACACGGGATGAATACAATTAACACTTCACAACAGGAACTTCCTTAAACACAAAGCTCGCAGCAAGCGTATAGTTTGTCAAAATGGTTGACTCGGCAAAACTGAGCAGCTTTGAGTGAAATTATATTCCCCGTGAGGCATTTTCTGAAGGCGTGATGAAGCTGAATTGATAATGATCGCTGTTGCTGTCAGATTCGCAAGATTCAGAAACGCTTCGGGCATTTTTGGAGCGTCTAACGCAGTCCAAATACTTACCAGATTCTTTGTCAATCTTAAAGTTATTTCTTGAGTTCCCTGCAGTGATCCAGTACTCCACTCTCTGCCCTCGACACATTTGCGCTCTCGTGACAGTCACGAATGTTCCACGTGGTAAATTCTCCCGTATATTCCCGTCGTAAACACTCTTCTCAAACATTGGGTTACAATCCTGTTCCCCCACCACAGTTATAAATAAGAATTGCTTTCCGCTTCTCCATCGGCTTGCGCTGTCCCTAGCTTCTATAACTAAGCCAAGATGATCAACTTCATTCCAATTCAAACGCGGAACAGAGAGAACCCGACCCGTAGATTCTTCAATTGTGAATCTACCAATACCATCTCCATCATCAATGAAATAACTAAGCCTGGCATTCGATCTGTCGTCTGGGTCAAACGCTTTAACCTCTTTCACTAAACGAGACATTTCCCTATTTCCGACTCTGCTAAATTCAGCTTCGTCGTTGAGTCGATGAAATGCAGGTGGGTTGACATTCTCATCAGCATCGTCAACCAAAACAGTCACGTTCGCGACACTTTCTTGAGACGAGGTCAACGCCAAGCTAAATTCATAAACGCTTTTCCTTTCATAATCTAAGTTTTCAGTCAAATACAGGAAACCGCTATGAGTATCCACTTCAAAAGGAACTTCTAGATGAGACAAAATTTTAAATTTAGGCTCATTTCTTGATCTCCTCAAATTGAGAACGTCTGGATGAAAAACGTGAGAGTTGATGGGTAAATCTTCTCGAATTCTTGCTAAATAAGAATTTTTTGCGAAGACAATTGGTTGATCGTGGTCGTAAACATGTGATCTTCCTTGGTATAGTCTAATTTTCACCACAGTTTCCGAGCGTTTAGCCGGTATTCCGCGATCCTGAGCAACCACCGTCATGTGAATCAAACTTCCAGTAAAATCTAATTTTCTAGCGACGCGAATGACTCCAGTATGCGGGTCAAGTGTGAAACAGTTATCATTCTGGGATTTCTTTTGAAATCTCTTAAAGTAGTAATAAATATCAGCATTCTTTCCATAGTCTTCCTCCTGGGCATGAACGGTTAGAATTGCAGTAGAAACAGGGGTTGTTGAGAGGACTGTCACGATATATTCTGAGGATGTAAACTTAGGAGCGCAATCATTTCTATCCTCAATATTAATTCTCACTTGCGTGCGAGCACTTCTCGTTGGAGTTCCACCGTCCGTGGCTTGTACAGTCAAGACATAAAACGAGGCCTCTTCTCGATCAAGCTTGCCTTTGCTTCGAATATTTAGGAATTTAACTCCGCTCAGGGTCTCCGTAACTGCTTCGAATTTGTCTGCGCCGTTTCCAGGAAGTATCTCATAACTGTCAACGGAGTTTGTCTCTGAGTCTAGGTCAGTAGCGTATATACCATGTAAGCCTTGAACTACTGTGCTTGTGGACGTTTCTGTGACATATCCGACATATAAATCTTTCTTGAACTGTGGGGAGTTGTCATTGATATCAACGACTATAATTGACAACGAACAAGCCGTTACGAATGCGCTATCTTGCGATGATTTGCCAATGTTATTCGCGAGAACTGTCAAAGTGAATTCACTGCCTCTCTCGTCTTCATGATCCAGTGTAACAATATTTGTAACAATTCCTGCAGGCGATATTTGGAATATATTTAACGCCGGTTGCGAGTACAAGTCCTGATGAAAGGAATACACGATATTTTGATCTTGTTTGAACCTCAACAAAACTGTCCCAGCTGTTAGACCTTCATTCACTGTAAGTTTATTAAGCGGTGTGCCAACACACTGTGATTCTGACTGACTAGAACCTGCTGCAAGTATTCCACAAACACCCCAAGTTAACACAGCTGTTAACATAACCCAAAACATGCTCTCAAATCCACTCGTAACTTCAAATGCTTTAGACCTAAACGTTCAAGCGTTCCTTCACGCAGAGACAATTATACAACGCATTTGATATGAACCTTGTTTAACTCTGTGATCATTATCGTCAGCTGTTTCGCTTGCAGAATAAACGTCGGTGCCTTGTGTTGGTCAACGACTCAAGTGATAACTTTGCCACGAAACATAAACACGACGCAACGTTGTACCATGTTTTTGATACAGAATATGAAGATTAGCGAGGTGTTGCGCCAATCATGCTTACAGTCTCTCATACGCGGTGTGCTTCACATAAATAGCAATTATCTGTGCCGGATAAATTTGACGTAAGATCGCTGTTTTATATGCAAAGACGTTTTAGTCGAGAGCATGCGTAGTGCTGGCAAACTTAGTATGGGAGTGTTTATCTGTGACTTAAACTATTTTCTGAGTGAAGGAAATAAATGTCAATCTTCAGGAACAGATGAGAAATGAAGATAAGAGAAAAACGCGTTGGTCGGGGGCTATTAGGAGTTACTCCATTAGTTGTAAAATGAACTATGCGCGCGTGGGAAAATCGATAGGTCATATAAATATCACAGGTTAGGTCAAAATATTCATGTCCCTGCGCTGTTCTTTATTCAAACCATTTACTGTTTTGAAATGATCTAAGGTTACAATGCATAGAACATACTGTGTGTTTACGATTACGACGTGTTAAATTATAATGTACAAGGTTTTATTGCAAAAGTATTTTGGCTAAAGATATTAGCTAGCCACTTCCATGTTTAGAATATCATGGTCAAATTTGTATACATTATTGTCAAGATCAGTTTAATCTCTTGCTGCGAGTACTTTGTGCTGTACTGGTTCCGTAGCATTTTTAGGCAGGAAAATCAACGACAAAAGGATTGTAAAACAGAATGTTGCTAGGATTTACGCTTGTTTATAATAATCTCATTAGATTAAAGTATTCGTACACACAAAACACTTAATTACACTTAAACCAAGCCAGGAATTATGAATAAAATTCACAGGATTAAGATGGCCAAGAAATATTCAAAAATTGCGGGTCAATGCCTTCAAAATATCCAGAAATGCGACACTGCATCAGGACTGTAAATCAAGAACGGCTTTGAACGGAGATTTTGTCTGGACGTTGTATTAAAGTATTTGAACAATACGAATGTTTGATGTTTCTAACAAACTGGCATTCTTGTGAATGCTGTTTTACCGTTCCAATTACACAGTTGGTTTAATACTTTATCTTGTTTTGACAGGAAGATTAAATAAATTGATTATACATCCTTTACTCAAAATTTCTTAGTCTATTGTACCCCGAACGACAGACACATGACACATTTAGGACATTAAC
Source organism: Dendronephthya gigantea (assembly GCF_004324835.1). NCBI lineage: Eukaryota > Metazoa > Cnidaria > Anthozoa > Malacalcyonacea > Nephtheidae > Dendronephthya > Dendronephthya gigantea. The sequence goes on from NW_021163090.1 coordinate 117,260, forward strand.
ATGAAGCAAATACGCGAGTCTAAAGATATTTAGCTATTGGGACGCGAAGGCAGAAAACACTCCCATAAACGTAAAATTTATACTTATTTACAATTTAAATAAAAACAAGAGATGGTACCGTTTTTGAATTTGGTCATATTTACGTCAGTACGGTTATATTTGGCGTACTATATATTGGACACGGCTTAGTTAAGTCACAATTTACTTTCCCACTGTCTTCATGTGGTGAAATGAAAACAATTTCCTTTCAACACTCTTATGAGTAAATTATGCGTCCATTTGCTCGTTCTTACAATAAACTACACATAAATCAACAAATTCATATTTCACTATAATATTCTTTTACCTGCAAAAATACGGAAAATTACGCAGATCCATGATCAATCCCATCATACGTACTTCAAGATCTTTTTCGCGTATCTGTTTAGCATTTAGCAATGCCTGATAATCACCAAGAAAGGAGAAAAGTAAAACAAAATAAAAAGAAGTCATGCCATCCTGGATTTCTATTCTGCCGCCATCTTTCTTTTCTTTTCTATTAAATAACATCCGCCAGATGTTGGTGCAGATAATATCGATCTAAACCATCTCAAAAGGGTGGTATGGTACCATATACCATCTTCTGCACTTAACAATTGACAGCAGTCGAAAGAAACGTAATTACAACCATCAGCGTACATTGAAAATGTTTAATTACTTATTTCTACAAAATTATCTAAAAAAGACTATTGAATTGACACACATTATTTTATCACTACAGTACAGTAATGCAGTTACAATACAAGCATTTTCGGGTGTGTAGTTAACTGTCAAAATGAAAGCCTTGACAGTTGACAGACAGTGTGTTGAAATATATATTATGATACTTAAAGCAACGCTTTTATATGTATATTCACGGAGTCATTGCAAGTTCTATATGATATAGTAAATAACTATCTAGTTATACAGGTAAGTAGAAAAAAAACAATTTACAACCAGGGTATATTTGAAGCCAGCATTTATCGAGAACTTTTAGAAAAATCTACACCATATTATCTCGATAAATAAGCGGAAATACGAATGCCTAACAACTAGCAATTTTATCTGCACCGTCAGCTAAGCGATGGTATTCAGACAGATCAAGTATTAATGGTGGTTTAACTGATACAGAAATACAAACGAATGTTCATGAATGTTTCGAATGAAAAACTTCTAAACTGCCACAAAGAATGGTTTGAATGAAATTGCAAACAAACTTTTAGTTATTAATTGTAGCCTGATATTTAGTACCATTCGAGTGATCACGGAAACCACCTTATGTCCAAGTAATAGTAAATAAAGTTATATATGAAATAAAGGAAAACTAAGCATTAAGCAAAATGAAATAGCTACAAGAAAAATAAATTCTTTTCCTAACGAAAAGTTGCAGAAAAATATGTTCACATTCTGGCGAGTTAAGCTTCAGTTTCTTCGTCATCTTCATCGTCACTTTCAGGGTTAAATATCTTATTTAAATTCTCAAACTTCTTACCCCAGTCCTTCAAGAATTCCCAGTCCTGCTCGGCCTCCTCTTCGTCATCGCTGTCCTCAATCTCGCTCAGGTTTGCTTGTTCGCCCTCATCTCCTTCATCACTCCAGTGTCGCATCTCGTCCTCCGGCCACCAGCTCATATCTTCGTCGGCTCTCTGAACTCGCTCCAGGATGAACGGCCAAAGATCAACACTTTCTCTCGCCATCTCACTCTTTTCTCCTGACGTCATCGTCATCATACCGCCTCCTGAACCTGTCGCAAAAGAGACGGTAAATACTAAGTTTATAAACTGCAAACAACCTCAAACAACATCCTCTTCAAACTGGCCCAGTGTCGGCTGAAGAAGACCAACTTGAAGTGTCTGTTTTCACGATTTCTTTTCGCATATTTCATAAAGATCAAAACGTCACCTTCAGCCATGAGTCCATCCGTTCTTGTGGACAGAAGTTCCATTTGTTCAACGTCTTTGCCGTTCACAGACTTAGTGATGGTACCATGACCATCCCGATAGGAATATTTCATCAAATGATTTATATCATAGTTGTATGTGTCTTCCTCGCCGGCTCCATCGTCATGATACGGCATGATACTATCTTGACCTTCATCTCCAACAGGAACAGAATACGGAGCTTCACGTTGCTTCTTGATAATCAATAAAGCAATAGCAAGAATCAAGACACACAACACGACGATGAAAATAACAACAAGAACACCGCCATCTTTCCATCTTGCTCGACCATCGACTCTGTTTCCTAAGAAGACAAAACACCAGAACTCCGTCGATTTTATGGTATTTTTAAGCAAGAGAATAACTAGGAAATTACGAGATTAAAACAAACAATGAAGATCTGTATTGTTCTCTGATGAAGTAGGTTTCGTGTTGATATTACAGTACATACGTGAACATTAAGGAGCATCATAGTATATCATTGTAAACGTTACTCACCAAGTACAGGGGCTACATAAACTATATCCTCACATGTTGAACCAGACCAACCATGGGTACACTGACAGAATGGTACAGCAGCATCAACACAAACACCTCCATTTCTACATTGTAATACAGCACGACATGGACATCCTATCTCTACATTCATTCTTGCTTTCTTTACGTTTGGATCTGTGTCTAAATTCTTGCCATTGTAACTGCTACTGCCGGTGCAGCCTATGAAAGAATGGAGATAAAAACGGAGACAATATATCACAGTTCTTAGATGAGATTATCCGTCATATTCTTACACTATCAGTATAAACAAGTATTTCAAACCTTGCATGTCTCCAGCAACGCTTCTGACAGCTCGTCCATCAGTTGTTACACCAAGTATTGTACCAGCTGAGCGACGACGTCGAGAACGAATATCATAAACGGCGGCTTCAACGACTTTGTCAACAATTGTCATATTAGGAGCAATGTCGGGCAATCCACCAACCACGATCTTAGCGCTGCTCATGCGTATTAACTGTTTCGTACCACCTGAAAGTTAAGAGTAAATCGATCATTTGTTAGCTCTATTTATAATGGATCGCCCTCTATATGGTTAGAAACTGAATCACATCTTATTGATTCATTGAAAGCTGGAGAAACTCTCTAAAAGGAAATGTCGGAACTTAAAATCAAACAATTTAGGAGTATGTGCGATACGCAGTCGAAAGCACATGCAGCAGTCATAGAGATTTACCTGTATTTCTGGTTACTCTTCCTGAATAATCAATTTGCAACACAGCAGTGTTTCCTTCCCGAGACACCACTACATCATGCCAGTTGCCATCGGCCACATCAGCTTCAGCAGGCATTTCCAGTCGAACCAAAGCGTCCAATAGTTTAAACTCATAATACAATTTATTTTCTTCATACTGAAAGAAAAATCAGATATATCGATACATGCAAGATGAAAAAAAACAGCAAGTGTAACTAAAAGACCAAATTTGCCTTGTTGGCGAAACCAGAAGCACTACGTATTTTACACTTGTATTCCGCCACAGTGTTCAACAACCTACCCCCAATTTACTGTATTCCAGTCCCTCCTCGCTGACAGCATAGAAAAATATAGCTTCAGTAACACCAGGATCAAGGCGTATTTGCATAGTAATGTGATTACTAAAACGATCTAGAAGATCTGAAGGTTCCTGGGCCGCCCCACGCTTCTTTCGACGTTCTTCCCCAGGTAGCGTGTACTCCGTAAAACTGTTTGCCATATACCAGTATCGCGGAGCATCTAATTAACAAAGATTTGGTTAAATTCATGTATAAAGAAGGGGTTTTTGTTTATTTTATCAAATATACTTACTTCCGCTACAGTCGTCACCAATGTAACCCGCAGGACAGCTACAAACACTGCGAGCAAATCCTGGGTAACAATAACCACCATTCAAACAAGTGGGGCATTCAGCCATGATAGTACATCCTGCAGGAGCATTGACGACTTTGAGAGGATATGATAAGTCGTACATCTCTAGGTTCTCCTTGATCTTACGAATACAACCATCAAAATATTTATACTCGATGAACTTTGAAGAAGGATAGTCCAAAGGCATGCTTTCAACGCCACCAATCTGCATTGGACCAAGACCATTCAAAAACCTGAGCGAAAAATTGTAAACTACAGGTCAAGAAATATCTTATATAACATACGGAATTCAAGATTTGTGGGTCTGGTTAGGTTAAACTAGAATAACCATCTTAATTGTTGCTTACTGGTAGTTTTGTTTAGTTCTTGTTATAAGTTCGCAATGTTTTCGTAATTCTACAATGCGCTCGTCATCCTCCACGATATCTGCATATTTACAATGATCGATAACCAATTTCACCTCCTAAAGTAAACAATAAGACGCAACAACGGTCAGAATAAAAGAAGCTGAATATTTCACCACAAGAAATAAAATTATGACAAACCTTTCTTTGATGTGAAACTTCAACATGATGCCACTTTCTATCATTCAGTGTTGGTCCTTCGTCCATGTAAAATACCTGAGGTTCTCCTCCGAACGTCAAACCCACTTGAATCCGTCCATTTTTCAAACTAATAGCCAGGAAATCTCCACGACCATTGTTGCCATCTAAATATCGTACGATTATCATGAGATAATGGACTGTTTATCTGGAGAATTGTCTTCAACTGACGTACCTTTGACTGCAGGGCCCTGATAGAGCAACAGACCATTGGCTGCACCAGTCGCAAACTCCAATGAGACACTCCCAAAATTATGCGGGGTCTTGGGAGGCAACCAGATGTAAGAGTTACCCTGGAATGTGCGAGTAGTAAGCTGACACCTAGGACCACTGTACTTTCCGGGGCATTCACATACAAAACCTCGTGGTAAAACATCGTGACATGTTCCTGCAAAGAAAAATAGTCTCTTATAGGACTAAAACGTTTAAATACTTTAACTTATCAGTTTCTCACTAACCAGTTGAATATTTCCTTACCTCCATTAAGACAACTGACGTCATTCACACACGTATCATACTCCGGATCAGGATCTTGATGATAACGATCATATTCTGCGCCGGCTTTGACTGTGATTGATGTGATTGCGACCGCATAGTCAGGGACTGGTATCAAACCATAATCGCTGCTCACGACAGAATACTCGTCACCAACAAGACGCACCGTATTTCGACACATACCAGACTTCTTTGTCTCTTCAACACAGTAATCAAGACCAATCATACCAAGTTTGAAACCTGCAAAAATAAGGTTAACACACATTAAACAAACCTAGATATTGGGTAACTTATATAAGTAAAAGATAAGGCATTAAAAATGCGAGACTTACCAATCTCTTTTAGTGTTTTATTATTCTTTTCCAATGTATTAATCAAAATATATCGAGGTAGAAATGGACTTTTAACTGTAGATTCTTTCCTAATAGCAAAATGAACATCTATGGCAGGATAAGGTCTTCCTGGCTTCCTGATTTGTTTTGACATTTGAATACTGAAGACATAAACATTGTCGGCAGAAACGTCAAACAAGTCGGACAACATATTGACAAAGCGATCATAATAAGTAATCGAATCAAACTTGCTGGTGCTGCCCTGACGGATAGGGTTCAAAAAGCGGTTAGTGTTCAGGACTTCGTGAAGTTGTATAGCAGCGCTGTTCTCAATGGCCTCTTTTGGGACATCACGAACATTGACGTCAACTGTACATGAAGGCCGCGAACTTCCTTTCCGTCCTTGAATTTTCAGTTCATATTTTCCCACCTTTACAGTACTCTTAGCACTGATCCAACCGTCGTTACTTTGCACTGTAAACTCGTCTGAACCTGGCAAAAACATAATGCAGTCGTGATTAAAGAGCAAAATCTGCATTCTATGTGCACTATTTTGTGAAATTGTACTGTACCTGTGAGAGTATAAGTCATCCCGCGAGTATTATCACCATCATTATCCTTGAAGTATGTCTGTGCAATCCTTCCTCCAACAAACTTTCCATCAATAGCATTTACAACAACTCGCATTCTTGCACTCGACTCCCCCGATTCGTCAACATCTTTTACATGTATAAATACGTTGGCAGTTGAAGACAGTTTTGGTTCTGGATCATCTGTGACTTTTACAACCACTTTTAAATCTGGCGTAGCCTCTCGGTCCACACTGCCAGTACAATACAGCTTAGTACTGTTCTTTTCGGGATCGTCACGAAGCGAAAATCGGTTGCCAGGATTTCCATTAGGGGCAAAAGCAAAGGCAAATGGTCCTTGTGGGTCTTCGTCGGCATCAACCGCGGCGAGGGTGACAAGAGGTGTATTAGAGTCACAGCGTCCTTCTGTGATTGAAGCGGTGTAAAATGGAGATAGGAATCTCGGCGGATTGTCGTTTACATCTTCCAGGGTTATTTGTAGCCAAGCCAAATCTAGGAAGAAAGTTATATAGTGACAAACATTGGAAAAATAATTCAATACTGACTGTTTGTGAAAATATGCAAAAAGAACGTCTCGACGTTTTGACATCGAAAACGCTGCAACGCTGCTTCTTGGTAAATTGTCTGCATGTAAGTATGGTATAATCAGGATTGACAGCAAATAACAACAAAACACAAGTACCTGATACTCCTCCGTTATCTATAACAACCAACTGCATGTCATAACGATCTTGAAATTCTCGATCAAGCGGATATTGAATCAAAATTTCTGCCTTTTTTGAGCTATTACTAGGTTTGACCACCCCAAACCAATCGCCGATGTTTCCTGATGTTATCATAAACCTTGGAATGAAAACATTAAATTGTTAATCTTTGAGCTAACTGCTGACAACAGTAGTAAGATATTATGCTAAACCGTTCAAACTCTTTTCCACACTACCAATTAGCGATTTCTAAACAGTAATATTATGCAATATAACCAAGGAGCAGCGTGGCAGCGTCTTCAAACAACTTAGCATCAAATGTAGTATAACAACTGCCTAAATAGACAAAACACTTCTCGACGTTTCGAGAAGGCCCTCAGGTCAAAACGTCGAGAAGTGTTTTGTTTATTTAGGCAGTTGTTTTACTACATTTGATGCTAAGTCATATTATGCTACTGAAAGAGTTTTTTCATAACAAAATGAGAAAATAAAGCCTTGTAAAATTTGTAAATTTTGTATATACTTGCACCACGCACGAAAATTGTAGCATTTAATAATACAACCAATGAAGTCAAATTGCCACTGTACTGTATAAAGTTACCTGAACTCATTGCTATATCCCAAATCATTATCATAAGCTTCTATGGCAAGAGGCTTAGGATTTAACCTCGTTCCAACGGGTGTATTTTCAGGAATTGTTAATATATATGTTTTGTCCGGGTCGGTAAATGTAGGACGATTATCATTTCCTGGAATAACAGTGATTTTCACTGTAGCTGTGTGTTCAAATGCTCTTTTCAAATCAATGCCAATGTTTATCAACAATTCATCACTCCTTTCTTTCAAACCAACCGTCAAATTATAAACCTTTGTTCCTGTCTTATCAATATCCAGTTCTCCTGCCACGACAATTTCACCTGTCTCCTGGTTGATGTCAAAAGCGTACGGGTAATTACCACTCTTTATGGAAAAGGCGTAATTATTTGGGGGTGCAAAATCCTGATCTTTCGTAGTCAGCTGTAAAACAACAAAACCAGGTGGACGACTCTCAGAAACGCTTGCTTCGTATTTTTCTTTTCTAAACCACGCTGGAAATTCGCTCTCATCACGAATAACAATAGTAACGTCTGTCTCGCCATATAACCGTGGATTGCCGTCGTCCCAAGCTCTGACACGAATAGACAAATTTCTTCTAAATTCTTCAGCGTCCAGTTTTACCCTCGTAACAAGTCGACCGTTGCTATCCATTTTAAACAATTTTCCGTCCTTGTCAAATGGATCTTCCCCAGTGTTTGTCAGCAACGCGTACCTGAGTCTTACATTCTTGCCTCCATTTATATCCGGGTTATCCCGATCTATGGCGTTGATATATCGAACCAAAGTACCAACAGGTAAATTTTCTTTAATATAACCAACATATGGTTGGTTCAGGAACAAGGGTGGCGCGTCATTTACGTCATTTATCTATAAAGAAGGATAAATGTTTTTACCTAATTCTTAGGCATATGTTAGACACGTTAAGGGTTACATAGTCTGCAGATTACCAGAGCTAATAAGAGGGAGATAATTACGATTCAATAAGCTTGGTCTACTTCATAATATTTTATTCACTACAAATTTGTTTGGTCTAACAAACAGTGTCTGCCACACTCATCAGGTGAATTTAAATTGCTGAGTCAATTGCTGACTGAGGTAGGCTTGGCTTCTTGTATTAAGGGTTTTTTGTTTCACATATTGCTACAAAATATTTTTTTACCATTTGTGATGACATTAATAGAAGAATTACCTTGACTCTGACAAATGTCTGACCAGTGATATTGGGACTTCGTATTTCGTAAGCATAGACAGGGAACGTAATGATAGGCGTCACCTCCCAGTCCAAAGGTTCTCCTACAGTAGTGATCATTCCTGTCACATCATTGATTTCAAAATATGGCAATGCTTTTTCATCAAGTCGGAAGCGAATAACAGCTTTGGGATCTTCAGGCTTTTTCACCTCAACTTTTACCACTGGAAGACCAGGTCCTGCATTCTCTGGTAGATATTTCTCGTAAAACGACTTTAGGAATTCTGGTTTGGAATCAGGACGATCTAAGACCTGCGGAAAAATGATAAAATTAAAAAATTAGATAATAATACCAAGCCATTTGAAAAGAGTGGCAAACATATTGTTGGGGATGCAAATTTCAACTTTCAACTTAATAAAAAACGTTGCAAACGTTTTTTTTAACATAAAAAACTATCAGAAAAATTTCTAATAAATAAACATACTAAACATACCTTAACAGTAATGGTGGCTGTTGCTGTGTGTTTACGATCTGTAGCTGTCACAGTCAAAGTATACACAGGATTTGCCCTAAATTCTGGTGACTTTCTAGCATCTAATGGACGGAGAACTATCAATCTTCCAGTATTTTGTTGGTCCTGACCCACCCTAGTTTCCATAGAGAATCGACCATCATTTCCAGAAGTGATAAAATAGTAAACATCAGCATTCTCAAGAATGTCCTGGTCTGTTGCATTGAGTACAAGATTAGGTACAACATATGGCACTGGGATATTTTCTGGGATAGGAGCTGCTGTAAAATCTGTCTTCGCAAACACAGGTGGTGAATCATTTTCATCTCGCACATTTACAGTAAGCACAGCTGTACTTCGTAGACCTGGCGATTTGTCTCGATATGCCTCAATTATAATAGTGTAAACAGATTTCTTTTCTCTGTCGAAAAATCCCTTTTTAAGTGAGGTAGCAGTCTTGATTTGTGCATAACCTGTTCTCTCTTCTACTGAAAATATTTTAAAATCAAATTTGTCTTCAATATTGTAAATCATTTTCCCTCCACCTGCAGGATCTGGATCACTGGCTTGGACACGGAATACATCAACTCCTCCCCCAGCAGCTTCTGAGACTGTTGCTTCATATTTGTCATTACCAAATATCGGTACAACATCATCAACATCTTCAACATTAATCTCAACAATGACAGAGGAATGGTCATTTGCGCCTGATTTATGTGCTTGAATTGCAAACAGGTAGGATTTTTCAAACTCATAATCCAAGGGCTTTGTTGTTGTAATGACTCCAGTTGCTGAACCAATCACAAATGGTAAATTATCACGATCTCGCAAAAGTTGCAGGGAGTATAGTGCACTGCCACCACCAACAATTCCAACTGTTAAAACAGACGACCCAGCAGCACTATTTTCCTTCACCTTGCCAACATACTTAGATTTCCCAAAGGTAGGTGGTGCATTTTTAGCAATGGTTACTTCTACTCTTGTTTGCTTTTTGGTTCCCTTATCTCCACCAACAACAGGCACCTTGTTTTTAGCTTCTATGATAAATATTATTTTATCACCAATATTGAGCCTTACCATTGAACTTTTAATTTTCACTTCTCCTGTTGTTTTAACAACTTCTAGATAGTCTTCATTACTTGAACCAATTTTCTGTGAGACTTTTGAATATTCAATCACTGCATTCTCACCCTGATCTGGGTCTATAGCTTCTACATATAACAAACGGCTTCCTGTGGAAAGTCCCCTTAAAGCAGACACATCATAAAGTTGCACAGTGAATATGGGATGGTGATCATTAACATCCAAAACTTCGACAACAAACTGACAGTAACCAATTTGACGAAGAGGTTCACTTCTAGTTGGACCACCATCTGTTGCTTTGGCAACTACAAAGATTTCATCATATTTCTCTCTATCAAGCACTTGTGTTGTTTTCACCTCACCAGTTTGATTGTTGATTGCAAAGAAGTTATGTTTTTGCACTGTTGCAAGGCTATATTCAATCAATTTGTTGACACCTCTGTCATCATCTGTTGCAGTTAAGGTAGTCAATGTTGTGCCAATAGGCTGGTGTTCCTTAATCGATTGCTTCTTACACTCTTTGAAGACAGGTTGGTGGTCATTCACATCAAGAACATGAATTTTAACAGTTGCAGAAGGATTTGATTTGTGGCCACCCTTGTCAGTAGCACTTATTTTTAATTCATAAGTGTCAGAGCCGCGAAATTGATTTCTATTTTCAAACACTTTTATAACACCTTGATTTGCAACATAAAAGTAATCCCTACCCTCATTTGGGTCATCGTTATCAATTGCATAACTAATATCACTCGGTTTTGTTGCAGGGTCTGGGTCCAACGCCTGTGAAACACCAATAACCTGATCTTTTGGTGCATCTTCAAAAATTGCAAAATCAAAAATAGGATTAGGAAATTTTGGTGGGGTGTCATCAATATCTAAAACAGTTATTTCCACATAGGATGTCCTTGTGCGGCCATTTGTCCCGGGATCTGTAACCTTAACTGGAAAGAAGAAATAATTCTTTTTCTCATAATCTAAATCTTCAATGTTTCGGATTTGTCCAGCACTTGTTATATCAAAAAAACCTCCAGTATCCCCAAGAGAGTAAATCATTTCTCCTGATTTACAGTCGCAATTTTCATTACAATCACAGTCTTCAACATCAATTTTATAGATATCTCCACCAGTCCGTATTGAACCCTCTTTAAATTCCAATCGTTTTGCAGGTGTCTTAAACATTCCTAAATGATCGTCAGCATTTACAAGCCTTAGATTCACAGTGACATCTGTGGTACGACCTTGATAAGCATCCTCAGATGCTCGAACCGTGAACGTAAACATCTTGTCGGAGTCGTTAGCTGTATCATAATCAATTTCACGTAAAAGTGTTACCTCTCCAAGATGATTTATGGCAAAAGTGTCCTTAACATCCGCTGTAATTATTTCATACTTCATCTGCATTCCAGATCTACTTATTGCTTGAACTTTTGCCACAACACTGCCTCGAACATCAGCTTCCGAGAAATTAAGATTATATGGAGCACCTGTGAACTCTGGAGGAGTTTTCTCAACACGAACTGTGAAATCCTGGACTGCACTTCTTCTAGGTGGCATTCCATAATCAAGAGCCTGAACCCTTACCTTATAGCGTTTACTCTCAAGCAGGTCCCCAGTTGTTTTCAAATAGTGAGTTTTAGGATCAATTGTAAATTTAGATTGCTTCTTATCAGCTGTGATGATATCGAAACGTATCCTTCCTCGTGGCCCACTGTCATCATCTGCAGGGTTTATATGAAGAATAGGTGTCCCAGCACGAGCATTTGTATTTATTTTCCCAGTAAAGAATCCACCACCAGATGTATCTCGAATCCATTTCGGAGCATTGTCATTCCGATCAACAACTTCAACAATTAAGTAATGATCGACATAATCACGTTGTGGATCATCCTTGTTTTCAGGATTTGGCACTGGTGGTTGTTTTAATGGTTCATCATCAGTGTAATTGTGTCTGAAATCACGGATGGTCATGTTATACAGTCTGAGAAATTCAAAGTCCATCTTGGTAGTCGTCCTGACTTCTCCCGTGTCCTGATCAACTGTGAAATTCCGCCATCCCTTATAAGGCCAGACAATCAACTGCTTACCATTAGGAAAAAGTTTACGGACTTTACCAACTATAGTATTAGGTAGAATATTAAAAGGTGCAGTTGAACCATCATTACTGTCTTGTACAAACTCAGGAACATAAAGCCGTGTTGCTGGAACTGTACCAATAATATTTAAACTTTCAAATAACCGTCTCTCATACTCACGACGTTGTTCATCAGCCCTGTTCAATTCTACGTCTTCTTCCTCCTCTCCTTCTTCACGTCGAAACCTTGGCAAAGCTCGATGCACATCTCTACGGAACTTTAAGCCTGGGGATTTTCGTAGCATCATGGATATAAAATGCTTTGATGAACGAGGTATAAAACCCTCATGTAATTTCCTCTGGGGTTTTTCAACATCTCTGGGTAATCTTGAGGCAACTCCATGACTAAGTTTAGCTGGAGATTTTCTCAGCATCATGGCAATAAACCGCTTTGATATACTGTCTACGTGACTTTTGTGGACTTCATCGTTAAGTGACATTTTAGTAAGCGCGGCATTTCTCCGAAATTTTAAAGCCTTTGCGTTAGGTAAAGATTTTCTAAGCATCAACGATAGAAAACGCTTTGATGTGGCAGTATCTTGTAGAGATCCTTCAATTGGGATCTTCTTGTACGAATTACCACCGACCCAAGTACTTTTCACAATGAGCAAAAACGAACAAACCACCAGGAAATTAATCGCCATCAGCTTCAAGATAGATACAATACGGTCAGAAATTTTGCCGCAATAAAACGAAGCTATGATCGCGTACAGTTTAATTATATGTACACTATAAAATACTCACCAAAAAAGACGATTCTTAAACCAATTTATCGCCTGATCTGCCTCTTACCGATTTAAGATATTATCAAGAACATTCCCTGCACAACAGTGGTAAAATATCGTGGTTGTTCAGTGAGAATTTCGCCAAAAGAAGTAAAATTTTTAGTTGGAATTCTTTTTAACGACGCTGAATGTTTGTGTAATAAGGAATGCATATATTAGTTGCCCCCACCTTCGGCGTTCGCCGTGAACCAATCAGATTCCGGCATTCCTCGGCGTTCTTCTCTGTGTGAGGCGATTCGAAATAGATTACCAACCTCTAATACAAAGGCATTTTCGCGGGGTGGTGGGAAAATATCATTTGATTAAGTTGTTTAAGCTATAAATTTTGTTCTTAAATCACTTTTGTGTGGAAAATATAGTATTAACTATCCAAAGAAGGATTTTGTAAACTGTCCCTATATAAAGTTTCAATACTAGTAACATGGTGACGTAATTGATACTTGAACGTTCTAAGAGGTTTTAATTGCACATTGTATGAATATTCCGTGTGGATATTCTCGTGTTAACTAAATCTAAAAGAAATTTTGGCTCTAGCAAGTTATATATGACACATAAACGTTTAGAGTCAGCCAGATACAGCATGCAGTAAAGACTGACATTTATCACGCTATCAAATATGTAGTTCGGTACAAAGTCGTTCAAATATTTGTCTTTCAGGAAACCACAAATTTGTATTCTAATAGCCATTTTGCATATTCTAATTGTTGTATTAAATCGTGCATTAATGCATACGATACAAGTCGAGTTTCGCAATAACGCAATTGTGTGAAAAAATGACGTTCATAATGTGTGAAACTGAATGATTTTAAAGTACAACCGTGTTATACAACTTCTGTTTTAAAATAAATACCAACATAAAGGCAACATTCCTGAATAAGTACTGACCCCATTGACTGACCCTAGCAACAATTGCCAGTCATTTCCTGTCTGTCCAGATAGGCAACCCGCAGTTCACTGCCCGCAACCAAGCCCAATTTTGGGGCGTTCGTCCAAACCTGTGCGCAGTGCACTAGGTTGATTAAAACTAATCTGCTGGCCAAGACCACACGATTTGCCTGAGTTGAAAGTGTACAAGAACAAAGAAATAAGAACTTTTGAATTACTGTAGTTGTTTCAACTAATTGAAGCATAATAGCGAACGCAGGCACACGCAGACATGCATGATATTTGTACCGAGTTCAGTGTCATTGGGAAACGAAGCCGGCTTGACCACTTAAACTGCGCAAAAAACAAACAGGCCAGTATCTCTAACAATGAAAAATACACAACCATCTGTTCATTTGAAAAACATTTACAAACCAGATCATATCAACTCTCGTGATGTGTGATGTTTGATAAGAAAATATCATGTCACTGAAAACATGTAATATTTATGCAGTGAACCTCACGTCAAATATAGCCAGCTTACCAAACAGAGAAGAAGATGGAACGGCACCTTGTTTTATTCTTCTTTTTGTTGCAAAGAAACGGTAAGATATTCGCTTGCTTTTTTTATTATAAAAGTTTACAGACGAACTTAGTAGGCATAAAGAACGCGGTTTTTAAAAGGCGTCCATTCTCAGTTTTTGATAGCTATCGTCGTTCAAACTCTATTGCTTCTGAAAAGTTTCTGGTTCTACTCCACACGAAAACTTTAGTATCGCCAGGGATCAGACTAGCAGCATCGTTAAACAACTTTGCATCAAATGTGGTGTAACAACTGTCTAAACTAGACAAAAACACTTCTCGACGTTTCGACCCAAAGGCCTTCGTCAGAGGAGTTTGTATCACACTATCTGTTTTAGCATACATGCATTTGTTATACCACATTTGATAATGCGTATGTTTTATTGGAAAAAATGACTACTGAATCCTGATTTTCCTGTGCTGAAATACATTCTGTAGCAATCGCCGGAGTGGAATAAACCTGAGCACCTAACCTCGTACCCAGGGTTTTTACTCTGAGCACCCTGCTGTACGATGTTGTTATACCTTTCTGCTAAAATCAAATATCAAACGCCTTTTGAATTAAGTAAACGAAATGAACTTGTAAAATAATTTGAGTAAAAATAAAACTTATTTTGTTGATTAAATATAAGCAATATGTTCCCTGAAATATGGTGCGATTATCTTATCAGACGTTATTAGTGAAGAAGAAGAATAATATGGCGCTAATGTTTAGCCATTGCATGAAAAAATAATGGGATTTTGCCGATAATGGCTGTCCATGATGAATTATTCCTGATGAAAAGATAAATTGTACCACACATCAATGATAGTTGAACATCTTGTGTGCGATCATCACTTAATTAGGTCATATCTAATGAATTCCGAGGGAAAATCTTTTGTCAAAATAATTTCTACATAGTTCGTAGCATTTTCATCGTGTGTTCCGTAACTTATATACTTCCAAACTTACACAGTTGTAACAAATGGTGGCAAAGAGAACGCAAGATATCATCTGATGGAAAAATTGTTTGGAAACAATTCTTATCCTTTGACAAGAGATATTATACCCCTCTCCTCAGAGAACACAGTCATTCACGTCCATTTTGATTTTGACGTTCATCAAATTTTAGAACTGGTATGATATGATTCGGCATATTCTAAATGAGTTTCAGTGTCTAAGATTTTCACGTCTCAATAAAATCAGTAAAATGTGAAGGTAGTGGTGTTAATTGTGGGTGTTATTCCTTAAATATAACTGTGTTTGTTGACTGTTTCTTGTTGAAAACGTTTAGAATAACAGGATTTGTGAAAGTGAAATGATATAATTCAAAATGTCAATAAAATTGGTGAGGCACAGTCGAGTAGACAGATGTCACAAAACATGTCATGATTTTGCTAGAATGAAAAGAAACAAGTGATGTGGTTGAATATCTGGTTGAGAATGAACTGGACGAATAGTTTTCTGAAGTGGAAGCCGGAAGAATACAATGGCGTTAGAAAAATAACGGTCGAAAAGGAGAAAGTTTGGTTCCCTGATCTGACACTTTGGAATAGGTGAGATTTGAGTAAAAGCAGAATATTATCAATAGGTCAATTCGACCATGGTCGTATTCACCATTTTCCGGCCAATTCGACCATGGTCGTAATTGCCATTTTGCGGCGAATATGACCATGGTCGTATTTGCTATTTTCCGATGAATATGAACATGGTCCTATTTGCCATTTTCCGGCGAATATGACCATGGTCGAATTAGTCGTTTTCCGGCGAACTCGACCATGGTCGTATTTGCCATTTTCCGGCGAATATGACCATGGTCGTATTTGCCATTTTCCGGCGAATATGACCATGATCGAATACGCCATTTTCCGGCGAATATGACCATGGTCGTATTTGCCATTTTCCGGCGAATATGACCATGGTCAAATACGCCATTTTCCGGCGGACTGGACGTTTCATACTGTATTTGAGTTAATCTTTGTTTGTTTGTTAGAGCTGTGGATGACGCAAGCGTCTACCATCGTATTGATACAAAAATTGTTGTAGAGCATGATGGGAATTGTTCATGGTACGGCCCAGTATCTACGAGAAGCACATGCGCAATACGAGTTCGGTATTTTCCATTTGATAACCAAACTTGTTGGCTCGAGTTTGGCTCCTGGCGTCACACGACAGAAGATTTGGTGTTTGTACCTTGTGAAAAAACTTGTGGAGATATGAGATATTTTATACCAAACAGCGAGTGGTCACTGGATTACATTCATGGACAGGCAAGTCTCATTTAACCAACCTGTATTGTATTTGGAGAGTTTAACCCTAACACGAATAATTTGAAAGACATATTTTTTGCTAGGTAAAAGACGAGAAATTACATACAGGAGAATACAGCGTAATAAAGTGTCGTTTGGAATTGAGTCGTAAATCGTTGTTCTATATCATGAATATGATCGTACCTTGTACAATCATAGCCTTACTCTGTTGCCTCACTTTCTATCTTCCCGCCAACAACGGAGAGCGGACATCTCTGGTAATAACAGTCTTACTAGCAATGACGGTATATATGCTAATCGTGGCGGACTCAATGCCTCCCACTTCAGAAGCAATGCCTTTGGTTCAAAAGTTTTA
This sequence comes from Dendronephthya gigantea, assembly GCF_004324835.1. Lineage (NCBI taxonomy): Eukaryota > Metazoa > Cnidaria > Anthozoa > Malacalcyonacea > Nephtheidae > Dendronephthya > Dendronephthya gigantea. The sequence continues at coordinate 134,189 of NW_021163090.1, forward strand.
TTTGATAACAATAATTGAAACAGCGTTTTGTCTTTTCGCCACATGCCTTGTAATTAAATGGCACGAAAACACAGCTCCAATGCCTGACTGGGTGTACAAGGTGTTTAACTGCGTCTTAAAGAAACTACTTCGTGTTGAATACACATACAAGGAAAAAGACGTCGATTCCTCGTCAGTTGTTCAGCCAGTATCTCCAGTTATCAACTCAGTACGCCATAAGGAAAATAAGGAAATCAGATCAACACGGCACAACAGCAGAAAAAGTTCAGAAGCAAGCGAAATTTTCCAGTTCCAACATAATTCGTTTTTCCCGCATTCATCAATTCAAGAAACGATTCCCGACGTCACTGTTCCGAGCAGATCCGAAGATGTCCTCGAGGTACCCCCGCATCCCGAGGAGACACCGAGAGATTGGAAGCTTGCAGCTACAGTTCTTAATAAAGTGTTTCTTGTCATATTTTCAGTAATATTTGTGCTCAGTATGGCCGTAATATTCGCTGGAGTGAAGTCATGGTTTTAATGAGGATGTAGAGAGTCTAACCACAGTTAAATTAACTGTGGTCTAACGTTATTAGTTTCACAGGGGACAAAGAAGACTAATTTAATAAACACAGCAGCCATCGTAAATACAACAACGAGGGTGTTTCAGCGCGGATTTTATTTGAAAACTGAAAAATTTGAAAAGTTACAAGAAATTTGTGAAATTCCCTTACTTTTTAGTTGTCACTAATACCAATTATCACTAGCTATCTAAGAAATTTATATAAAAAAGAAAATCCCTCTAATCGTATTCAATATCTTCTGCCATGCTTCTATAGTCTACTGAAGTTATAATATATATAGCAATGTGCCAAACCTTTAAAAAAGCATTAATTTAGCATCTCAGCCTGATTTTAGATGTAGCTTGATGATAATCAAGAAATTACGAAAGAAAAATGATGTAATCTGACTTGATGTGGCATCACGCAAAAACCTAAAATCTAGACCAGCCAATGACTTTAACGCCTCCTAAAATGTACTGTTGTAAAGAAAATCCTTAATAAAATCAATAAAAGTTTTATCTCGAAGTATTCCATTGTGTTCACATGCGTCAAAATCTTTTATAACTATCGGTTTATCTTGTTTCCACCGAGTGCAGCCCTTGAGACTGACTGCGGGTACAGTCCCATCCCCGTCACCCATTGAAATATCTGGGGGCCCGTCTGGAAAGGTCCCAGATTTGTACGAGTATGTCACGGGTGTATCCACACCTGAACCATGCAGACACAACACTGGTACGTTGGGCGCTGAAGAATTGAATATCGGAGGGACTGCTTTTTTCATTTCTATTGCGATGGGATAGTCGATATCTTTAAAGAAAGCGTCGTAATCTTTAATTGTGTAATTTCTGACTGCTGTCTTCACAAACACCTATAATGAATAATACTCGTTTTAAACATTGTCCATAGTTGATAATCTAACAGATGTAGAAATGAATGCAAAGGATTTTTTCTACTTACATGTTCTGACGTCCAAAATTCTTTACTTGGCAAAAGATAAACGCTGCTCTTGATAGATCTTTGAAAACTCCGAAGTTTTAAAGGGTCAACAAGAATATGTGGAATTCCTAGGGTGTAGCCTGATGCATACAGGCCCACTGTCTTAATTGAGCCGCCCCAAGGAGCGGAGATTGTCAGCCATGTTCTCACATACTTGTCTTTCCAATCCTGTGTCTGTTTTTGCAGAAACATATTGGAATAGGGACAGCCAAGACTGTGGCAAACTAGCACAACAGGCATGTTCTCATTAATCTTAAATGTATCTTCAATAAGTGATTTTAGTTTTGTAAAATATTCCCCACTTGAATCTAAAATAATATTGATGTCATTGAGTAAGAACCTGTGAAGTTTGTAGGTGATATCATCACAAGCAGTCATGACTGTGATAAACACTCCAGATGGTATTCAGCATCAGTCAGAGTAAACTATCTAAAGTAGAGTAAGTTTAATCTAATAATCAGAAGTCTGTTTACTTCTGTCTGAGGAGAAGAGAAAGTGAAAGCTTGGTCTGGACACATTGCAAGAAAAACTCAATTTCAACTTAGGGCTTAGGGCTCTTTCACTTTATCAACAAAGACTCATAAAATAAAACCCACCAGGAGCATTTCTAAAGTCATAAGGAGCTGCTCTGATACTTTTTCCTCGGACATAACCAGTGTCAACCAAACCTTGGACAAATGATGCAAAGTATTCACCAACATGTTCAGTTGAAGGATCGAGATATTCAATTCCAGTGGTATTTCCAAAATATGGAATAAAACTTTGCACTCCTGGAGAATTGGAGTATTTTCCAGTGGATACATTAAACACTAATCTATAATGAACAGAATGACACAGGATTTTGTAATGGTACTGTACCAGCACTGGTAATTCAGAGTCCGAGAATTTTTACATGATTAAGACTACGTTCACACGGAACCAAACGAATTTAGGACCATGCTTAAATTTGTCCAGTTTCCTCATGTGAACACATAGAACTGGTAAAATGCTAAGAATACCTGAACTGGATGAATTTGAGCACAGTTGTACTAGTAGGCTGGACTAGTAGAATAACTATGTCACATACCTCATGTTATCTGAGAAGCAGTCAATAACTTTTGGCAACAACTCTTCAATCGACACCCAACTTGTAAACCAGTCAGAAGTCTTATCACACCAAATGTGCACAGTTTTTGGTTTATCCAACTTGAGTTGTAACTGACTTCCTCCATCACCTATGACTACAAGATGAAATGTACCAATTACAATATATTCTGATTTGTTTCAATGGTAATTAGTTTCACCGCACAACATTCAGAATAGGGTTATGTTAAATATTTTGCTATATACGTTGTTTAACCTCACTGCATGCAGCTATCCAATGATATAATGGATGCTCTCACAAAGTACATTTGCTGTATAGAAATATGAAAAAGCATGATAAGAGTTATCATAAATCATAATATGATTAATATCATTCAAGTCATCTAACAAAGTAACACTGAACACTCGGCTTTCAGCCCCTTTGAAAGAGACTAGAATACACTTTTTATCAAGTTCTGACACTTCGAAACTTCAATATTGCCCTAAGTATTCTATTTTTAAAGCACGAACTATATTAATAAGGCTCGTATTTATACAACTGTTTTTTGATCGGCATGTGACTATCAAATATCAATCGTATTTGATTAATGTTTTTTTTGTCAAAACATCCCACTTCGGTTGATTAACATTATTATGAAATACTCACCTATCACTACCGGATTCCTCTTTGTTTCCTTGGATAAAATTCCGGTGAAAAAGAAAAATATAAAGAGTAATTTTATTTTTAAACATAACATTTTAATATTATGTGCGTAACGTTCCGACCACCACTTTCACTGATCTCTATAGCACATACTGGATTAGTACCAGGTTATTTTACCATCATTAATTTTCGAAGGTATGGTATAATCTATTATTAACACAAGCACACATGTCTGGAGAAATTCTTGTATATATTATCATAATATGTCTACTAAATTATTTAGTTGCCACTACAATACATTCTTCAGGATAAAAACATATTACAGGCAAAATTCTTTAACACACAATTCCACAGCAATTTTCTGTGGTCATTTCTAATTCCAAGAACACCCACAGACTGAACTGCTCATAAAAATGAACAGTTCGATTGTCTATAAAGGGTAGTGGTTTATTGCACACATTCTTCAACCAAATTTACAATTTAAAACTCTATATCACTGTCCACCAATATCAATATTTGTCCATCAATATTCACCAATTACATCCTCCATGTTCCACTGTATCCACAATTTATAATAAGTGCATGAATATTTCCTACAAACCATTTAAAATACCAGAGCTCCAGTAATATCCATCAAATCTTGTTCTGCAATATCCTCCATTATGGCTAATATCAATCATGTCCCTGGAAAGTCTTTTGTGTTCCAAAAACAACAAATGTCAATGAGAAAATTCCATGCATCATTATATAGTGGAATATACCACATTCTTAGGACAATATCTGGGTAGGTCACATCTTGTCGTGTATAGGAAGTCTTATACCAGCGGCAGCTAGCTCCTCTGGTGTTAAACCTTGCTGGAGGGTACGACGTACTAAAAGATATTAAATTAATTTTGTTCAGGAAGTTAGTATTGAGATACAGGCTGCGAACACTCACACTTCAAAGAGAGTATCAATTAATGAGAGCATCAATTAATGAGAGCATCAATTAATAAGAGCATCAAAATTAATGAGAGCATTAATTAATGAGAGTATCAATTAATGAGAGTATCAATTAATGAGATTATCAATTAAAGAGAGTATCAATCATTATGAAATGATGAAAATTCTTACATGATTTTCTGTTGGCCATAGAAGATCTTTCTCGACGGCGCACTCTTGATTTTTGTTTCGAAGTGACGGTCTTCACCAACATGTCCATCATCTCATCTGTTGTGTCGTCAATATCAACGTCTGATTTCCCCACGGCCATACTACGAGCTCGGTTCTTAGAACTGGGCAATGTTGAACACTTTAGCTTCTCTTTTGCATCAATATCATGCGGTTTCTTGGAAATATCTTCCTCACTGGTTGACTTCTGACTTTTAGACAACGACTAAAATGAAAATCTTTACTATAACAATCCAATTCTTCCGCACGACTTGTTTCAACTTGTAAAGTATTATATTCATGTAATGAAATCAAGAAACATCCAAACTTACATCAACAATGAGTTTTCCCCGAGTTTTATTCCTTTCTTTCATTTTATTCTTCTTCATTTTCTGCAAAAGCCATTTTTCTCTACACGTTCGATATTCGAGGGAAAACTGGCTAATTATACGACAAAATTCACTGATCTACAGAGAGAATTAAATATTTTATTGTTATCATTGGTTAGCATTATGAAAGTCTGTAATAAGAAAAATTATTTTGTACCTTAGTAGATTTAGCGGCAGCCGTGTTCAGACCCAAATACAGCAGTAACTTTCTAAATCTAGAGAAACAAATTTCGTTTGTAAAATGCCTTTGCAATATTTTTTCCTGCAGAAGGCAACAACAGCAAATGAACCTCGAAAATACCTGTTAATAACACGACGACAAACCACTTTTAATATTGTGATCCTCTCTCCTGCATCAGCTAAGAATTCAGTCATCCTAAACGGGAAGAACTCACAGTATAACTTTTGTTTTTCTATCGTTTTAAATTAAAATGATTTGGCTAAGCGTCCACGCTGGTCAGTCATACCTTGGCTTAATATTCGAGGAACTCTCGTGTTTTGCAATAACTCTTAAATAGTCCCAAGATTTTTTACAATCTTCATCTAATTTTCGTAACATATCTTTCTGGGAGTCAAAATCAATCTAAGAATGTAATGATAAAAATGAAAACTGCTTAAAATACCCTGCCGAGAACATTTTAATAGAAAAGGAGGAAAATATGTAAAGAAGGTGGAAGAAAACTTCATACTGAAGTTACTTTCTCACCCTAGTTGCTCGATGAACTGCGCTCAATTCGTTATATAGATCAGTGCTCTCCGGGAACTTATCCATCACAATCGTACAAAGATGATACAACAATGATTGTTTGTGAACTGTGTCTTTCACTTCAGGAACTTTAGCAAGATAATCCAACTGAAATCCTTTACTCTAGAAGCAGTTATAAGTCACTTCAGATTAGTTAAGAAAAACATGATTTTATAGTGTAATAGCCCGTAATCAATTCTGTACCTTTGTCCCATTAAGAAAGTTTCCAACAGACAGCAAAGTTCCTAGAATACATTTGAATGTCGGATTGCGCTGTACTTCATCTATCGCTTGTTTTAGATCCATCAACGGTTCAGCAACGTCCTGAAAGAAAAGTACATTATTTGATTGTTTTGTCACACAGGTTTTAGTATTGAACCGGTTAAATAATGCTCGTACGAATCATGGATAAGAATAATAGCGTTTCTACCTTTTCAATAGTTTCATATTCCAGTGAAAATTGCCATAATTTGAGTCTTGAATACAGCTCATTCACAGACGATATTGTCAACAGAAATTGCTCAGCAGACGCCAGAGGGATGTCTGGGTAGGCAAGTCTTTCTTCCTCGATACGAGTTTTCTCATCTGCAGTCGGTAGCAATGGAAATATCCTCTGAGAAAAGAAAAATAAGTGAGATTCCTTCACGAAACGTCTCAAGAACAGTTATAAAACAAACTAACCTCAAGAGATTCTTTCTCTAAGACAGAATTATCCATGGATAATATCGCCTGTTTCAATGAGTTAACAGGAGGTAACTTTGTCAGAGCAATATTAATTTGTTGAGATCTTTTCATATCCAGAATAACTATTTCTTTTTTCCTTTCTTTTTCCTCAACTTTTTGCTAAAATTAAAAATATTGGTAAGTGTAACTATCTGATATATAACGTGAGCATTCTGTTATACAAAGCCTTTTTAACTACGTTACAAAATGGAGGATTCAATAACAAATATAGCGTTATCTTACCTTTGTCTTCATTGCATGTTTCGTTTCAAACAAATGCTCCAGTTTCTTCGTATCAATATCAACAGGATCAATAGAGCCCCAGATTGTTTTATTAATTCCGTTTATTAATGGCGAGTTTTTCACCTCTTTCCAAAACAAACGAACTAATTTCTTCTTGTCTGCATTCGATGGCATTTGTGGAGTTGATGGTGGAGGTGGTGGTGGGGCCCCAGGCATTGGAGGGGGAGGTGGTGCCCCTCCTGGGAAAGGTGGAGGAGGGGGTGGTACTCCACCTGGTGGAGGTGGTGGTGGTGGAGGCACTCCCCCTGCCACTGGGGGAGGAGGAGGTGGTGCTCCATCGGTCGCATGGTGACGTACCTCCATGATGTCTTTATCATCTTCCTCCTCAAGGTCAGTAAAGTCTAAACCGTTTATAACTAATGATCGTTTGGATGTCACAGATCTTTCCCATTCTATTTCTTGTAATTTTCTAGCTTGTTCTTCTTCTCTTCGTAATCTCTCTTCCTCTTTCTTCTTTCTTTCTTCTGCTAATTTTGCCTCTTCCTGTCGTCGTTTTTCTTCTTGTTTTCTCAAATTTTCTTGCCGAGCTCGTTCCAATCTTTCCTCATTTGCTGCCTCGTCCTCAGTCTCCTTGGGTTTCACCTCAGCTACAGGCGCAGCTGCAGGAGGGTTGATCGAAGGTGCTTTATCATCAACTTTAGCCTGCATCTGCACCCGATCATCTTCCTTCCCTCTCTCCACAGTGCTTTGTGATTCAGTACTCTGGCCTTGAGTCACAGTGTCTCTATTCTTCTCCTGATTCACGGTGTCCGTTTTCTCCGATGGTTCTTCATTATCGACGCTCCTCCTGGAGTTATTACCTTGATAAAGATTAGATAACAACCATTTCTTATCAACACTAGATCTACTCGATCTTCGTTCAGATTCAGTTGGACTCTTCGGAGTTTCTCTCTGTCCTGACGAGCCTTGACGTTCAAGCCGTGCATCTCTAACTTGTTTTAAAGAAGCACTTCGTTCAGTACGTGTTAGTAAAGGTTTCACATCCTCTCTTCTTTCGTCATTTACCTCATCGTCATCATCCTCATCATCATCCTCCTCATCACCAACCAATGTTTCCACTTTACTTTGTTTCATTACCTCTTTTTTTCCCCGTGTAAACGGAACATCCTCGTCCTCAAAGACATTTCCTTTTCTCTTTTCTTCATCCTCAGATGTTCGTCGCGCTCTAGTCGTTATTCTTCGTGGCTCTTTCGGCGCTTCATCGGGGCTATCATCAGCACTTTTCGTAGATTTAAAACTCTCAACAGAGCTAACTGAACTGGAACGAAGATCATTGAGTTCTGGTACTTTGAGTTCATTGCTGGATCTTTTTTCTGTCATCGCGGAAGTATTTCTTTCATTTGCAGTCTTTAAATATCTATTTTGAGTAACTTTTTCATCCCTTGAAGCTTTTTCTAAATTTTTGAACTTATTAAATGCACTTGGTTTGTTTGAATGTCCTGAGGTTTTTGGTGTCTCGAAGTTCTTTGTAATTTCAGAATTCCTGGTGGTTTCAGAGCTCGTATGAACCTCGGTATTCCTCGGAGTTTCATTTGCCCTATTCGCACGAAATCTATCCCTAGAACTTAATGTTTCAGCAGGTTTATCCGGAACATGTTCGTCTTTCTTCGTATTCTCCTCGGAATCTTTCGTCGGGATAATTTGCTTTGAAGGATCAGGTTCCTTATTTTTTTCGTTCTTAAGAAAAGACAATGTTGCACTTGAGGGTTTTTGTTGAGATTTTGGCTCAGTTTTCACTTGACTCGAAGTCGGTGTGTCTGTTGCACCTTTTGGCCGCCAGTTTTTCCATTGCCTGAGATTCCGACCAGGTTTTTCAGTTTCTTCAGCAGGAGTTTTGTTCTTAAGGTCACCATTCGCGACTTGAATAAAAAACAAAAATAGAGATTAGAAACAAAATAGTTAGCTGCAGGCTGCAGCTTTTAATGCGAGCCATAAACGACCAACTGGTGACTAAATATTGTTGAACTCATATCAGATATCATTATCTTTCTGTCCGACATCGAAGAAACCTTTTATTTTGACAAGATGTTTTGTGCCTTCAACATTCTTCCTGGAGAAATTGCTCAAGCATCTTCGAACTGAATTGGACGTTAAATTCAGTGTGAGAATTGGGACATGAAGTTTGTGGAAGCCTGTGCAATTCCCTAACGCAACGGAGAGTTGGCGGTACAAATATATAGATGAGCATTTAATATTATGATACAAAACATTTGGTGCAAGACACAAGTGCGTTTAGTGCTGGACAATACAACTACAAGTGCAGATGTCCAGACTAACCTCGTGACTGATGCTCGAAAACCGTATGCAAATCTTTAACACCTAAACCATAGTAAAACATTCGTAATTGCATGTCGAGTTTCGCGCAGGATTCGGTTTTTACTGTGATATATTTTATATGCGCGGAGCTGGACGCAATCGTTTTCTTACCTCTATTTGGTTCCAGTGCACCATATTTCCGCCGGGGAGGTACATTATTATTCTCAGGTTTTGCTTCTTCTTTCTTTGGTGATGGTGGAGGAGTGTTATCACGTGATGGCGAGGGTGACATGACAGGACTGGGTGCTGGTTCTACTTCGGCTGTGGTTGCTGCCTTGCGAGCCGCTCGTCTTTCCCTGGTAATAAGAAGAAGCTTTAGTCATGATGAAGCCCGTCATGAAGCCCAGTTTTATAAAAGAACTATCAAGGATTGTATCAGGACTATTAGAAAAAGGTTGCATGAATGTCCTAAGAAAAGTATCTGGGTTAAATTATATTAGTATTTGTTCCCCATATCCCGTTACCTCCTGGCCATTCGTGCCTTTAGTTTTTCATCATCCTCGTCAGGCGTGGCGGGGGTCTCCGGTGTTGCGGGCGTTGCAGGTGAGCTTTCTGCCGACTTTGGAGATAAATAGTTTTTGCGATCACGATCGATATAGTCTCTACGCTGCCTCGTTCTTGTGCGAGCTTCAGAATCAGAATTGTTTCCTGATTCCGCAATAAGTGGCCGCTCCAGTTTGAAGCCAGAACCCAGAGAATTATGACGTTTACTTCGGCGCCTGTCTCCTTAATTATACGAAAACAAAACTATAAACACAGATTTTGGTTATTGGAAGATTTATCTTAATTAGGATCTTAATTAGGACTAATAGGAATAAATTATGTTTCAATTATTGATATTCATGTTCTATGAATACCATCCCATTTTATATCTCTCAAAAATCTTTCTTAATTTTATAAGCAAGGCAAAGGCCACTATCCTACCATTTCCATTACTTTGTGAACCAGGCTGTCTCTTTCTATGCCTAAAACATAGATGATATTGTATGAAAGTTGGTAATGTGCTTTAACCTGGCTATAGCAAGTTGTACCTAAATGCACATACCTTATGCTGGATGTATCCTTGACAGACGACAGCTGTTCATCCCCATCTTCAATCTTTAGTGCAGTCTGAAACAAAAACACCATGCCAGTTATAAATTAATAACACAAGACTGTCAAACACAACAATTAAATAACTTTACCTCATAAACTTTTACTTGTTCTTGAATTTCCCTGTGGTTTCTTTTTGCAACTACAAGATTCTGAATGAAGAAAGATGTACATCATTATTAGTTTAAAAATTTAAAACATTGGGCAAAACATGTGTTTGGATTACCTTAAGCAGCTGTTGTATTCCTTGTTCCTCAAGAGAGTCAGAAATGTCATAGAATAGATCCTGATCTGGCGCAGCATTTAAGACCTGAAGTAAAAATCAGATAAACTCATACAGAGAAACCTCAAACTATGAAGCTAACAAACAATGACCATTCCGTCATGTTTAGTAAGAATTCTCACTTTATTTATAAGAGTCAAACAATAACAGGTAACTTCGTCATCACCATCCTTGTCTGACAGCATTTTGATAAGACAACTCCATGGTTTTGATCCTGGTGAATAGAAAAAAAGATTGAAGATGGAGAATTCTGTACACTTAAACAATTATGAGCTAGTATGATTGGGTCAACCTTAACCACAAATTGAATGACATCAAGATTTTACTAACTTTGTGAGTTGTCCCATTCATTCACAGCTCTTGTCAAGACAATAGAATTAGACTCGGTATATTCCACAAACACCAGTAACAATTTCAAAGCTGTTTTTGTCACCAATCGATACTAATGCATTGAAGGATTAAAGAAGGAATATCAGAATAAACAGCATTAATTAACAGCATAAAATAGTCTCATTAAGATAATGTTCCATGAGCTATTACTAACCTTGGAGGCAGTCAGAGAATAAAGCCATTGCACAGTTTCATTGTGATTGATCACTCCATTCATGCCATCCACATACAGCATTACTTGACCAATGGCTGAAAGGAAACAAACACTCAGCAACTTAAACTAAAAACCTTCCCCACCAGGCATTTTTAGAGAGGTAGGCATGTATTACCTCTTAAGATGTAATTTTGGTAATTTTGATCTGCATCAGTTCCAACTGTGATCAATGCATTTAATCCATCTGAATTAACAAACTCATGGACTAAATCTTTGTCATCCTGCAGAGAGATCAATGTAGGTCAACCATGTAAGGCAGAATGGATAAAATATGCATAGGGTAATTAGAATCATATAATCACAAGGCATACTTGAAAGACTTGTTTCAATGAGAACAATGCTCTTCTCAATTCTCGACCAGATGCACTCATTAATTTTGCTAAAGAATATAAAATATTTGTCTTCTTTATATGGCAAATGATAGATGGGAAGATATGAAAGTATTTATGATTAAAAGGTTAAAAGATGCCACAGTTTCGCAGGCAGTGTTGCCATCCATGATTAACTATGCAAATGTTGGCATGCAATTTTTTTATGTAATTCCTAAAAATGAACACTTACATCCTGATAGGAATTTGTATTAATGATACAGAAAAAACAGGAACCACAAGCCTTGCGGTAGACACACTATAATTTTACAATTCATTGACTTCCTCTAATCCCTCTACAATTGTTCTGCCTTGCAGCAAAGTTACCCCCAACCTTGGACAATTAAAATTTCAATATCATTTAATCTGAACAAAATCTTTATGTTTCTTTTTTTCGCATCAAAGAATCTTAGGCATGTCAGACTATTGTGGGAAAAGTTTGAACAGATATTTGCCAGATTGCATTTAATGAAATCTACAAACAGCACGGAAAGTCACAACATTTTCTCGTCAACAGAATTAAGTTATTCATTAAAACGAGCGACAAAATGTTCCTGAAACGACGTACGTGTGGTCCAAAACTCGAAACAAAAATCATCAACTCTTTAATTTGTAGTAAACGATAATTTACATGTAAATAGATAAACAGGTAGACGGTAATATTAAAGACTATTAATTTCGCTAGGGTAATTAAAACTGTAAAATCAAAGTAAAAATCAATCACAAACACAAGATATTTTGTTTGAAGATAATAGCATCGATAGAAAGTAAGAAGGAAAAGATATGATTTCATTCGGTAATCTAGAATTTTGTAATTCGAAGTTGATAATTGTGATTAATTAAATTTCGAGCTTTTATCAATATTGAATGTGGCCGATTTAACACGATGACTGTTCGATAAATATTTCTATTTATGAAGGCCGAAGGTCAGAAATGCCAAGTGTTTTGTTTAGGTTTCAAACGAAAAAAAGATGCGTCAAACTTGTAGAAAAGTGTGAGAAAATTTGTTCCAAACGCAATTAGAAGTAATTTAGTATAATTCTAATCGAATATGCGGGCGTTGGAACAAAAAAGGCTTATATATGTCCCATGGCAATGGAATGCAAACAAATACTGTCTAGTTTGTCACAGACTACGGAAAATTAAACAATAATATTGGCAAAAGGTTTTTAGACTTCATATCTGTATTGAACTGGAATATATATTGCCGGAGGAAATCCCCCATGTTTCCGTGGCAAATTATATTCCTAAAACAGAATTTTATTCTAATGTTTGTCTATTCCTATTTAGAACATCGAGATTTGTTCTAGAAGACAATATTCTCTATTCTATTTTTGTTTGCCACAGTCATCATTCAAATTGAAATCTTGCTAACATCTTTCTGTACGCAAGAAAATCGCGCGTCTTTCAGCAACAGTGAATCAACAAGTGTTCATCTGCTGACGAGAAAATTATGATGTAACACGCAATCGCTTCAAAATCATGTCCAAGTGGAACGCGTGTTGACATGTGTTTGAAACTTTGTTTAGAATAGCCACTAAAAGTTCGCAAATATGGTATGAGGATTACCACATTAATCTCTTAATTTAAAATCCTGTCGAGAGTTATAGTCAAAATAAAATGAGCAGTCGACTGACATACCTATGCAGTTGTGAACCCGCACTGAAAGCTGCGTTCTAAGCAGTATAGTGGATTTTCGACTAAAATGGAAAGAAATTAGAATACTTTAGGATATAAATTAGAAAACGTGAAAAGAAATTAGAATATTATCGAACAGAATTCGATGCGACAGTCGTACCGACCTAGTGTCAAAATAATACCCGGTTTAAATGATCAGCAAATCATCCTCACCTATCTGGAAATCCATCCAAAACGTCTGCTTGTTCTTCCAGAGTGCTTTCCAGGTCCAAATATGTGCCATTTTGTAAGATCTGTAGAGCAACGTCTTCTAACTAGGGTCGAAAATTAAAATCTGTTATCGGACCGGCGAGAAGCGCACAAATGTCCAGAAGTGAAACATAAACAATAGCGCCGGTAAAATTCCTTCACTTACGTTGTGAGGCGGCTTGAGCAGTTTATGTAAGACTGCAATTTGTTCACACAGAGGAATATTAACGTACAAAGTACAGGAAGGTGGTCTGGTTGGTTCTGGAAAGTTTGTACTAGCAAACGGATCCGTATCATCGAGGTATTGTACTTTACAAGTGAACGCCATTTCGTTCTTGTCTTCCTCGAGAGCGCCGCTACTCGACGACCGTCGGGTCACTCGGGTGTATAATTTCTGACTTGGGCATGCGCTTTGCGAGGAAAGCCCGTTCCTGCGACTCGCGCGTGGTGAGTACGTGTCACGAATTGAAATCACGCGTGACCGCGACTTCAAAGTGGCTGCCATTTCCCACGTAACGTAACACTGAAATCACAAAAACAAATCCTGTGCGCGCTGTTCCGAAAATCCTCGAGATCCCGCTGGTTTAAACAGAGACATAAAACTCACAAAATGCTCCATAAATGGTTGACCGATTTACCAAGATAACAGACAAGTCCATTTCTGTAGACACATACTTTTAATACCAACCATGTTTTCATACCATACGACTGATCTCTTTAGGCTGCCTGTCAGGTGCAAGTTGAAATCAGGCAAACGAAATACCCCACATTCTGTCTCAAATTCGAAGAAAATCCTGCTTGATTAGCAAGCCATGAAAACGCGCAGTAATGATATAAAACGTACGAAGAGAAAACTATTTTCTTTTATTAGTACAATTCTCTTGTATTATTATAACGATAAACCACTGCGCCAAGACTAGACGCGACCACGGGAAAGCGTTATCAATTCTGTTCCGTTAAAATCACAACTCCAGAGAGTATTGTCAGCAATCAAACACTGTTTCCAATAAAAGAGCACTGGTTGAGTAGAATGCTATGTTGAGCATTTGATATGAGACGTGATCAGGCTGTCTCGTCAAAGTAAACTGTGGCACAGACCGAATCCTAAAGACTGATATTAAACACCCGCTAGGGTATTATTTCTGTTCATCAATACATCATACACAGGGAGATATGAAAGCTAGCCTGTCAACGCATTATCAAAGCGACATAATTAGCATATATTATATTGTCTGAAAATCAACCAATATGACCAACAAATCACAATCTCGTTATGAGTTATGACGCACGAAAAACCCTACCTTGTGTCAATAAAATATAACAAGGAAAATAACAACAGTGGAGATATCCAAAATAGCATTAGGCTGACCTTACAAAACGTTTTGAAAAGGTTTAATATTACAATTCATACAGGAGATAAACGTTTATATAAGACAATTAAAATATTGTTCCTGTGCCAAAGTTACCTTCCCGCGCCAAATGACCTTCCTTCCTTGGGAGACTAGACAATAGAGAGCTCTTGAATATTAGGCAAGCTTCTATCTTTCGTACAATACAATCGCTGAGGGCAGTGTATGATTATCACGAGACTGTAAAAAATTATATAACTAGGTAACTGTTCCTCATCTCTATATTTAACACTACTATCGATGAAACACCCAACTGACCATGCAACGCCAATCAATCATTTACAATTCATAAGACAAACTTGTAGTGCATGAAATAAAAGAAACGACATTAATATTACATTGTGATATTCAAAGGATTTTGCGTTCTTTATATTTGCAAGAATTCCGGAAATCGATGTGTGAAATGTTCAAGACGATTAAAATTTCTCAGGAGCTCTAGTTTAACTAGTTTACATTAGTCATTACATGAACAAGATTAACTTATGATGTATGTATAGACCATACAAGAGTCACGCACTGGATGGTAAAATATTCGTGAGTGACCATTGAATTATTCATCATCATTGCTGTGGTGTTCAGGGTTTTATCGTATTGAGAAGTGTATTCTACAGCGTCATCAGTTTGGCCACAACACCTTGATAATATCAGCGCAATCTGGCTACAATTCAAATTCTGAATATGATACAAGTCCTATGAATCAGCAAACGAGCTTGTGTGGGAATTCAGCATCTTTCTCAATACAATCCTCGAGGCCCAATTCACAATTTTGGAGTCATTTTGACCAAGCCCAATTCCAAGTGTAGCCCTGGGGCTAAGGATATATATATTCTTCCAAATATAGTTTACACTAAACTTAAGTGTTGATTCTAAGATTGATGATTCAGGCCCGAAAACTGATTGAAAAATATCCCAACTCAAATCCCAAATTAATTATCAACCTCATTAATTCCTTCATTTCCTTGACGCAGTGAACTGGTATTTCTGCAGTGTAAATCTTGGTGCGGTTTCCTTAGAAATGAGTCGTGAACCTCCTCCTTTAGTAAACATCTTAACGCCTTCAATAGTTCGTAACGCATGTCAGGAATGTAAACAGAATTTGGTCAACGCACGCAATGGAGAAACACACAGTTTCAAAAATATAAACACATTAAATACCTAATATGATGAATATTATGTCACCATTTACTATACACATCTTTCATTGATCCATTTATACGCTCCTTGTGACCGGTCTGAGAGTGAATGAAAGATAGTTGACATCGTCAAGTTTTGGCAATATTTTAAATCGACTGGCCGTTTCTTCAGCACAGCTATAAAGTTTACAAACACTAGTGATTTGGTCAGTGAACGGTTGAATTTCTCTTAAAGATAGTGACAACGGGTTTTATGCTAATTACAGAATCAAATTTTTTACCAAACACTCAACGCCTGGAGTCGGAGTGGAGTCCATTTATTTTAGGCCAAGCAAACGTGTAAAAAAACTTTCAAACACGTACACCACAAAAGCGTTACTTCATCAGCGAAAACTTTGATAAAACTAATGTCGAGGTTAATTGTGAGGGACTTTCCTTTGCAACTATCAAAGCCACTTAACGTAATGTAACCATTTAGGGACGATAAAACTAGCGAGATAGTTATGAAAATTATAAAATACATATTTACACACGTGGAGAGCAGCGAGGAATTGCTTTTTTAAACCAAATATGACGTCGAGAGTTTCTGGTGATCATATCGAAATCATTCCTTTCTAAGATTATAAAGTCTATATAGTTTTGGTTATTTTGATTCGTGAAAAATTGACTGAATTAGGAGAAGTTAGCAATCAGAATGTCTGTTTCCGAAAAGAGATGAGAAAGGAAAATAATGGCGGGTCGAAGAAAGAAAAAGAGAAAGGAAGAGCAGATGAATCAATCCACTGATTTATTAGTTTATAATATTATGATTGTCGAAGAAATCTCTGAGAACTATGATAGGATTAGGCGACTAATAATCAAGTTATAGTTTAGCGAACATGCTCTTGATATTGTCTTGTATTTAACTATTCAGTGTATGTTTGGCAAACACCATTACTTCTAAATTTATCACAAAGTTAAAATTAATTTATGACAAAGGATTTAGTTCTGCAATTGTCTACTAATCTCCTGAACACGTTGTGTCAATACCAAAAAATACCAATTTCAAATTTGCATAAAATGTAAATTGTGTTTACTGCATTAAGTGTTCTTAAGATCACTTTCCCTAATAACTGTGTCACTAGCACATCATCAAGCATATAACCCTGTATAAAATGGCATACATGACATTCCTATCACTTTTAATTTACCCAAGATTTTAAATCACTTTTACCACTGCGAGAACAGATTGATCAAATATGTCGATCATGTGACATATCTTAGAAAATATTTACATAGACAAAAGGCAATTAAAAGGTTCCAAAGGATCTAGGAATCAGTTTACAGCTCGAGCCTCGTGCATTGTTCATCGCGTTCGCTCTGAGGGAAAATCAGAAGAAACAGAAGCAAGACAGAATTCAGCTGCGGAAGGTAAAGTTTTGATCATACCAACATTTGGGTGCATTTGGAACCTTCTTATACATTCCGTTAAGCAAATTTTAGCTCTAATGAGTTCTACACGTACAGCACGAAACAAGACACTGTTTTGATCGATTGCAACACTCGCGTTCGCGTCGTCTTCAACAACCAACGATGCATTATCCTTTCATCCTCGCTTTAACTTTCATTTCTTGCTATTATTCTGAGAAATATGTCTAACCGTAACGAACTGTTACTGCATGTTGTGTTAATTAAACGTAATTATCTTAAGCTTCACAATAACATCAAATATGTTGCGAAAACATCAAGAAAAGGTCAGCTTATTACATTTCCGTTTCAGATGTCGGAATATGCCATGATGATCAAAATGTTTGCTGTGTAAACTTTCTTTGCTTCGATATTAACGATCATTATGCCTCACTTCATCTCTTTGCAGGGAGAATACAAGTGAAATCTAAGTGATTGCTTGATATTAACATGGAAAATAGCTACAGTAACGAGCGAGGCATGGAGATGGATAAGCTAGCGAACAACAGTACTACTGGCCCACGTTCAACCATCACAATTCTGGGTTCTGGCGACTTTGGTAGAGCTTTGACTAAACGACTTTCATTGGCTGGCTATGATGTTGTTATTGGCAGCAGAAACCCAGAAAGACGACAACGCGAAGCAACTCTACTTAGCTACCGAGTCGTCTCAATAAACGAAGCTCTAAACCACTCTGATATCGTCTTTCTGGCCATTCCTCGCGATGGTTATGACGCCACGGTGACGTCATTGGGTCCACTATTGAAGGGCAAGATCTTGATTGACGTAAGCAATCGTACCCAGGCTGCCTATGAAAGCAGTTCCAACGCCGAATATCTTGCAAGCTTAGTTCCAGATGCACATGTCGTAAAGGGGTTCAATGTCATTTCTGCGTGGTCGTTGGAAAGTGACGTGTATGGTGGAAGTAGATTGGTGTATGTTTGTGGAGATGATGTAACTGCCAAGGAAAAGGTTAGTCACAACTTCTTCACATACTTTTAATTAAAGAGTTTCGTTGTCTTCTTTTCCTATTGTATAGTATGGTAACCATTATCGATTTATTTAACTCTCAGGTTATAGGGATAGCCAGATCAATGCAGTTCAATGCAATGGATCAGGGTTCATTGAAGATGGCCAGCAACATTGAAAATAAACCTCTGGAGCTCTTCCCAAGTTGGCGTGTTGCATTAGCAATGGTGGGCGTCCTCTATCTCATCATGGTGCTGTATTTTGTTCTTAAACGGGTGATAAAGAAAAGCGAATTCACCGACTTCCCTCTGAAGCGAATGAGCCTTATTTTCGCATTTACTGTCATTGGGATCCTAGATATGGTGTACCTCCCAGGATGCCTTGCAGCTCTACTTCAGCTGGCGTATGGCACCAAATATCGAAGATTCCCACGCTGGCTTGACTCGTGGATGAAAGCTCGCAAGCAACTTGGTTTGATCGCCCTGACCATGGCAGCCATGCATGGCTGTATGTCCACGCTGTATTGGTCTCCCGGATACAAGAGTCGACTGTTTCAGAAAACGACCACAAATATTGGCGATGTTTCTATCGTGGAATACAAGAAGATGTTCGCCCAAGGCGAGGCTTTCCTTACCCTTGGTGTTCTGGCCTTGACAGCGTTGTCCATTTTGGGTGTGACTTCACTACCAACAGTCCTGAACCGCATGAGCTGGCGTGAGTGGAATTTCGTTCAGTCTGGCATGGGCTACTTTTCCCTCATCTTTGCTTTGCTTCATTTTACTATCTTCGCCTACGAAGGTATCCCCAAATGGAAACCAGAGGTCTTCTTCTATCCAACAGTGTTGGTTATTCTCATTGGATACGCAGTTGTTATTCTTCGCTTCATTCTGTTACTACCCTGCATCGCGAACAAGGTGAAGAAGATCCGTTCTGGATGGGAAAGAGGTGGAGAATTTACTATTTGATTGTGGAACTGTCTCGTTTTTCAAAGTATCATTATTATCTTGACATTGTGTTTAGCATTCACATGCATTTATCCCATTTGATGGACGGAAAATATATATAGAAAACTGTCTGTCTATACATATATTTCAATTATAGCTTTTATTGCAATATATTGCATTAATATTGCATTAACAATTATATATATAACTTCTTTTAAGAGAATTATTCGCAGTTTCGTATATTTCTAATAAAAATTAAAGTATTAAGTAGTTTTTGTGTTTTATATATTAAATTTTGGCATACACCATTGCCCTTTTTCCTTCTGGAAAAATGATAAAATACAAAGAATTTCTTTGTCTTTAATTTTCTCAACATAAACGGGATCAAAGGATATGCAATGCGATGCACTACAGAGTAAAAGAGAACATTTCTGGACGATTATCAATTAAGCCGTGATAATATAGAAGATGCAGTTGGAAAACACCGTATCAGCGAGATATTACACGATATTATACACCATGAAACTTTTGCCAAGTTTAAAGCATGTGCTTTAAAATTTGCATAAAATCTTTGTACTTTGTGGCAACGCATCAAGTGTGTTCAAGATCAATCTCCATATTTGTTCGTATCATTGATAGATCAATGGTACTCGTCACGCAAGCAGTCTTCAAATCATGTGCCTTCAGTTACTTTCAATACACACAAGCTTTTAATCCATCTTGAAAACAGATTGATCTTGTGGCATCCTGATCATGTGATATTAATATCAAAGAAAACATTCTCGCCGTTTCAGTTATCTAGGAATTCGCTTACACCTCGTGCACGATCGATCGATTTCATTCTAAAAGCTTTCTCGGAAGGATAAAAATAGGACAAAATCTTGACTTCCGTACAGGTAAAGTTTTGCTCATACCAACATGTGGGTGCAAAAGACACGTTATTATGTGCATAGTATTGAGATCAATTTCAACAAATATGAGACGTATGAGTTCGGCTCAACTCAATGAGATATTGTTTGCTTTATAATATCAACGCGTCGTCTTCAGTTTACAAGGATGCTAAAGGTTTATATTTCAGTGTTATTCTGAGTGGGATACTTATTTACACCGAACATTTTTTAAAAACTCTTAGTGATTGTTATAAGTTCTCGCAAAATGTTACTATAAAATCTCGCAGCTTTCCAAATTGGCGCCATATGTATGTATATAGATGCGTTCAGACATAAGATAATTTGGTGCAGGAATTTGGCATATTGTCGAAGTGTAATTGACCATACTGGGCTGTGTTAATCTCATATAATTTTCCTTATCTTCACACTAACGTCGAATTCGTTGCGAAAATATTAATCGCTACTTTAATAGTAAACTGAGGCGCGTTAAAGCACGGTGGGTTAAATAACATTTCCGCTTCAGAAAGTAGGAAGTTTAGGATACACTCTGATCGAAGTAGCTGATTGTTCCGTCTAAGAATGATGACTTTTGATGTTGAAGTTCAAATAGCTTTTACTGAAGACTGAAGTTTATTTGAAACGGTCGGTCGGTCTTCCATGCACTCCTAGGAGAATTCCATTATCGGAATTATATCCTAATTCATATAACATTAATGATAAGTCACGTCTAAAGAATTTATTTCTTTATTATACTGTATTATATTTCCTATAGTGAGATAGTCGCCTTGTTTTGCAATCTGTTTATGATTATTTTAGGTGATATTTGTTTGATATCAACATGGCAAAGGAAGGTTATAGCAACGTTCAAAACTTGGAAATGAACAAGTTAGAGAACGGTTCGCCCACTCAGCCCCGAAAGACTGTCACAGTTCTGGGTTCTGGCGACTTTGGTAGAGCTTTGACTAAACGACTTTCATTGGCTGGCTATGATGTTGTTATTGGCAGCAGAAACCCAGAAAGACGGCAACACGAATCATCTCTACTCCTGTTCAGAGTCCTCTCCATTGATGAAGCTCTAAACCACTCTGATATCGTTTTTCTGGCCATTCCTCGAGATGGTTATGACGCGACCGTTACGTCATTGAGTTCTCAGTTGAAGGGCAAGATCTTGATTGACGTAAGCAATCGTACCCAGACTGCCTATGAAAGCGGTTCCAACGCCGAATATCTTGCAAGCTTAGTTCCAGATGCACACGTCGTAAAGGGGTTCAATGTCATTTCTGCATGGTCGTTGGAAAGTGACGTGTATGGTGGAAGTAGATTGGTGTATGTTTGTGGGGACGATGCAACTGCCAAGGAAAAGGTTAGTCACAACTTCTTCACATACTTTTAAAGAGTTTCGTTGTCTTCTTTTTCTGTTATATATGGTAACCATTATTGATTTATCTAACTCTCAGGTTATCGGGATAGCCAGATCAATGCAGTTCAATGCAATGGATCAGGGTTCATTGAAGATGGCAAGCAACATTGAAAATAAACCTCTGGAACTCTTCCCAAGTTGGCGTGTTGCAATAGCAATGGTGGGCGTCCTCTATCTCTTCATGGTGCTATATTTTGTTGTAGCAATGGTGGCTTATGGAAGCGACTTCACCAACTTTCCTCTCAGATCGATGAGCCTTATTTTCGCATTTACTGTCATTGGGATCCTAGATATGGTGTACCTCCCAGGTTGCCTTGCAGCTCTACTTCAGCTGGCGTATGGCACCAAATATCGAAGATTTCCACGTTGGCTTGACTCGTGGATGAAAGCTCGGAAGCAACTTGGTTTGATCGCTCTGACCATGGCAGCCATGCATGGCTGTATGTCCACGTTGTATTGGTCTCCTGTGTACAAGAGTCGACTGTTTCAGAAAACGACCACAAATTTTGGCAATGTTTCTATCGTGGAATACAAGAAGATGTTGGCCCAAGGCGAAGCTTTCCTTACCCTTGGTGTTCTGGCCTTGACAGCGTTGTCCATTTTGGGTGTGACTTCACTACCAACAGTCCTGAACCGCATGAGCTGGCGTGAGTGGAATTTCGTTCAGTCTGGCATGGGCTACTTTTCCCTCATCTTTGCTTTGCTTCATTTTACCATTTACGCGTAC
Source organism: Dendronephthya gigantea (assembly GCF_004324835.1). Classification (NCBI taxonomy): domain Eukaryota; kingdom Metazoa; phylum Cnidaria; class Anthozoa; order Malacalcyonacea; family Nephtheidae; genus Dendronephthya; species Dendronephthya gigantea. Next base: position 156,250 of record NW_021163090.1, read on the forward strand.
AAAGGTATCCCGAAATGGAAACCTCAGTTCTTCTTCTATCCAACAGTATTAATCGTTCTCATTGGATACGCGGTTGTTATTCTTCGTTTCATTCTGTTATTACCCTGCATCGCGAACAAGGTGAAGAAGATCCGTTCAGGATGGGAAAGAGGCGGAGAACTGATTATTTGATTGTGGAACATTGAACTGTCTCGTTTTTCAGAATATCATTATTTCTGACATAGTTTGTATCCTGGGGTTGTAGATTAGACACTAAAAACGCTGGTCTTTTTCAGTTAAAATGGATAGATATATATTATACATAGACGGTCCATACGCATAATTTTACGTGTATCACATTCACTTATACTGTATTAAATAGATTGTATTTGTTTTCTCATTTTTCTGTGGAGGGAGATGCAATATTTCGTATCAGGAGATGCAATATCGGTATCGGCAATATTAGTCTGTTGTTCCGGAGATAAAATACACTGTTTTAAATGAATAATGCAAGTGAGGAAACTTCACCTGTAGACCTACCAGAAGTAACAAACCCATTATCAGAAAGAGACTTGCATGTACAAGTGAATCCAAGTCATCCAACCGCCCATGATGAAGCATATGGTATATCAACAAGTCTGTATATTTGTCACTGGACAACTCCATGACTATATGTAATTATTTATACTCAAAACCAACAGAAATTTGAAATCAGAACCAATAAAATATTGGTAACATACCAAACAGTGGTAAATAAGCATTATATTATAATCCTATCCTTTTGGCCATGGTATTTACCACTGACCGGGCTCAATTCTTCGCTGGTTTTTCAAAACAATATTTTAAGTTTTGTTTATAGTAACATCCGTGAAATCCTTGTTTACAAGTTTGTTTATTCAAAATCTTTCGTACAAGTGAACAATACGAGTAAGTTGACATTACTGACTGTTCATAATGATAAAAGTATAGCTGTTTAATTACGTGACATTTGAAAAACACATCCACTTTGACTAGAATCTTTATACCAAGAAATTCGGGTGCCCTCGACAGGTTTATAGCCCAGTAATAACTCAGTGTTTTTGTCGTTTTGCTCTTTCATAGGTTCAATGTACAATCCTTTGCCATCTCACATTCAACATGATCCAAAGAGGCTTGATTTGAAGGTATTAATATTTTACTCTGCCTATAAATTTGTCATCAGTTCCCAGAGCAACAACAAATTTAAATAAATGGCCATTCATTCAATTACACAAACCTCACTCAATATAGGACTTAGATTGTCCTTCGAACAAGTATGTCCAAGCCTTCATCGAGAAGCAGTTACCAGAGAAGATGGACAAAGAGCAAGTGATGACGACTATGAAACAGAAAGCCGTCATGTTAGACTCCTTTAACATGACAAAGAAGAAGAAGAAACGAAAACGACTAAAAACTATGAATTCCCAGGAGAAAAGAGAGAGAGGAATATTTAAAATATCTAAAGAAAATCAAAGGTAAAAAGTAGAAACTAACCAATAAAGATGTCTTGAGGGAGTCTAGAGATTTATTTTTCCTGTTTTTTCTAAGGTATGATTTATTTCTACCTCTACATGAATTGTGGAAACAATACATTCGTGAAACACTTGGAAATCTGAGGTAATATTTTATTATGAAATGACCCAAATTGTAAATTGTGCATTAACCTCTGATCATTATCTTTGCAGCGAACCTGTTAATGTAAAAGCATTGACTCCAAAACTTATAAAAGCAGATTATCATGGGGCTATCATAAGTGGTAAATTTTCTTTATGTTCTACTCTGCTGGTATTACTCTACTAGATGTGATATAAATGAACTAACACTAAAGATATATGATTACATTCTATGATTCTAAGACTGAGAAATACCATGGTGTAATGGGCCTAACTTAGGGACTGGTCATAATTTAGCAGGGGGGGTGGGGAGGTGGAAATAGTGGGGGGGTCACATATTTTTTAGCCAGAAAAAAGGGGGGTTCATAAAATGTTAGACAGTTATAAGGGGGGGGGGGTTGCTTATTTCTGGTTGTAATTATTTCTTTTATACATGCTTAGACTTTGAGTTGCACTGCATAAGCTTTGCTTAGAACATTAAACAAAATTAGTTATAGAATTTAAAATGAAAAGTTATATAAGTCACTGTGTTAAAATATTTATATTTTAAATAGCAGGGTCTTTCACTAGAAATAACTAACATATTATGTTTAAAACCAAATTTTAACATATGAATATGTCAAGGGTGGGTAGTATCGGAGTTGTTGGAGTTTGCAACTGTAGCGAACTACAATTTGCTAACTGTATAGACTACTTTTAAAACTGGTAGTTTGAAGTTGTCGCGAACTATATTTTCTATATTAAAAGTAGCGAAGTAGTTGATTACTTTTTCAACAACAATCGCTATTCGCCACTTTTCGATTTTTTAATATCCCTCGACTATATACTCTATAGTTCATACACTATAATACAAAACTAGTCATTTAATATACCATGTCAAATCTCGTTTGGACCCACATTTTGTTCTAGAATTCTTTGGCTCATCCGCCATTAATCCATAGTATCAGAATATATGAGCATATTATGCTTAACATTTCATATGTTTAAAACATGTGAATCAATATAAATTACAAACACGGATACCAGGAATTTTGTTGTAGCGAAGTAGCGAATACTTCGCTACATTTTTCTAGCGATATAGCTGTACACGTAGTCAAAAGAACCAAACTACATATTTTTGACAATAGCAGTAGTTGTAGGTGACTACATTATTTTAAAATAGCAGTAGTTGTAGCGAACTACACAAAACTTGTAGTCTACCCACCCTTGGAATATATATAAGTGGACGTATATAAATTAATTTTATTACTTTATATAAACGTTGTCAGAAAAATTTTTGAAGGTGTAATTACTATTTTGAATTGACGGTGCAGATTACAGTAGTTTCTCATTTTGAAGCAGTGTTTATCAAAACGTTGACGGATGGGGGGGGGGGGCATTTTTACCGTCTCGAACAAGGGGAGGGGGCATGATTTTTTGTGGATAAGGCAAGACAGGGTTGCAAAATATCATTCCTTAAAATATTGAATTACACCTCCCCACCCCCCCTGCTAAATTATGACCAGTCCCTTAGTTTCTAAAATTTTTCAGTTTCCAAATCAAAATGTCCAGGATATGTTGGACTAACTGGAATACTATTGCAAGAAACAAAAAATGTATTTAAAATTATCACCAAACAAGATCAGATTAAAAGTAAGTCTATATCAGCTCTATGTACATACATATCCAGTGCATGTTTATGTTATGCTTAATATATCTACCTTGTTTCTCTTTCAGCTCTGCCCAAGGCAAACAGTGTGTTTACTATCGAGATTGAGGGATATTTATGTACACTTTATGGTAACCAACTTAAAGTACGATCAGCCGAAAGGACATCAAAGAAATTTAAATCAAAACCAACTACAGATTTATGAGTTATGATTATTTATAAGATAATTATTTATAAGGAAGAATATTAAAATTAGCATTGTGAGATCTTTAGTTTCAATTATTTTTACTTTTAAAATAGAATACTGGTACAACATAAAGACAATACCTACACAATCATCTATATTTAACCCCACAACGGTTGTTACATACTAAAGTTTCATTTCATGAAACTAATAAATTATGTTCAATACTTCAATTTGTTTTTTGTGCATCCACAGTTGGTAATGCCCAGTCAGGCCAGGGGCATCTGTATTCCCAGTCAGGACCCTTGGGGAAATAAAATGATATTTTTTAATCCACAAGTCAAAATGTGTGAAAACTGGTTGTAATCAGGTTGATTTTGTGTGACTTTCTAAGGAGTAACTACAGGTTGTATACATTACATAGCGTGACTTTTATGAAGCTAAATACCTTGTATACAGCAGCATGAAGACACATTGTCAACTCAGCTGGTGTAGGATCACATTGCTGTATTTGACACTCAGTACAACCTGGCACCTTGGTTTGCTTCCAGTCCTCCTGATTTGTGCTTGCTGCTGAAACTGTTGGTTCTTGCAATTTCGTACAATCCTCTGAACTTTCTTCAGAATTAGATTTTGAATTCAGGTCAACATCATTGTTTTGTAATGATGTGGTTAAGGATTCAATTATCTAAAGTTTGATAAAAAATTGCATCACAAAGTTTCTCGAGTGGCCATCTCACCCCACCTCAATAAGCTACATACCTTAAAAGCTATTTCTTCACTCACACCCCCCTTGCCCTTGCCTGGTCCCCAGGCCTCATGATTGTATATTGGATCATCTATAATTGGGTAACCCAGCCATTGCAGGTGAACACGTATTTGATGCATACGACCTGTGGATGGACGACCTGAGAAGAACAGAATATTCATGACTACAGGTTATATTGTTGTCATAATAAGGATCCATGTTAATGGTTTATTTGCTCAGTCAATGTATTTCACTTAATCACCTAGTAATTAGAAGTTATTTTATTCATTAGAATGCTATATAGCTTACATTTAACAATACTATTTGTTCCGTCAAATGATTCTCTAGTAAAGACTGTTCTACAGGATTTACCATCCCCATGAACACGGCACACACCAATTTTATGTGAAATGACCCCAATAGGCTCACAGCAATCGATCTTATCACTAGAATTGAAAACTTTGTCGTTTTAGAGATATATATTACATTCTGAATAATTCTGGGGTCACACCAACCTTGGAAATTCCCCTTGCACTTTGCAAACATATTCTTTTTGTAGTTCATGTTCTCGTAGTTGTTTTTCTAACTGCTGAGCTTTTTCTTTTGACCTTGGTGGTGAAATGGTATATTTTTTTGTGATATACTGCTAGTTAGGAAAGAATATAATATGACTTTCCAGGCAAATAGATTACTTACTTTGCAAACATGACAATTCCTGAAGTCAATCTGTCAATTCTGTGGATAGCTATAAAATGCATAAATATTTGACAATATAAACATATAATTTTGAAACCAAATATCACCTTAACTAAGTAGTATCACCTTCATTGATCAACTTACTATGCAAATTAGTGTAGCCAAACTCTCTTCCAAGCAAAAATACCAAAGTGTTGTGCCGATATCTTCCACAGGGATGAATCTGAAGGAAACTGGTAGTTAAACTACACATGATGCAAGTGTATTGAACAACTTACAAATAAAACAGACCGACAGCGTACAATATCTTACAGGTATAGATGATGGTTTGTTAACAACGACAAGATCTTCTGTTTCAGAGATAACTTGGATAGGTACTGCTGTCACAGGAGGTTCATGCCTAAATTATCACGAAAACAATGCAAGTTATTGCTTATATGCAGATGTTACTATTATTTGCATGTATGACTGGTTAAAAAACGGATAAAAATATTTACTAGACCTATGAACTTTGTGGCAAATAACATCATTGTCTTTGAGGATTGAATCTTCATTTACGTGATTACCATTCACTAAAATACAAGAAATCTTTTATAAGATGACGGCGACCAACAGATAAAATGATGTATCTAAATTGTCCCAGTTAACTCCACCTGTAATATTTCCTGTCTGAATAGCTTTTCTCTAAAAATATTTTAAAAAAATGAATTATTTTGTCATAATGATAAAGATCTTGGGCAGGTTGTACAAAAGCTGGATATTGCAATCCATCCACATTCCTTTTGCTTTTGATAAATTAGAGTAAAATAACCTACAGAAAGTTGCTATTCTTTGCTGCTTACATAATATTCAATTGTTTTAGCCTGGAATTCCTGAGATAAAACATCGAGAATTTTTCTTCGAAGCCAGCGTCCTTTACAGTAAGTGGTGAATGTAAATGGATACGGTTTGACATGACGTAAACCTATTAAAATTAATATTTTACTAAAGTTCTGAGTATTTAAGGGAAACATTTGACAGGAATATACAACTTCAACGATGCATATCTCCCGAAGTATCTAAATCACTGCTGTTACTCACCATCCTTAATATAATATTCAGTCTCTTGAAATTTTTCCTTATCAAAACCTGGTTTCTTTTTTGAATCAGTTCGTACCTTTTTAGCATTTTTCTAGGAAAAAACTTTGCATAACAAATAAATCATCATACAACTTGTCATTTCTACAACGAGGTTTCTTGAACGTGATATTTGAATGGATTAAGTCTAATAAATACAGCAATACCTCTTTTCCTTCCTCTGTTTTTCTTTTCCTAAAATTCAAATCGTCCGCCATTTTGAGATTTTCCAACTAATCCACACGAAACTTCATGTAGGTTTTATGAAATTTGTTGTCGTTTGCACTTTTCGTGAACAGTGCGTACTGCCGTATTTTGAAAAATTGAACTCGTCCCCAGGTCTTCTATGACCCCTGAGTCTCTGCGATGCATTTGCGACATCATTCATGTAAATATTTTTACTTTATTTGAAAATTATTCCCTTACACCAATTATTAGCCTTAATTAAGTACATGATTTTAACCACAACTTACAGGTTTTAAATCCACTTTCGTCTCGATTTACTAATATTACTTTGATTATGGTACCATTATAATTATACTTTTTCGTGATTATAAATTTAGACAGATACTTCACCCAGCTTGTAATGTTTTACTTCTCACTAGGACAACGTAAACGCAAAAAATAGAGAGAAAGAAATGGAAACGAAGAGGTTGAATGTGTTCATAACATTAGTCGTTGATGAACTTTCATCTTCACTTTCCTCTGTCGTTCTTGAGGGTGGCGATGGTGGCGTACCTATTATGCAATAAAAGAAATATAATGTCATTTAGTGTACTTGTTACCAAACTAAATTATGGAAACTTATCAATGGCAACTAAAGCTGACTCACTTTGCGATCGAACGTTTTGACATGTTGAACCTGACCAACCATGGGTACACTGACAGAATGGTACAGCAGCATCAACACAAACACCTCCATTTCTACATTGTAATACAGCACGACATGGACATCCTATCTCCACATTCATTCTTGCTTTCTTTACGTTTGGATCTGTGTCTAAGTTCTTGCCATTGTAAGTGATACTAGCTATACAGCCTTAAGAAAATAAAGTCACAAAACGTCAAAGCATAGAATTCCTGCAAATGATGCAAGTCAGGAAAGCATGACAGCCTTCATAAGAGCATTATTAATCACATTTCATCTCAAACCTTGCATATCTCCAGCAACGCTTTTGACAGCTCGTCCATCAGTTGTTACACCAAGTATTGTACCAGCTGAGCGACGATGTCGATAACGGACATCATAAACGTTTGCCTTGACAAGTTTATTCACGATGGTAACATTAGGAGCAATGTCTGGCAATCCACCAACTACAATTTTCGTTTTGCCCATGCCAATTAACGTCTTAATTCCACCTAAAAAATTAAGGAATAAATAAAAGAATTCTTCTCCAAGCTGTTGAACTTACGCCTCTTGAGAGATACAGGTGCAGCCCAAACTTACGTTCTCTTTCAACTAAATACCTCTCATGATTCGAATGACTCTTTTCCAAGAGAGTCCAAAAATTGGAACTTTATTAAAAGCATTTCAAACATTTATTTGTAACCTGTGTTCCTGCTAACTCGTCCTTCATAATCAACTTGAAGTTCAACGAAGTTCCCATCTCGCAAAAGCATGACATTATGCCAGTAACCGTCGGCGATATGAATCTTTGAAGACATTTCCACGTAAACCTGGCCATCTGATAATTTCAACTCATAATACAGCTTCTTCTTCGAGTACTACAGCAAAACAATCAAAGTTATATTCTTGTAATTTCGCATGGAACTTTTAAAATGTGAACTTAGCAAATATTTCTAAGCTATAAATACCAATTTTACCTACCCCCAATTTACTGTATTCCAGCCCATCCTCGCTGACAGCATAGAAAAATATAGCTTCAGTAACACCAGGATCAACTCGTATTTGCATAGTAATGTGATTACTAAAACGATCTAGAAGATCTGAAGGTTCCTGGGCCGCCCCACGCTTCTTACGACGTTCTTCCCCAGGTAGTGTGTACTCCGTAAAACTGTTTGCAAGGTAGGTGTGTCCTGGTGAATCTAAATTATATCATTTTCAATAAAATGAGACTTCTCACGAATTCTTTTCTCACGTACCAGTGTTTTAAATTATTCAAATGCGAAAGATACTCACTTCCGCTACAGTCGTCACCAATGTAGCCCGCAGGACAGCTACAAACACTGTGAGCAAATCCTGGGTAACAATAACCACCATTCAAACAAGTGGGGCATTCAGCCATGATAGTACATCCCGCAGGAGCATTGACGACTTTGAGAGGATATGATAAGTCGTACATCTCTAGGTTCTCCTTGATCTTACGAATACAACCATCAAAATATTTATACTCGACGAACTTTGAAGAAGGATAGTCCAAAGGCATGCTTTCAACGCCACCAATCTGCATTGGACCAAGACCATTCAAAAACCTGAGATAAATTGTGAAAATTTGTTTAATAATGGTAACAGTTTTTATAGGCAAAAGCCTGATGCCGTAAAGAGAAAAGTATCGAAACTTTCAAAACAAAATTCTATTTAGAAAATACAGAGTTCTGGTTCGACACGTACTCAAAGTTTTGTGTGGTTTTCATCACCATTTCACAATTTTCTCTCATCTCAACAAGTTTTTCGTCAACTTTAACGATGCTTGCGAGTTGGCAACGATCAATTATCATTTTCACTTCCTGAGGAGAAAATGGAGTTGTATTTAATTTCGTTTTCTTCACCATTAGCGTATTCGGACAACGATAATATCAAATGACGACAAACCTTTCTTTGATGTGAAACTTCAACATGATGCCACTTTCTATCATTCAGTGTTGGTCCTTTATCCATGTAAAATACCTGAGGTTCTCCTCCGAACGTCAAACCCACTTGAATCCGTCCATTTTTCAAACTAATAGCCAGGAAATCTCCACGACCATTGTTGCCATCTAAATATCGTATGATTATTATGAGATAATGGACTGTTTTTCTGGAGAATTGTCTTCAAGTGATGTACCTTTGACTGCCGGGCCCTGATAGAGTAACAGACCATTGGCTGCACCAGTCGCAAACTCCAATGAGACACTCCCAAAATTATGCGGGGTCTTGGGAGGCAACCAGATGTAAGAGTTACCCTGGAATGTGCGTGTAGTAAGTTGACACCTAGGACCACTGTACTTTCCGGGGCATTCACATACAAAACCTCGTGGTAAAACATCGTGACAAGTTCCTGCAAAGAAAAATAGACTCTTATAGGACTAAGACGTTTGAATACTTTAAGTTTTCAGTTTCTCACTAACCAGTTGAATATTTCCTTACCTCCATTAAGACAACTGACTTCATTCACACACGTATCATACTCCGGATCAGGATCTTGATGATAACGATCATATTCTGCGTCGGCTTTGACTGGGATTGATGTGATTGCGACCGCATAGTCAGGGACTGGTATCAAACCATAATCGCTGCTCACGACAGAATACTCGTCACCAACAAGACGCACCGTATTACGACACATACCAGACTTCTTTGTCTCTTCAACACAGTAATCAAGACCAATCATACCAAGTTTGAAACCTGCAAAAAATGAGATTAACACATCAGCTTTTAACTAAACAAACCTAGATCGTTGGATAAGTGTTAAATAAACGAGACCTACCAATCTCTTTTAGTGTTTTATTATTCTTCTCCAAAGTATTAATCAAAATATATCGAGGTAAAAATAGACTTTTAACTGAAGATTTCTTCCTGATAGCAAAATGAACATCTATGGCAGGATAAGATCTTCCTGGCTTCCTGATTTGTTTCGACATTTGAATACTGAAGACATAAATATCGTCAGCAGAAACGTCAAACAAGTTGGACAACATATTGACAAAGCGATCATAATAAGTAATCGAATCAAACTTGCTGGTGCTGCCCTGACGGATAGGAGTTCAAAAAGCGGTTAGTGTTCAGGACTTCGTGAAGTTGTATAGCAGCGCTGTTCTCAATGGCCTCTTTTGGGACATCACGAACAGTGACGTCAACTGTACATGAAGGCCGCGAACTTCCTTTCCGTCCTCGAATTTTCAGTTCATATTTTCCCACCTTTACAGTACTCTTAGCACTGATCCAACCGTCGTTACTTTGCACTGTAAACTTATCTGAACCTGGCAAAAACACAATGCAGTTGTGATTAAAGAGCAGTCTGCATTCTATGTGCACTATTTTGTGAAATTGGACTGTACCTGTGAGAGTATAAGTCATCCCGCGGGTATTATCACCATCATTATCTTTGAAGTATGTCTGTGCAATCCTTCCTCCAACAAACTTTCCATCAATAGCATTCACAACAACTCGCATTCTTGCGCTCGACTCCCCCGATTCGTCAACATCTTTAACATGTATAAATACGTTGGCAGTTGAAGACAGTTTTGGTTCTGGAGCGTCTGTGACTTTTACAACAACTTTTAAATCTGGCGTAGCCTCTCGGTCCACACTGCCAGTACAATACAGCTTAGTACTGTTCTTTTCGGGATCGTCACGTAGCGAAAATCGGTTGCCAGGATTTCCATTAGGGGCAAAAGCAAAGACAAATGGTCCTTGTGGGTCTTCGTCGGCATCAACCGCGGCGAGGGTGACAAGAGGTGTATTAGAGTCACAGAGTCCTTCTGTGATTGAAGCGGTGTAAAATGGAGATAGGAATCTCGGTGGATTGTCGTTTACATCTTCCAGGGTTATTTGTAGCCAAGCCAAATCTAGGAAGAAAGTTATATGATTGGCAAGCACGCGTTGATAAACATTGGAAAACGAATTGATTAAACGTTTGACGTTTTGACATCGAAAACGCTGCAACGCTGCTTCTTGGTAAATTGTTTCCATGTAAGTATGGTATAATCAGGATTGACAGCAAATAATAACAACAAAAGTACCTGATACTCCTCCGTTATCCATAACAACCAACTGCATGTCATAACGATCTTGAAATTCTCGATCAAGCGGATGGTTTATCACAATATCGGCTCTTTTTGAGTCCAATTTTACCACTCCAAACCAGTCACCAACATTTCCGGACGTGATGAAAAATCTGTGAATAAATAGATTCAAATTCATTCATATATTTGCATCGAAAATCCGGCTAAGAAAATCGTAACCATGAATATTTAGAGCCATGATAACAAATAACGGTGTTTGATTGCATATTGTCAACTTCTCAACGAACCTAAACTTGTTGCTATACCCCAAGTCATTATCATAAGCCTCGATTCCAAGATTTAGTCTCGTTCCCACCGGTGTATCTTCAGAAATAGTTGCAATATACATCTTGTTAGGTGCAGTAAACGTAGGACGATTATCATTTCCTGGAATAACAGTGATTTTCACTGAAGCTGTGTGTTCAAATGCTCTTTTCAAATCAATGCCAATATCAATCAACATTTCGTTATTCCTTTCTTTTAAACCAACCGTCAAATTATAAACCTTTGTTCCTGTCTTATCAATATCCAGTTCTCCTGCCACGACAATTTCACCTGTCTCCTGGTTGATGTCAAAAGCGTACGGGTAATTACCACTCTTTATGGAAAAGGCGTAATTATTTGGGGGTGCAAAATCCTGATCTTTCGTAGTCAGCTGTAAAACAACAAAACCAGGCGGACGACTTTCAGAAACGCTTGCTTCGTATTTTTCTTTTTGAAACAGCGCTTGAAATTCGCTCTCATCACGAATAACTATAGTAACGTCTGTCTCGCCATATAACCGTGGATTGCCGTCGTCCCAAGCTCTGACACGAATAGATAAATTTCTTCTAAATTCTTCAGCGTCCAGTTTTACCCTCGTAACAAGTCGACCGTTGCTATCCATTTTAAACAATCTTCCGTCCTTGTCAAATGGATCTTCCCCAGTGTTTGTCAGCAACGCGTACCTGAGTCTTACATTCTTGCCTCCATTTATATCCGGGTTATCCCGATCTATGGCGTTGATATATCGAACCAAAGTACCAACAGGTAGATTTTCTTTAATATAACCAACATATGGTTGGTCCAGGAACAAGGGTGGCGCGTCATTTGTATCGTTGATCTATAAGAACGAAAGACAGACAGTTTCTGTTTGCCATAATCAGAATTGAATAAACGTTTTGATAAATGTGTAGTAATATATCCAGGATAAGGTCTAACTTACCTTGACTCTGACAACTGTCTGACCAGTGATGTTAGGACTTCGTATTTCGTAAGCATAGACAGGGAACGTAATGATAGGCGTCACCTCCCAGTCCAAAGGTTCTCCTACAGTAGTGATCATTCCTGTCACGTTATTGATTTCAAAATATGGCAATGCTTTTTCATCAAGTCGGAAGCGAATTACATCTTTGGGATCTTCAGGTTCTTTCACCTGGACTTTTACCACTGGAAGACCAGCTGCAGAATTCTCTGGAAGATGTTCTTCATAAAATGATGTAACGAATTCTGGTTTGGAGTCATGACGTTCTAAGATCTAAGAATTTTAATCAATATCAACACTGATTATTTTAGTTTACCGATCATTTTAGTTAACTTTAGTTCAACAATTATCGAACTTACCCTAACAGTAATGGTGGCTGTTGCTGTGTGTTTACGATCCGTAGCTGTCACAGTCAAAGTATACACAGGATTTGCCCTAAATTTTGGTGACTTTTTAGCATCTAACGGAAAGAGAACTTTCAATCTTCCAGTATTTTGTCCATCTCTTCCTAAGATAGTTTCCATGGCAAATCGACCATCATTTCCAGCAGTTATAAAATAGCGCACATCTGCGTTTTCAAAAATGTCGTCGTCTGTTGCATTGAGTACAAGATTAGGTACAACATATGGCACTGGGATATTTTCTGGGATAGGAGCTGCTGTAAAATCTGTCTTTGCAAACACAGGTGGTGAATCATTTTCATCTCGCACATTTACAGTAAGCACAGCTGTACTTCGTAGACCAGGCGATTTGTCTCGATATGCCTCAATAATAATAATGTAAACAGATTTCTTTTCTCTGTCGAAAAATCCCTTTTTAAGCGAGATAGCAGTCTTGATTTGTGCATAACCTGTTCTCTCTTCTACTGTAAATATTTTAAAATCAAATTTATCTTCAATCTTGTAAATCATTTTCCCTCCACCTGCAGGATCTGGATCACTGGCTTGGACACGGAATACATCAACTCCTCCTCCGGCAGCTTCTGAGACTGTTGCTTCATATTTATCATTACCAAATATGGGTACAACATCATCAACATCGTCAACATTAATCTCAACAATGACAGAGGAATGGTCATTTGCACCAGATTTTTGTGCTTGAATGGCAAACAGGTAGGATTTTTCAAATTCATAATCCAACGACTTCGTTGTTGTAATGACTCCAGTTGCTGTACCAATCACAAATGGTAAATTATCACGATCTCGCAAAAGTTGCAGTGAATATAGTGCACTGCCACCACCAACAATTCCAACTGTTAAAACAGACGACCCAGCAGCACTATTTTCCTTCACCTTGCCAACATACTTAGATTTCCTAAAGGTAGGTGGTGCATTTCTAGCAATGGTTACTTCTACTCTTGTTTGCTTTTTGGTTCCCTTATCTCCACCAACAACAGCCACCTTGTTTTTAGCTTCTATCACAAATATTATTTTATCACCAATATTGAGCCCTGCCATTGAACTTTTAACTTTCACTTCTCCTGTTGTTTTAACAACTTCTAGATAGTCAGCATTTCTTGAGCCAATTTTCTGTGTGACTTTTGAATATTCAATCACTGCATTCTCGCCCTGATCTGGGTCTATAGCTTCTACATATAACAAACGGCTTCCTGTGGGAAGTGTCCTTAAAGCGGACACGTCATATTCTTGCACAGTGAATATGGGATGGTGATCATTAACATCCAAAACTTCGACAACAAACTGACAGTAACCAATTTGACGAAGAGGTTCACTTCTGGTTGGACCACCATCTGTTGCTTTGGCAACTACAAAGATTTCATCATATTTCTCTCTATCAAGCACTTGTGTTGTTTTCACCTCACCAGTTTGATTGTTGATTGCAAAGAAGTTATGTTTTTGCACTGTTGCAAGGCTATATTCAATCAATTTGTTGACACCTCTGTCATCATCTGTTGCAGTTAAGCTAGTCAATGTTGTGCCAATAGGTTGGTGTTCATTAATCGATTGCTTCTTACACTCTTTGAAGACAGGTTGGTGGTCATTCACATCAAGAACATGAATTTTAACAGTTGCAGAAGGATTTGATTTGTGGCCCCCCTTGTCAGTTGCAATTATTTTTAATTCATAAGTGTCAGAGCCGCGAAATTGATTTCTATTTTCAAACACTTTTATAACACCCTGACTTGCAGCATAAAAGTAATCCCTACCCTCATTTGGGTCAGCGTTATCCATTCTATAATTAATATCACTCGGTTTTGTTGCAGGGTCTGGGTCTAACGCCTGTGCAACACCAATAACCTGATATCTTGGTGCATCTTCAAAAATTGCAAAATCAAAAATAGGATTTGGAAATTTTGGTTGGGTGTCATCAATATCTAAAACAGTTATTTCAACATAGGATGTCCTTGTGCGGCCATTTGTCCCGGGATCTGTAACCTTAACTGGAAAGAAGAAATAATTCTTTTTCTCATAATCTAAATCTTCAATGTTTAGGATTTGTCCAGCACTTGTTATATCAAAAAATCCTCCAGTATCCCCAAGAGAGTAAATCATTTCTCCTGATTTACAGTCGCAATTTTCATTACAATCACAGTCTTCAACATCAATTTTATAGATATCTCCACCAGTCCGTATTGAACCCTCTTTAAATTCCAATCGTTTTGCTGGTGTTTTAAACATTCCTAAATGATCATCAGCATTTACCAGCCTTAAATTCACAGTGACATCTGTGGTACGACCTTGATAAGCATCCTCAGATGCTCGAACTGTGAACGTAAACATTTTGTCAGAGTCGTTAGCTGTATCATAATCAATTTCACGTAAAAGTGTTACCTCTCCAAGATGATTTATGGCAAAAGTGTCCTTAACATCCTCTGTAATTATTTCATACTTCATATGCATTCCAGATCTACTTATTGCTTGAACTTTTGCCACAACACTGCCTCGAGCATCAGCTTCCGAGAAATAAAGATTATATGGAGCACCTGTGAACTCTGGAGGAGTTTTCTCAACACGAACTGTGAAATCCTGGACTGCACTTTTTCTAGGTGGCATTCCATAATCAAGAGCCTGAACCCTTACCTTATAGCGTCTACTCTCAAGCAGCTCCCCAGTTGTTTTCAAATAGTGAGTTTTAGGATCAATTGTAAATTTAGATTGCTTTTTATCAGCTGTGATGATATTGAAACGTATTCTTCCTCGTGGCCCACTGTCATCATCTGCAGGGTTTATATGAAGAATAGGTGTCCCAGCACGAGCATTTGTATTTATTTTCCCAGTAAAGAATCCACCACCAGATGTATCTCGAATCCATTTCGGAGTATTGTCATTCCGATCAACAACTTCAACAATTAAGTAATGATCGACATAATCACGTTGTGGATCATCCTTGTTTTCAGGATGTGGCACTGGTGGTTGTTTTAATGGCTCATCATCAGTGTAATTGTGTCTGAAATCACGGATGGTCATGTTATACAGTCTGAGAAATTCAAAGTCCATCTTGGTAGTCGTCCTGACTTCTCCTGTGTCCTGATCAACTGTGAAATTCCGCCATCCAAAATAAGGCCAGACAATCGACTGCTTGCCATTAGGAAACAGTTTACGAACTCTACCAACTATAGTATTTGGTGGGATATTAAAAGGTGCAGTTGAACCATCATTACTGTCTTGTACAAACTCAGGAACATAAAGCCGTGTTGCTGGAACTGTACCAATAATATTTAAACTTTCAAATAACCGTCTCTCATACTCACGACGTTGCTCATCAGCCCTGTTCAATTCTTCCTCTTCTTCTGCACGACGAAACCTCTGCTTCAGGTTGGCCTCGGATGCAGATTTTCCTGTCGTTAATGATGTCAAACGCTTTGCCTCGTTTCTTTTATCAACTCCAAGATTTTTACCCTCAACAGGTATTTTCCCAAGAGCTGCTTTTACCACAACATCATGGGACCAAATAAAAAGCGTACACATTAAAACGATATGTACCGCCATTTGTTTGCGTACAAATAGGTACCTCTACCTTGCAGTCTTTGCTTCTCGTTTCAACACAAGCATTCACTGCATTTGTTGAGTCATGCTGAGAGCAATGATGGGCTTAATAAAGGCTTTTTTTAAGTCCTTCTGGTTCCGCGTAGTCAGCGTAGTGCCGGTAGGCTACAGAGAAGAATTAATCATGATGACTTATGCGACGCGAATTTTTCATTTTCAGAAGGAAATAAATTCAATTCCAAAAAAGGAATTTAAGAGATATAGGTTAAAGTGTACTATCATTCGGTAGTTACCAAGAATATCATTGTCATTGTCAAAATTAGCAATTTGAAAACTGAAAAATTCATGATTTTGGCGTCAAGCTGGCAAATCGCGTCAAGTGTGTCGGTCTTTGTATATTGCTTGGTATTGTGCCAGCTGTGCTTCAAGCGACTGTCTTTCAGATATATTTGTGTTTCAGCACAAATACAGGAATATAAACAGGAAACAAGATAAAGAAATATATTGTTCATGAAAGAAAAGGAATGTAGTTTTTGACGAATTAAGGATGTTGCATATACGTCATCGCCAACTTCCTTGCACGTCGTCGTCGATAATTACGATAAATCATTTCTAACAATCTTTATTGACCCAGCTCTAAGATCATTTGCTCAACGTTGTGCGTTTAAAATCTCTTCACAAGTAACTTTCAAAATTCGACTTTATGGTCGTCTGTTTAAGCTTATTTTTACTTGTAAATGTCATGCAGATACATCGGTTCAAATATCATATTTGTTCCTAATAACGTAAATAAAATACTAAAAAGAGAGGCGAAATATATGGAATAGAGAAATACACAAAAGATAGTGAATGTATTTATGTAGATACCACTAATTGGTGAGCCTCCAGATGTTTCCGGCAATGTTTCTAGAAAAGAGAAAACTTTCATCCTAAGTAAGGGCTTGTCAAATTACTCACCATCTTTAATATAATATTCAGTCTCTTGAAATTTTTCCTTATCAAAACCTGGTTTCTTTTTTGAATCAGTTTGTACCTTTTTAGCATTTTTCTAGGACAAAAATCTTTGCATGACAAATAAATCATCATACAAGTTGTCATTTCTACAACTAGGTTTCTTGAACGTGATAGTTGAATGGATTAAGTGAAATAAATACAGCAATACCTCTTTTCCTTTCTCTGTTTTTCTCTTCCTAAAATTCAAATCGTCCGCCATTTTGAGATTTTCCAACTAATCCACGAGAAACTTCATGTAAGTTTTATGAAATTTGTTGTCGATTGCACATTTCGTGAACAGTGCGTACTGCCGAACTTTGAAAAATTGAACTCGTCCCCAGGTCTTCTATAATTCCCGAGTCCCTGCGAAGCATTTGCGAAATAATTCATAGAAATATTCTAACTTTACTTGAAAATCATTCCTTTGCACCAATCATTATGTACATGATTTTTACTAAAAATTATTGGTTTGAAAAAACTTCGGTTCGATCAACTAATATTTTCCATGACAGAAATTTAGACAGACACCGTGACAGAAATCTAGACAGACAGCGAGACACGTCACCTATAGCTTGTAATGTTTTACTTCTCACTAGGACAAAGTATAAGCAAAAAATATAGAGAGAGATATGGAAACGAAGAGGTTGAATTTGTTCATAACATTAATCCTTGATGAACTTTTCTTTGTCGTTGTTGAGTTTGGCGAGGTTGGCGAGGTGGGCGATGGGGTATCTATAATAAAAACATTTCAACATTTAAATTTACCAATCCACGTAGCTTCCCTTCAAAGTGGACCATTTAATTAAGATTGCGCACTCTTGTTATTTTTTTTGAAGGTTGGCAAAAATATGAATATGGAATAGAGAAATTCTAGAAAAGAGAAAACTTTCATCCTAAGTAAGGGCTTGTCATTCTTGAAATGGCTGAAGTAGTCACAGAATAGTCACAGAGTAGAATTCGAATAAACTGTTTTTGCAAATTCAGCAAGATTCATGTCTTAATTGATCCAAAGTTAACCGCATATGAAACTCTTCAGTTCTAAACTTTTCTTCCTAGAGGTCCAGTAAGACTGCGTGTATGTATAAATGGGATTGCAAAAACACTAAGTGTGCTAACGGAATGAAATGAACTGCGAATAAATACGAACCTTCAACATCGTAAAGAGCCATCATCCCATGCACCATGTGATCATTCACGTGACAATGTAATAACCACCTTCCAATGCTGTCTGGTACCATCTTGACCGTCATAAACACCCCGGGAAATAAATCAATCACATCTTCTCTGTGATCAGCTGATGTTCTCTGCATGAAAAACAAATGACGCAGCGTGTTTTACAACCATTTAAGCGGAGCTTACTGTCCACAGACCTTCATAAGTCTGCTGTAACATAGTTTGCGGATAAAGCATATCCCTGATTGGTCAACTGGACGCATTGCATGGCCAATCAGAAACCTGCTTTGTCCGCGAACTACGTAATAATGCAGACTTTTTAAGTTCCATATCATGTTTCACTTACTGCTAAAACCGTCTGACCGTGAAAGTGAACATTGTGCATATCAACTTCAGTACCAAGACTTAGAAGATACCAATTGATTTTTTGCCCTTTCACCATTTTAATACCCTCCAGATTACCATAAATACGACCATTTATTGCGTTCATTTTATTGCTTTCCATAAAATCTTCGTCTTCTTTATCAGAACTTTTGGCGAACTCTTGAATATTTTTGTCTAAATACCAACTCAAGTTTTCATCCATAACACTGAAGTAGATTGGGTATTCATGGTCGGCATATTTAGCTCGCGATCCGTCCTCTGATAGCTTTCCCTGCCGGAAATACCAAACGATGCATTATTCCGAATAAATTGAGAATCGGAAGAAGCGGTTTTTCACCTTAAAAAGCACTTGCGCTGAGAGCTTACCTTCTTACAGATGATCAAAGGACCCACAAGACCTGAATTTGTATCCTTTGATGGATCAACATCACTGTAATATATCCACGTTAAACAATCATTATCACTCGAGGTAGGTCCTGCTCTGGAAGGCACTTTCCAAGTGTAGGTATAAGTCTCGCCTGGGGAAACCACATCGTCATCTTTTGATGTTGTGTTATCCAGATACAAAGATCCCTCGTTTTGTTTGCTAAAGAAACAAAGGGATATTAGTTTAAATTGATTTAAAATTGACAATTAAACAGATGATACTCACTCATAAAATACGCCATGGGGATGAATCGAATATTTTCTAGATGCCTGATTTTTGAAAACAACTTTTATAATATCGCCAACTTCTGCTCGCAATATCGGTCCCAGTATTCCAAGATATGCAGGACTTTCTTTTCTTTTTTTGAACGTACCATCCGTGTATTCTCGATAGAGTGCTTTATAATATATACGTCCTATTCTTTTTGGTCCAGACTCGGTATAAGGCTTTGCATTCCTGTCAAAGAGATATAACATTATTCTAAAATCAAGTCTCATCAGTTTTGTAGAAGAGTCCAAAAGATACTCACGTATCCTTGTCTAAATCAGTTCCTTTTAATAAATTCTTTCCACTTGGGGCATAATCCCACTTTTCTTCAACAGCTGAGACGTAATACGTCCTAGTTTTTGCTGATTCGAAGGAAGGATTCTTGCCACATGTTTTCACTTGAAACTTAGCCACCATTCCAGCGTCATAATGGTCATTGGTGCGACAAACGACCGCCCATTCACCAGGGTTGTCTGGCTTCATTTTCACTGTCTCAAACGTTCCTGCAAGAATAAAGCAATTTATTATAAATCATCTTCTTTTTGCTAATACTAGAATAGCACGCCATTAAACTGTTCCTAGTGGAGTGTCACAGTACGAGTTCTTTCAATTCTCTTGAAATTCATATTTCACTAACCTGGTACTAAATTAAGGGCATCTTTACGATTTTTATTCATCAAAAATGTCTGACCATGAAAATACGCGCCATGAATATCAACTTCGTTGCCGTAGCCAATAAGATGCCAAGACACGTTATCATCCAGGCACATTACGAGATCAGGTAGGTTAGCGAATAGAAATCCATTTATCCCATGCATTAAATTGTTCTCGATCTCGGGATCTAAGGGGATTCAATGGTTCAATCATGAACATTTTTCAACAGCATAAAATATATCAGAGTGAACTTTACTAAGGGTTGTGTTACAATGCTTCAAGAGATGATAGCATTTGTAGGAGCGGAAACACACTTACGAATCTCTGGTGTAAGACAGCAAAGAATTTCAATCACTGAGAAATTTCTACTTGCCATAATGAAACGATTTTGCTGCAAATCCCCCAATAAACTCTTCCACGTTCTTCTCAATATACAAAGCCTCGTTTTCGTTTGACACCGTGAACATTAAAACAAACTCCTTGTCAATATTTTTCTGTTTTCCCTCGTCGTCCAAAGATCCTTTCCTGCAAACCAGTAGTGGGCCAATTAAACCTATAAATACGTTAGTATAATTACGATTAGTAGTAATTAATCCAAGTATGTTTCTATGATAAAGTGGTATATAATTTTACCGGAGTAAACATCCTTAATAGGATCAACAGCAGAAGAATAAACCCAGGTCAGACAATTTGGATCGTCTTTTGTTGGTCCAACGTGTTCTGGAATTGTCCAAGTATAGACAAATTTGTGGTTTGGTCTGACTACGTCATCCAGTTTCGCTAAACTTGATGTCGAATCATTGTATGATGAACCTTCGTTTGACTTGTTGTAAAACACACCATGAGGTTGTATACTGAAGTTAAACGATGCCTGAAAGATGAAATCTTGCGTTAAAAGATGGTTTGAAATGAATCGTGCAGAAAATTATGGAATTTCTATAGAAAAACAAGAAAATAATTCAAAATATTACTTACCATGTTCTTAAAAGTAACTTCTATCGTGTCTCCGACTTCAGCTCGTATCACCGGGCCAAGGAATCCCAAATAAATAGGCTTCTTTTTCTGCTCAGTAAAAGTATCGTTTGTGTATTCAAAAAATAACGCTTTCCAATATTTTCCACCGATGGAAGTGTTGGACCTGGCAAAAAACTCATGGCCTTTGCTAAAAGTTGAAGGAAAGAAAACGACATTTACGTAAGGTTCAATAGACAACAATCTAAATTAAGACTCTCGTGTTTAGAGTTGTCGGCTCAATGATGCTATGAAGTCGACAATAGTTTGGTTATTCTACGGGAAATATCTGGTAGAGAAAATTAAAAAATATTTGCAGGAAAGCGTCTTGCGTAAGTAGCGAAATCACTCCAGGTTTCAAGTCAGAACCCACCTATCCTCACTTGTTAAACTCCCGCCATTGAAGTTATCCAATCCCGATGGAGCATAATCCCAAATCACTTCCTCAGCAGCTATGAAATATTTCCTTGTTTTGCCGTCCAGTGCGTTACTAGGAGCAGATTTTCCCTTGCAGTTTTCCTTTACATGAAACAAAGCCGACATTCCGGCGGAGTAGTGATCATTGACCAGACAATTCAACAGCCATGTACCAGGATTCGTTGCGGTCATATGAGCAGTGCTTGATCTCGCTGGGAACATGGAACCAACATCTTTACGATGACCATCTATTGTAACAGTCTGGCCATGGAAGAAAGCTAAAAAATGGAAATAAATGCCTAAGTTGCTATTCAACAGCACAATCAAGGACACGTAGGTATACTGTGGCTAACCTGTATGTATATCCACCTCAGTCCCCATACCAAACAAATGCCAATTTACTTTATCCCCAACGCACATATCAAGTCCTGGTGTGTTTCCGTAGAAGTAGCCATTGATCACATGCATTTTGTTGCTTTCCTGAAAGTCTTCGTCATCTTTTGACGAAGTTAAGTTTGGGCAATACGTTTTGATATTTTCTTCTAACAACCAGCTGTTGTTCTCATCCATGACAGTAAACATTATCATGAAATCTTCGTCGACATCTTTATGTTTGTTGTTTTCAAACGTCCCTTTCTTGCAAATTATCATACCACCTATAAATACAGAGTAATATTGTCTGATGGTAGACGGTGGGTGACAGTGGGTGACGGTGGGTTAGTGGATGGCAGTGGGGGATAATGGGGGAAAATGTGTGACAGTGGATGACAGTGGATGACAGTGGTGGACAGTGGATGACAGTGGGTGACAGTCACTGACAGTGGGTGACAGGTAATCACAGTGGGTGACAGTAAGTGACAGTGGATGACATGGGATGAGAGTGGATGACAGTGGGAGTCAGGTGGGCAGCCTTTTCTAAGGCCTGGGTACGAGGTTGGTGTAAAACTATACGTACCAACAAGACCAGTATTCACATCGTTCTGAGGATGAACATGTGAATGATAAACCCATGTCAAGCAGTCTGAGTCACTCTCTT
Organism: Dendronephthya gigantea; assembly: GCF_004324835.1. Taxonomy (NCBI): domain Eukaryota; kingdom Metazoa; phylum Cnidaria; class Anthozoa; order Malacalcyonacea; family Nephtheidae; genus Dendronephthya; species Dendronephthya gigantea. The sequence continues at coordinate 178,748 of NW_021163090.1, forward strand.
TGGGTCCATGTTCTTTCTTCACTTCCCAAGTGTAAATATGTGTTTTATTTGGAGGCACGCCATCATCTGCCTTATCAAATCCACTTGTTTTATCCTAAATAAGTGTTGATATAGAGTAGACAGCCTAACCAACTAGCACACCTGGGTATTCTTACCTGGCCAATAACCAAACTATAATACCACATTCATGCTCGCACAGCAGTTTTACTGCACATGCGCGCGTCATTCGAAAGTCCTAACTTGCCAGATCAGTTGTATCAAAATTACCTCATAAAGAGCTCCCTCAGAGTCTTTACGATAAAATACTCCATGAGGATGAACAGTGTAATTCCTGGTCGCCCAATTCGTGAAATGTACTTGCAAAGTGTCTCCAACCTCCGCACGAATGACAGGACCAAGCACGCCAAGATATGCAGGATGAGTTTTGTATTCTTTGCAAGAAGAATCTTTACATTCGCGATATAAGACTTTGCGATATTTCCGTCCAATCGTCTTAGTGCGGTCATTTTTTGCTGTGAATACCTTTGCAGACCTTCACGAAAAGAACAAGACATCAATCTCGTTTTTTTATTTTTCAAGTACAAATTAATTGAAAATATTGTCCTCAATGTTACATTTCCTCTGCATTTTTTACAAGTACGAGTGCATTTTGTATCATACGACTTAATTAATGGAAACCAAGCAATGCATTAACATCAATCCTAGCGATCATTCCTCTTTGATCAATGTTTGATGACGTATTCATTCTCAATAAGGTATTTGTTTGGAATGCTAATTACCAACACTCAGAAACCTATGTTGAGTGTTTCAGCGCGTTTAAGACTTAAGAGGTTCTTAACTCAAATAGTTTGCATGATTAATACAATTTCACGAATGCTATCAATGCTATTCACAATGAATAGTTCATTTTACCTAAAGCAACCAGTTATGGTTGGCAGGTATTCTTCTTAGGCTGAGACACATTCAAGATCTTTCTCGATTAATATTTGCATGAAAATGGCAGTAAAGTGAACGAAATCATGAGGCCATAACCAACTTGCTTAATTGCTTTCGTAATAAAACTACCTGACTCTACTCTGTTCACATTATAGTGTTACACTAGGATTATCTCAGGTGATAGTGTAAACTTTTAACGTTGAAGTTTATTATTTGTCTATGTGTCGATCTGCGCAGTCAGCATGCGCCGAAAACCTTCATGACTGCTAGCACGCTTCAGATAAAAAACGTGGACAAAACGGAAGTTATTATACCAAATAATACGCGTTCATGTTGGCATGTGACAACTTATGCTCTTTGGCGTAACTGTAGTCGACCTGCTTGGAATATCTAGATCTGTGACGTCGTGAAACTATCTATCACTGCTACAAACCATCACTGCAGTCTGCAGTATAAACCACAAACCACATCACTGCTATACATATACCACAAACTATCACTGCTATTACTCTATATTCGTGCTATAAATATTTCATCAAACTCAGCTTTTTTGAGCTTTCATAATTCGATGAAAAAAATCACAGCAAAGTTATCATCATTTATGTGCTTGGTTGGGCAGCTTTGAACGTCTAGCATCTTGTCTTGCTTGTTTGAAGTCTTCATCATAGTTAATGTAGGTTAAGGCCTTTCATTTAGTGTGTCAGATATCATATCTTTCTCGCTAGGCTGAGAGTGAGCTGACGTTTTGATATCTTTGACTGTACACTAGGACAGTAGGATGAACTCTCTAGCAGACACGAACACGGTTCCGTTTTAATAATCTGGTTTAATTATTCTTAAGAGAGACAAACGACAAAGAGAGACAAACGACAGTTTGTTTCTAACGTCGCAAATGCGAGAATTCATAGAAATCTTACAAATTTCCACGCTTTATTTTACAGCGAGGATTAATTAAAAGCGAAACTTACTCATCTTCGTCCAACAAGACGCCAGTTAGTTTGTTCACATTACTCGGGGCGTAGTTCCATTCCTGTTCCACAGCTGCAATATGGTAGGTTCTGACAGCACAGCTTACGTCGCTAAATAATGAGAGGAAAACGCACAGAAATATCGTTGCTTTCAGCCCTTCCATTTTCAGCTGTTGTACTGAGCGCCTAGGATTACATTTGAGGCTTGGGAGTTACCATAAAAGGAACTAGGGTCAAATGATTAAATTACTAACATTTAATATTCATGAGTAGTAAAAATGATATGGATCATTCTAGACAAGTGTGAAATGAGGTAAAGTCTAAGAATGAGAATAAATTGTGACGTGGTTTCTGTGTGTTGGCAGGGCCGCCCAGGGAGGAGGGGTCAAGGGAGCAAGCCCCAGGGTTGCAGTTCAATCGCATTGCAAAGCCTCGTATGATAGTCCTGAGAATTAGCCAGTCTCACCTCAAGAAACTTGCCTCAAAATTCTGTCCAACACATTAGAATTTTTGCACTTGAAGAGTTCAACAGAATTGTGATTTCATACTGTATGACTTCATAGTCCCATCCCTACCTGCTGGAACTGATGGTACACCTCAATACGTATTTCCAACGGTTGTTTAAAAGGCGTTAGAGGGCCACCTCCCCCTTCAGATCTGCTAATTCATTGTTTCTTTCGTCCCTCGCCCCAGGGGATTGCACCAGTGGGCCAGTGGCGTTTAACTGTAGCCATTAAAACACAATAACATGAAGTAATCGCGGACATTTAATAAATTACGTTGAATGAAAACATTTATATTTTCTAAACTCACTCTTTTATTTTCTATATTTTATCTTGAAATAAATGGAGGATATAAAAGAACGGGAAAGTGTGTTATTGATCTGGTCAGGGATATCTCCATCTCAGGATTTACAAGAAATTGTTGGTCGTATAACTGAGCTGACGGGTGTTTGTGGCAAAGTTAGCGTTGAACACGTCGATAGATTAAAATTGTGTAAGTTTTCAGTGTTAAATTCAGATTTACTTTAGATTAATTGTGCAATTATACATCTACAAATCTTATTTGTAATGAAAATAAATCATTTTAGCTGATCAAATATACCAGAAGCAATCCATTTTGAAGTTGAACCTTTTCCTCTTAATATTTTCAGCGTCGCACACAGAATCTTCCTTCGACCATATATATTCTGGTGTGACTTTTCCATCAACTTTCATCCACGATTTGGATATCCTTGCTGAAATAGCGAGAATATTAAAACCATCAGGTTCATTTTTACTTAGACAACCAACAGGTTAGCACTCCAATGAATGAGCCAGCATGTCAGTCAAATTTGATTGAATCTTCTATTTAATGCTTTTACCATCTATCCATTGCTAATTTTCCATGATTGTCTTATTGATAGGAAACATCAACACACTAGTCACCCAAGACAAACTGGTATCAACACTAAAATTATCCGGATTTGTTGATATTTCACAGGTACGTAAAACCTCTCCTTCCACAAACAGGTCTGTTCCTCCCAATTGATTTTTGCTGGTAATTCATTTTAGGGTGATCTGGTGGAAACAACAGAAGAACAATTAAAAACTTTGCAAGATATTTTAAAAACTGAAAACAAAATAGATATGTTTGAGGTGAGCTAGAAAACAAACATATGAATTATGTTGCATGAATGTTCACATCTTTTACCATTAAAATGTTCACTCACAGCGAAGAAGATTATATCAATGGCAACTTTATATTTTCCTAGATAAAATGTAAAAAACCTTCATTTAACGTTGGAACAAGCACGAAACTTAAACTCTCATTCAGCAATAAAAAAGGTGAATTTTGCTCAATTAATGAGATGTAGTGGAATCATTAATCACAAATAAAATGTATTTCAAAAAACTCACAGAAATTCCATCAGAAAATGCTGCGAAAGTGTGGACCTTGTCAGCACAAGATATGAATGATGATGATGTTGTATGTAAACTAATCCTTATTATGAACCCTTGTGTTGAGTCTTCTGGTGGATTTCCCATTTAATGTATCAATTATCTATTTAATTAGGATATAATTGATTCAGATGATCTTCTAGATGAGAATGATAGAAAGAAGCCAGATCCATCTACCTTGAAGAGTAAGTTGATTAATCACTTGTTGAAGCAATATTTTTAGTCTAATGTTGTATTTGGAATATATTTTTATATTTGAATATCTTTCAGGTGCTTGTGGGCCGAAATCTGGTAAGAAGAAAGCATGCAAAAACTGGTACGTGGTCATTTGTTCAGGGTTGAACAGGGTAAAAGATCTTCAAAGGTTCAACGGACTTCTTAACTTGATTTTTAGCACGTGTGGCCTGGCAGAAGATCTTGCGAATGGTGTAGAGGGAGCACAGCCAAAGTCTGCTTGTGGCAGTGTAAGTAAATCATTTTGACTTACCGTGGTTTTGAAGTGCACGGCTTATCCTGATCCATCGCAAAGCGATAAAATATAACTTTCATCCTCGGCCTTTCATAATCACCATTTTCTCATCTTTTTCAGTGTTATCTTGGCGACGCCTTTCGTTGTGCAAGTTGTCCTTATCTCGGAATGCCAGCGTTTAAACCCGGAGACAAAATATCACTCAGCGATCGACAGCTCAAACCCGATATTTAAAGAAAACAAATATGAAGAACAATTCGCAGTTTTGAGTAAAGAATGAATTCTTGAAATTGTAAAATTTTTCATATTCTTCCTTGTAATGATGGAGAAAGTCATAAAAGAAGATAAACCTCAATATATATTGTATATTTTACAATAAACGGTGTTTGTGTGAAGATATATTATTTTATAAATATAATCCAAAAGCTTGTTTTTATTTTGCAACGGACGGGGCGTGACAATAATAACCTGTTCTTCATTTTTACTTCAAACCTTTGACACAGCGAAGGAGATTTATTTGATACATTTTCAACGTTCCATTACGAATTAACCCGTTTCATAATACAAGTTTAATGGTGAATATTCAGATAATCTGAATATAGGAAACAATTAGGCCTTCCAATTTCATTATTTGAACAATGGGAACTCGTGTTTTGAAATTCGACAGTGTCTAGAATCAAGACATGTGGAATCCTGTGAAAACATAATATCCCGTGGATCTGATATAAATGCATATAAACTATGAGAAAATTGTGATCGATCAGGCAAAATTTAGTGAAAGGTGATCAATATATATTGGGAAAAGAAATAAAATAATCTGGTGTATTGATCACAGATGCAATTACTTTAATTTAATTCTTCAACGTAATCCACAGCTGAAATATGGTGTCCAAAATTTCCTTCCTCGTGGCAGGTTTTGTGTTATTATTACATCGTAAGTATTCTTCTCGGTTAGCTTGCGTTGAAACTTTAATTTTTTCCCATTATTATTTTTTCCCCTTTCATTCTTCATACACCCAGATGCGCCTTAGACCATGAAAGTTTCCATAATAAACCTAGGATTTTGCATTGGGTAAAAATTAAGTTAAAAAACTCAATGCGAATCAAAGTATTTACCCCGTGTGAAGCTGGGTGCTGTGTTGCATTACGAGACTATCGAATTGTCTTTAATCCACCAACTAGGGATTGCAGCGAAACCAGTTTCAGACACGAAGCATGCACCATATTCGCATCATCACTCTATGCTTTCAAAATATTTCAACGAGGAGATGATTGCTGATCAGAACACTTCACCATTCAAGAGAAACTCCTGGTTCAATAAAAATGAAAAACAGGATTATGATGAAGAATATGAAATGAATGAATATCGTCGTAGAAATGAGGAACTTGAAAACATTGATACAAGTGATGGATTACCTTCGCAAACTAATACATTCAAGACGGATAATGATGAACCACAAAAATTAGGATACAAAAGACATGGCATGGAATTGAATCTTTGGAAGGACATAATTTCACAAGGTGAGTATGCTTACTATACTATATTTTTCCCGATTGCATAACATCCACACCAACGAACTCTTCCTGATCTTCCAGATTCGTTCCAGCGAGAAGCTTTAGCCCAGCACAACAACTATCGTAAGCTTCACGATGCTCCTGAGCTCAGATTAAACAAAGAAATGAGTGAACAAGCGGCTGACTACGCCAGGATTTTGACCTTAACGGGCTCCGTGGATCATTCCAAACAAACAGAAAGACCAAACCAAGGTGAAAATATTTTTATGGAATGTTCAAAAACAAATTCTCCTTCGCCGAATGACGCCGCAAGAAAATGGTGAGTTTACGGCGATAAAAGACAAGGTCTAAATTTCATGATCAGATATTTGAAATACAAGAACATTATTACGTACAGTAACTACAGACCATGCAACCATCTCTCACTGTGGTGGTGAATACTGCAAGTTAACCATCATCTTCTGGCGTATTTCATTTTTAACGATTCTCCATTCTGTAGGTATGATGAGGTGTGCGACTATAATTTCCATGAATCGCAATCAAATCCTGGAAAAGTAACGGGACATTTTACTCAACTAGTGTGGAAACCAAGCACAGAGCTGGGTATTGGGTACGCATTAGGGGTGGATAAATATGACCCTGGAATGAAATGCATGTACGTTGTTGCAAGATATAAACCAGCGGGAAATATTCTGGGAAGTTTCTCTACGAATGTTGGTAGACGTTCACTTGAAGAGGGTCATGACTGTCACAAAAAGGAAGAGGAACTGTCAAAGATGTTGGATGAGGATTCTAGTGTGGAAACACAAAACGAAGAAACAACTTCCAGGCCTAAAAATCTCCCAAAACGGAGCCAGCTCTAAAGTTCTACGATTCTAATGGCGAGATTGCTGTACCAACTGAGGTGGAAGACGCAATATTAGATGCTGATGATAGTACGTTCCAGCCAATAAAACAAACAAAAGATATTGCGTCGCTGTTTACTGGCCTTGGTACAGATGGGTACATTGTCCAGAAAACCCCAGATGAAGTGACTGGAGGAACTTCGTTATTACGCGAGGAGAATACCGGAATAGTAGCATCAGAACACACACCCAGCATGGCTCCGTCTGCCACGCATTCTGGAGAGATGGCAGCAGGCGTGTCTTCGATCCAAGATTCAATACCAGCCAAGGTGACCGCGTTACCATCAGGCGCCATTAGCACACAAACATCACCAGTAACCAATACAGCGACAGCACCAGCTGAGGTGACCGCACTACAATCAGGGCCCTCTGGGGTACAGCCATTAGGATCAAACGCAGTACAAACATCACCAGTATCCAGTGGAACAGCAACAGCGGTGAAAATAGCAACACCAGTAGCGAACAGTAACGCACCACCAACACAAATGAACGACGCAACACCACCAGCAATAACTATAAAGGAAGAATGTGAGTCATTGTCTTTGAGTTAAAACGCATTTGAAAGAATTTAGCAAAGGATAGTTTCAACAGCTGTTTAATAAAATCTTTCATATTTCACAGCATTGAAGGAGTTCCAACTGGCCATGCTGAGAGAACACAATAGCATGCGAATAAGACACGAATCAAAACTGTTGGAGCTAGACGCCAACCTTAATGCTGTGGCTGGATTTTATGCAAGATCTTTAGCGCAGAATCCTCCGCTCAAAGGTGCTTATAGCCTTCTTCCAGGAGGAATAGGTCAGAATACTTATACACGCTGTGGAAAAAGTTTACGTGGTGCAGAAGTAACCAAAATTTGGTAAGTATTTCCTAAAACCTGGGGGGAAACATTCTCCCACGTTCTTAATCCCGTTAACACTAACTGGAGGTCCTGTTATGTTCTTGTCAGTTCATTTCGTACTTTCCACTTGACAGGTATGATGAAATATGTAAAACAGGTTTTGGAGACCCAGTAGTCCTTACACAAAAAGCAAGACAGTTCATGCAAGTTGTTTGGAAAGAAACGCAATCAATCGGCGTCTCATTTGGATTGGGGATGGACGCAAGTGGTAAAGCGTTATGCACGCATGTTGTCGTCCTGTATAAACCTGGTGCTAGTCTGGATTTCAAAAAGATAAAAGAGAATGTCAAACCAGGATCATTTGATGCCAAAGTGCATTGCAGGCATTTGTTAGGTGGTGCTCTCGGACAGCCCGGAATCTCGGGAACATTATCTCTGAAACCAAATCCCCCCATCACTCCTCAAACAACAGCTCTCTCAGGACCAACTGTTGGGAAAACGCCAACAGTAGAACCTCCAAAGTTAGCACCTCCACATGGAAACCCAACTTTAACAGTCTTACCAGATAATAGACTATCAAGTACAAAGCTAGGTGCACCTTTAAAAGCACCATCAGGAACATCACTGACTTCAGGAACACCACCAGGAAGACTACCGACCTCAGGAACACCACCAGGAACCCCAGGAAGACTACCGACTTTAGGAACACCACCAGGAACACCAGGAAGACTACCGACTTTAGGAACACCACCAGGAACACCAGGAAGACTACCGACCTCAGGAACACCACCAGGAACACCAGGAGACTACCGACCTCAGGAACACCACCAGGAACACCAGGAAGACTACCGACCTCAGGAACACCACCAGGAACACCAGGAAGACTACCGACTTTAGGAACACCACCAGGAACACCAGGAAGACTACCGACTTTAGGAACACCACCAGGAACACCAGGAAGACTACCGACCTCAGGAACACCACCAGGAACACCAGGAAGACTACCGACCTCAGGAACACCACCAGGAACACCAGGAAGACTACCGACCTCAGGAACACCACCAGGAACACCAGGAAGACTACCGACCTCAGGAACACCACCAGGAACACCAGGAAGACTACCGACCTCAGGAACACCACCAGGAACACCAGGAAGACTACCGACCTCAGGAACACACCAGGAACACCAGGAAGACTACCGACTCAGGAACACCACCAGGAACACCAGGAAGACTACCGACTCAGGAACACCACCAGGAACACCAGGAAGACTACCGACCTCAGGAACACCACCAGGAACACCAGGAGGACTACCGACCTCAGGAACACCACCAGGAACACCAGGAAGACTACCGACCTCAGGAACACCACCAGGAACACCAGGAAGACTACCGACTTTAGGAACACCACCAGGAACACCAGGAAGACTACCGACTTTAGGAACACCACCCAGGAAAACCTGGGAACACCACCAGGACACCGACAGCCCGGAACACCACCCACCTTAGGAACACCACCGACACCAGCAATACCACCGTCTCCAGGAACACCACCCACCTTAGGAACACCACCGACACCAGCAACACCACCCACCTTAGGAACACCACCGACACCAGGAATACCACCGTCTCCAGGAACACCACCCACCTTAGGAACACCACCCACCTTAGGAACACCACTAAAATCAAAACTAGCTCTCGCTCCAACTGCAACGCAAAGTATGTAACCTAAAACATTCATAAACAAATTCATAAGTTGAATTGGCTCACTAAAACAAATATTTCAATATTTTAGCCGATGATGACTTTGAAAAGAAAGCTTTATTACAGCATAATATATTTCGGAAACGACACGGCGCCAAACCTTTAGTACTAGATCAAAAACTATGCAAAGAAGCCAAAGGCGTATGCGAAGAAGTTATCTGAACGTGGGGCTGACAAACAACCAACACACTCGTTGCCAGCAAGCAGGGCTAACCAAGGTGAAAGCTTGTTTGTTGGATGTAACGCAAACATTGACAGTGCAGACGTTACAAGAATTTGGTAGGTATAAAGTGAACTGAAATATGATATCTGTCTATGTAAATTGTCTCCGGAGGTTCAACAACTATTTTCCTACAGACGAAACCCTTGAGCTTCGCCACGAGACTACCAGTCTATACATCATGTTCACTAAACGATACTCCGTATAACCGCCATTGTTTTTTTAACAAGGTACAATGAAGTCTGCCACTTTGATTTCACAACGTACAAATCAACAGGAGTCGCCCCAACTGGACACTTCGCTCAAATTGTGTGGAAAGGCAGCAAGAAATTTTGTATTGCGAGAGAGTTCAGAGGTGACAATCACGGTCGATGCGTCTACGTTGTAGCAAGATACAGCCCTAGGAAGATGCTTGGGTTAGAAGAGGACAACATTGATAAGGGAAGATTTACCCCAGCCGTATGTAGAATTGAGAAGAAGAATAGTAAAGGAGCCACTCTTACTCAAAGTAAGTTTGTGCTGAGGAGGTTACACGCGTTATTTCCGTTCCTCCGATCCACGCAAACTGAAACTATCCAATGATAAACAAATTCAAACTCAGGAATAATATTTCATTCTTTTCACTCTCTAGCAATTCAACAATTTATATTAGACGCCGTAAAGGCACACAACGAGTACCGCTTGATTCATGGTGTTTCACCATTGGCAAATGATATCACGTTGAACGTTGGAGCTCAAAAGCATGCAGAAAAATTAGCCAGAAAATCCATCAACGACGTGACGATGTCGAAAAAGTTGGGAGAAAGTATTTATACAAGTTGCAATAGTGTTATTTCTGGACGATCCGTTACTGAGGCATGGTAAGAGATGTTATATTTTAATTTTTAGGATGAACAGAAGTGATGTTCACGAGCCCTACGTGGGTCAACTTTCACTGTTGCCTTCCTAGGTATTGGGATGTGTGTAACTATGACTTTATCAAGAGAAAATCGAAAGATGGCATAGCAGACCATTTTACTCAACTGGTATGGAAAGGAAGTTCAAAGGTTGGTTTTGGTGTAGCGACTGGAGCGGAAAAGGGAAAAACGTGTGTCTTTGTCGTTGCAAGGTATTTCTTGCCGGGAAATGTTGCAGGGCAAAATAAGTTCAATGTTTTCAAAGGTACTTTTACTGAGATGCAATGTAAAGCAAAAGTAGGCACGCCATCGCTAGCTGATTCAACGATGACGTCAACATCATATACTTTATCTGTGAATGATGATGGTGCCCAAATATTTGGCACTTCCAATGATGGAACATCTCAACTAGACGTTGGTAAACAACCAGCAGCTATTAGTACCCCCCCAGTTTCGTCTGGTACACCATCAAACACACTGACACCAGCTATTCCCGGTACGGCTGGTGAATCACCATCGTTTACGGATAATCAACCACAACAACTTATGATGGGCAAAAATACGAATACATTTGGTGACAAACCATTCAACACTGGTCCATCAAAACAAATCTTTGCTCCAACTTCCAGTGGTAACCAAGCGCCGGCCCCTACAACCCTTGGTTATCCATCTAACACTGGTCCCTCTAAACAAATTTTACGTCCAGTTATTACAAACAAACCATCACAAAGCAATACCAACATTCACCCAGGGTTATCATCTCCACCGCCATCAACCAGTGCTGGTGCTGCGACTAACCTATCACCATTACCACCAACTAGTACCAATGCTGCACCCAAACCCTCATCATTACCAACTAGTGCTACCACAGCAGCAAACCCTTCACCATCATCACCAACTAGTACCAATGCTGCACCCAACCCCTCATTACCAACTAGTGCCACACAGCAAACCCTTCACCATCATCACCAACTAGTACCAATGCTGCACCCAACCCCTCATTACCAACTAGTGCTACCACAGCAGCAAACCCTTCACCATCATCACCAACTAGTACCAATGCTGCACCCAACCCCTCATTACCAACTAGTGCTACCACAGCAGCAAACCCTTCACCATCATCACCAACTAGTACCAATGCTGCACCCAACCCCTCATTACCAACTAGTGCTACCACAGCAGCAAACCCTTCAGCATCATCACCAACTAGTACCAATGCTGCACCCAACCCCTCATTACCAACCAGTGCCACTACAGCAGCAAACCCTTCACCATCATCACCAATTAGTACCAATGCTGCACGTAACCCCTCGTCATTACTAACCAGTACCAGTACTACATCACCATCCGCTAAACCTGCAATACCAGTTCAAAATGGTGTCAACCTCAATAAACATCTGTATCCTAACCTAAGCTATAAAATTGGTAGTGGTTTGGTACACAACGATATGGATGATGGAATGGATGATTCGGAATCTATTTGGCCCGCATTTAGTTCCACAATGAAAAAGGACGAAGAATCTATGTTTGAGGACATAAATAAATACGAACACGATGACCTTGCCGGAAATATGAACAAAGCGTTTAAGGAAGAAGAGTCTTTGGATGATAATATGGAAGATGAGATGGACGATAGTATGGAAGATGATAATGGCAAAGTTGGACTATATAAACAGGGTACACAGGTCCATAGTAGTCAGCTTAATCATACCAGAGCAACTGGTCAAAATCCACCTCTGATGATTAACCGATTTATTCATCCATGGGGCAACCAATATTCAAAACACCATTACCGCAACCCAGATATCTTGGAAGAATATTTGTCAAAGAATGGTAAAAGCGCTCATGAGACTAAGTCGGATGAATATCGTGTTGGAACAACTTCAGCGGGTTCGAGAATGACTTCGTGGGATGATCAGGCTTTGGCGAAGGATGGGACGTTGGACACGAGTAGTACAGATGAGGATCTCTATGGGGATATGATGCTTGAATATAAAGATCCTTATGGTAGCATAACTAAGACGTCATATCAGGATAACACGGGTATGGATAGTACATTTAGAGGTCAAAACGAAGAGATGAACAAGGGTATTGATAGTACTTTTTTGGATACTAGTCCTACACATGGGAATACGATGAGTATGTACAAGGATACCGAAAGCAAAACATACTCTAAACAATCTGAGGATAACATGGGATATCTTGATTCATCATTACAAGGGAAGGATTCAACAGGACTACAAGGGATGAATGGCCTAAGCTCTGAGGGTGGAGTGGGGTTGCCTGTACATGAATATCCACATGGACCCGAAGAACGAGGTTCTTCGTCGTAGGTTATAACAGAATATGAAGAGTTTCGTGAAAAAGAAAGTCAGAATCGCCATGATTCCGATGAAAAAGACCCCGAATTCGATGAAAGTTTTTTATAGAGAAGAAAATGCATCATATTTTAGTGAAATGTCATTCAATTCAGATTGAATTCGTACATATGTGTATAAAAAGTATAAATACCACAAATAGTAAAACATTGTGGAATACTGTGTAAAATATACATCAAGAAATACTGAATACTGACAGGGATCAATCAAATGCACTGTTCTTAAACATTATTTAAAAATAGTGATTGGGTTGAGTCTTGTTGTATTTCGTTCAAAAATCGCAATAATTGACCAAACACTTGTCGTTTCCTCGTTGGCAGTATTTTCTATGATGGGGCAGTTCGACGGCCTAGGAATGCCGTAACTGAACGAAAAAGATTCTTCCCGTGTCGATGTTCCAATTGCCAACCACCATGTTGTGAGTTAGCTGCGGTGCTGAGACCACTCAGACCAGGTTCACGCTTCTCATTACAAACCCACGACTTTGTCCGACATGACGAGAGTGGAAAGAAGACCTTCCACGGGTTATAACAACTCTCTGATCATCAAATCACAACCATAAGTCATTTGTGAAAACTGATAATCTCATCAATCTCCTTCACATACCCTCGTGTTACAAAGCATCGCTGTATTTCTTTTGTAACTCCAGGAGCTCATCAGGAACAAGATTCATGTATTGTAGAAGACTTAGACATTTGGTCAAAAACCATTCCCTGAAACTCATGTATCTAAATAACATATTAATTGGGTTATTGACTTAGAGAATACAACTGAAAATTATGAAGAATATCGCTTAATTATGTCTGACCAATACAACACCTTATTCGTAATTCAAGATAACAGGACGCCATAGTTGCTCTGCAATTTGTGTACCAAGTTCGTCTTCTTTGCAAAGACCTCGCACCTGACACGGCCCTGGAAATCCACGAGAATGTGAAATCATTTTACTATATTTCATCGTTTTACACACAAATATACGATTTTTACTCACGAATGCGCCATTATGACAAAGCGGTCAACAGGATTTCCCAAGTTTTGATTGATTGCTCTGATCGTATTAAGATTCCTGTAAAAAGATACCGTATGTTTCATCGACACTGAAGGTTTCTTCTTTTAAAAAGACGAGCAATAGTTTAATAGCATGGCTGTTAGTACCTGATAACAATACAAAGTGACGATGGCATTTGTTTTAGAACGGTCATGATTCTATCAAATTCATCCCGTGCCTGCTCAGTCATGTACTGAACTTCTTCACTGTTCATACGCACTGAGAAAAGTGAACCCAAGGAATCCCATCTGAATGGACGTTGAAGAAGTATTTCACACAACACTTTATAATCTAAACCATAAACGGGAATTTGCTTTAAAAGCGTGATAAATAGTAGCATATCTTACAAAGACAGTGATTCTGCGAGTAAGTGTCAATCACTAAAGAATATTTTGGCTCAAATAACGTACCTTCAACACCCAGCTTTTTTGCATAATGTTTAATTGCCTCCTGGTCATTCAATACAATGTACTTCCAAAGATTACACAAATTAAGTCTGTCCCTAGAATTCAAATATTCTTATTGAAAAACTATTCAATTTCTGTGATGCTGTTGTAAGATAAGATTCAACTTCAAAAACCTAAATGTACCTGGTTTCCAAAGGTTGATACAGCCCATGATCAAGAATAACTAATTCAGCTTTACCGTCAGATCCTGGACGGACAAATACTAGAAAAATGATGATCACGTTACCTTTAAAAGCACTCATTCTCTGGTAGAGTTTTTAGCTCAAATCTGAACCTATTTTATACTTACTGTTAGATGAGTGTGGGTCACCATGAATAAATCCAGAACCAAATATTTGTTCTCCAAATGTCCTCACAAGTTTCCAAGCAACCTACATTATTCACATTCACTCAAGTCAAAACAATTTCAAAAGATGAATATTTGCAAATATCTCACATCATCTACATCCAATCCCATCTTCTTAATTTTCTCAACGTCATCAACACGACATCCATTGATATACTCTGCTGTTAAAACTCTCTAAATGAATAAAAGAAAATTGATATTGTCATATAAGACTGAATCAATGCTATTACCAGCTATTATGACATATAGTTTCTACTCTTTATTTCAAACCTTGCTTGTCAAATCCCAGTTTATTCTTGGAACTGCAACAAAATTAAGATGCTTCAATTCGCGATAACATCTCTCTCCATTTTCACCTTCAAGTTCAAAGTCTAGCTCTTCCACCAATTTCTCTTTCAACTCCTGCACAAAAACAACATGAACAAGTTCAACAATGCTTTCCTTGGACACGACAAAGCAAAGAAACTCCACTGTACCTGAATAGCCCAGGAGAACTCAAAAGACGGATGCATAACACCAATTAATTTTAACAGCCACATTATAGTCCACATGTCACCTCTATAACGATCTCGTAAATCAATATACTGCACCTAAATAAAAAGGGGGCCGCACATTCAGTCTATCATACCATATTCGGCCAGTATACTCGACCATACTGAGGTACAATATTCTGGTAATATTCGACCATGGTCGAGTATAGTAAAATATAGCATACTCAAAATAAATACATGCATATTCTGGCATATTAGACCATAGTCGAATCTAACCATATTCCAGTATATTTGACCATGGTTGAATCTAACCATATTCCAGTATATTTGACCGACTTATATATCAGGTATATATACCTTAACAGCAACCTCTTCTCCATCATATGTAACAGCTCTGTGAACTTGCGCCAAACTTGCTGCAGCTATGGGTTCATAATGAAATGAACTGAAAATTTCCCAGGGAGGCTTCCCAAAATCCTCTACAAACAATTCATCTACCTATAGACACAATTAATGCACAGTTACGATCATAAATAATCAAACATAGCCACAACTTTTTATGGCTTTGTCCAGGAGGAAAATAGATGTATTATGTATATACCTCTCCAGCTTTTCTTGTCAATGCCTATTTAACAAAATGAAAACCTTTTAGCAGTAATTGCTTTTGAAAGATATTTGATAATATATACACACCTGATCTTGCAAAACAATCAATGTCTTGGTGTATTCCTCAGGCAATATATGATTCATTGCTGCAAGACCTTGACATAACTTGATATATAATCCTCCATTTAATAATGATCCAGATACCATAGCCTGTGCTGACCTCAAGTGACATTGTCGAATCAAATCATTATAGGTTTTACTATTCTGCAAAATGAAAAGCATGCAAAGAACAATGAACAAGAATGGATGACAAGAGGAAAGTAGTGACCTTTGTAACCTCGAATTATTAACTTGTAATATAAATTGCCTTGATAACAGAAGTTACATACAAATTTGAATTGCAAACACCTGTTTGGCTCAATTCTACCTTTTCTAAGCCCCTTAATGTCCACCAATAATCAAGAGATAATGTCAAACCAATTTTAAATGTTTCCTAAATCAATTGAACAACAAGTATATATCTACAAATACATCGCAATGAATTCAAAAATTTGTAGTGTTTATTGAATAATAATTTAAACTACCTCAAGAATCTCTTTATTCCTCCCAATTTAACGAGAAAGATACGCCTTCCTTCACGTGTCCATATTTTGTTATTATACACAATATAGCATGAACAACAACCTAACGCAATTGTTGTCAAATATCCGTAAAATTTTTTGGACTTTGGAGTTGTAATCTCCGTGACCGTGCTGTTTTGCCTTGTCAACAAAACTTGCACTGTTTTTCGACGCATATTTCGGAACGAATTTTTGCACAAATTTCGAAACATCGCTATTAGCGAATGCAGCTGAGGCCAATAAATTTACCTGAAGAAGTTTTCAACTATATCGGATAAAAAAATGGAAATATTATGGTTATGAATGATCATGTCATATGGCCCCATTTTACGTCACATTCATTAATAGCAGTCAAGTAGAAATAAACTGCTAAAATTTCGCATGTAACACAATATTTTGATGGAATATTTTACCAGAGGCATTCTTGCAAATTCATGTAATGACAATTCTTTGTTTTCCTTTCTGGCTTTAAAGGCAATTTTTTAGAAGAAGTTTTTAAATGTCAAACACGTTTGTTTACAAAATACATATTGCGCAAATTGTTTCAAATTTTCACGCTAGCAGAGCACGAAAACCGACGAGAACGCACAAACCGCACGTTTCACGTAAAAATGAAAACGAAATCGGTAGATGCGCACGAAAGTCAAGATTTTAAACTCACGTTTGTTATGGTTGAATACAACTATTTCAGTATTGAATACTAATGAAACATTTTAATATTTTATTATAACAAAGAATTTACATACGTTGGATATTTTGTTGTTATCCTAGAGTTGTGTGTACATCGTTTAATTTGTTACAATAAAAAGTATAGTAATGGGTGCCACTGTCAGTAAGGATACTGAACTGGAAAATGCCTTGTCAAAATTGGACGAAGGACAGCAAGAAAAATTAGAAGCAGTCTTTGACAGTTTGTCAAGTAATAATATATTAGATGCTTGCAAATTCAAGGTACGAAAATATTAACTTGAATGTTTTATAAGTTGCAAAATATTATGTTGCAATTTATGTATTCCATGTGTAAGTGATGTAACAATGTAGGTATGTAAGGGCCCAGCCCTATGACCCCGAAATCCTTTCCATCTGAGGGAGTGTGTATTAGTCATGTAAAACAATGGTATTCTCTATAATACTGTCTCCACCAAAATTAGGCAAATAGAGGGAAGTAATTTCAGATGTAATTTCTTTACTGTATATATATGAACTTTATCCTCAATAGAACCACCTATCACCATATTTTCCTGCAAACTTCACTGATCGAATCTACAATACTTTCAAACACAACACACATGAAAAAAGGGTCTCTACAATGGAAGTACAGAAAAGAGACTTTATGGTTGGCATTTCTAAACTATTGAAGGGTTATTTAAATGAGAAGGCTTTGATACTGCATGCCATGTCGACAACAAACAATCAATCAAACCGTCAAGCACTGTTTGAGTTGTGCCAGATATTGGTGAAAGCGTACATCAAAGCAGTCGAGAAATCCAGTGTGGGATTATCATTCATGAAAGCTGGAACAACTCAGGAGGCAAATAAAAACCTAGCAGAGCAGTTAACCAGCTGCATTCCAGAAGAGAAGCATGGAAATATGACTATTGATGATGTTGAAACATGGATACGAAAAGAAGTACTCGTGATGCGACTTTTTGAAGATGTTTTTAAGGCGTGTTTTTTTGGAGCTGATAGTATTTTAGACACTCAAAGACATGGTTTGAAGGAAGGATGTGAACCTAGTGTTGAGCATGTGCCAAGGTACAACTATCAGGTTTTTTATTTGTGTCAAGTTTCGAGAATTACACTTAATTTCTTGTTATTTTTTACTTAGAACTGATATTCTTCTGCCATGCAAGTTAGATTTCCAAGGCCATAACATTGAGACTATCATAGATATCCCTGCAATGCTTCGATTAAACCATGCTGTACCACTAGAATGCAGACACAACTGGCGACTGTTGTTTGCAACATCTTGCCACGGCAAAAGTTTTACAACTTTCCTGCATCAAATAGTGTATCAAGGTCCTACTGTACTGCTGGTCAAAGACAGAGAGGGTGCTGTTTTTGGTGGCTTCGCTTCAACCAGCTGGAGAGTGAAGTCTAATTTTGAAGGTACCAAGCCAACCTTAGGTAAGCCTTTCCACTATGAAATGTGAACCTACTGTCTGTGTAATTTAGGTGATAAAGATTGTTTTGTGTTCACAATGAAACCATCTATGGCTATCTACCATCCAACTGGGATCAATGACCATTATATGTATCTAAATATTGGCATGAAGACCATACCCAATGGTTTGGTATGTATGACATTTTTCAATAAAATACTACACACATTAACAACCACAAGAAACTCCATGTCAGATAAAGATAATGTTATTTGCCTCAACAGGGTATGGGAGGCCAATTTGAGTATTTTGGCTTATGGCTGGATTCAGAATTTGGTCCAGGTCATAGCAAAGCTCGCCCCAAGTGTACAACATATGGTAACCCTCAGTTGTCAGCCTCTGAGGAGTTTGAGATTGAAGAGATTGAAGTGTGGGGTGTTGGTGTCCCACCTGAACAAGAGGTATGCTTCGTCAGTTGTTGTATCAATGTTGCAGGTGTGATACTAGATTTTGACCGTATGCATGTTTGTAGGAGAGCAAACGAAGTGTTTTGGATCGAGAAACAGATGCTCAAGCCATCTTGGATTTGATTGGTAAAGAAAGAAAGAGTGATGGATTTCGTGAACCTGAAGACATGGAATAAAAATTATATTTATATAAACCTGAATATTGTGTACTTTTAATTATTTTCTGGGGGTTGTTATAGTATACAAAGAGAGAGAGAGTATACATATATAGATATAGATATACGCAAACACTATTCTTAGTAATTAATCTTTCTTAGTGTGTCTAAATTCTTATTTAGATTCCTTAATTTCACAAATGTTTAAATATTGTGTCTTAATTTCATTCAACCTAAAATATCAACCTCAATTATCCTTGGATCAACATAATTCACCCTCCTCATCACCAGAACCTTCCTCATTTCCCTTATTCTCAGCCTCATGAACATTTTGCTCAGAACTCAGAGAATGTTTGTCACTTGTTAATACATTATCTTTAGTAGATGGTGTACTAGCTTCAGTTGTTGACATATCAAGTGATCCAGCATTTGGATCATTTATTGTCTCAGTGCCTTCAGCCCCCCCTGCTGTTTCGTCACTCCCCAAAGGATTATCCTCGTCCTCATCAAATTCAAGCATTTTGCTGGGGGGTGGTTCAACAGTCCTGTGAATATCACCTCCCGGTTTTGTATCATCAATATTCAATTTAGTAATATCGCTTGATAACAGGCGAAGTTCTGTATGTTGCTGACTGATGTTAAACTCATCAGATGGCTTCAAATCCCTGGCCAGTTTACTGAGCTAAAATAACACTGAATTGCTTCAGATCTGTACTAACTAATTTGGTAAGATCAAAGACTAATATATACACACCTCATTGTCCAAGTTTCGAAATATAGGCTTCCTTACAACTGCTTTGATTTGTTCTGCATCACCTTGATCATAGGCCTGCAGTAATTCCTCAATAGACTCAGCTTCATCAGAGTTGCCAAAGCCTCCCACACTGGAACAGGTATAGAAACATATTAACAAATGTTTGGATATCTATCAAAACTTTGCTGCATGTAGTCACTGTGGTACTACAATCATTGAGTTCAACTTACTCAAAGCCATCTTTGAAACATTTGTCTGCAGCAACATAATCGCTTTGAGACAGATGTACAACTGTTAATCCCAAGAGTACCTGAATAAGAAAGGATATAAAAAGGATGAAATGGACAAAAGATAAAAACTGGTAAATCTGGGAAGATATCACATAAGAGTAACATATGTGCCTTGCCTATGATGGATATGATGAAATGTAATTCCTTGTCCAATGACACAGTGTATGCTTGGTGTTAAACATACCTTATATTGCATGGGCAAATTTCCAATAGTTGAATACAACTTAAGTTGCTTAAGCATCGAATTCACAACTTCCTCGAATCTATATAAGAAGGATTAAGAGGTTTGCAAAAATTTCAAATAAGATTATATGTGAGTAAGCATCAAGCATCCCTTACTTTTGTTGTTTTATCAAAAGTTGTGTGACTTTAGCGTAAGGTTCTGCAGCTTCACGGAGCTTATCGTCTGTCTACAAGAAATTAGATAAATTATAAAAACATTGTATGAAAAAACTGTTTGAAACAAATGAACAAATTATGCCTGAAATCGAATACCTCTCTTAATTCTCCTGCTGATTGATAAAGTTCTATTGCTTTACTCATATTTGTTCCCTCGCACATTCTATAAAAATGAAAGCGATGTCCAGTTAGCTTTAGATGGCTAGATTAGATATAGGGAGATGAGAACATACTTTGCAGCTTTTATAAGAACTAAAGCAGCTGTATCTGGTGTGCCATGTTCTTGATAGAGTGCTCCAGCTTTCATCATGAGATCTGCTGCTTCGTCGAGTTTTTTCATTTCTTTCAACATGGCACCTGCTTGCTCTAAAGCTCTAGGAAAATTAAAGAAAGTTTCAGAAAGGAATGAGCTAAATTTGATCAATATCTTCAGATTAAGTTAGAAAGGACCTATACTTACTTTCCTGCATGATACAGTCTAATATAATTTGAGTTAAGGAAGTGCACAAGACGCAAGTTTTGTGGGGCTTTTAGAAATGACTACATGATAATTTATTACTTCCATATGATACAGGATACGAATTATTTTTAGAATGTGCATCAGCAGCTTTTAAAAATGAATCTTTGGCCTGATCATAAGATTTGCCAACTTTAAACGACGTTCCTATGAAACCAAAGATAAGAAATATTGATTACACTGTGAAGCAAACAGCAAGAAAATGTCTGCACACGACGATACCAGATTCAAGGGTTGGAAATAAACTCACCAGCTTTCATAAATTTATCTGCAGCATTGTCGTAATCTGGTTTCCATTTTAACCAACTGGTCTGAAGACTGCAGAATCAGAAATGAAGCACTCATTAAAAGTTCAGTTCTGGGGTCCATTCTGGAATAAATGTTGTTTATACCTTCCCTTCGAGGATATTAGAAAACCTTCATGAATAAAATAAATTCAATTGATTATAATAACTCACCACTTATCAGCTTCTTTCAAAAGAGCAAGTCCTTCACGAATTTTTTTCTCATTGGCGGCCATATTTGATTTCACTGCAGAGACCACTGAGCTATATAATATAGCCAGTAACTGAACAATTCAAACAAAAAAGATGCATACTCAGCGATTTTTGTACGAGTTTTTAGTTAGAGAAACTAACTTTACTTCTATCTTCTTGTTTAGAGTGATTTAAAAAGATCATAACATGGAATTTCATTGAAGTATATCCTTAACTTCAATCTTATGTCAACAATCTACAACTGTAAATCTAAAAGTCACTACTTCAATCTTCCATTGGAAAAGTTATATGACTGTACTTATTACAAAACAATCCTATTTCACAATATTTAACTGTTTTACTCTCGTTTTAAGCACAAGGCACACAAGAAGTTCATTCCCGAAGCTTTAAAAATCTCCAGCGCAATTTTCTCACATCGCTGATGAAACCATTCCTTGCAGCTCCCACACTGTGCCATGAGGTCAGCTTCGCTCTTTGGTTTCTCATAAGGCATACGACAACTACAGAACAACTCGACTGTGTAGAACTTCCTCTTAGACAAGACGATCTCGCTGCCAGGTTTCATCTCAGGAAATGGACTCATCTTCTTCAACTTCAAACACTCAACAAGATGTGGTCTCATTTTTGGTACGTCATATCGTAACTTGCTCGGGTCTTGGCCAAGCGCAAGCGCTGTCGCAAACGCGATGGCAAATACACCACAATCAACGTGAGAGGTTTGTTGTTGAACTGATTTCATGATAATTTTCATCTCTGCATTCTGAATACACATGAACGAGGCGAGTTGTTGTTTGGTAAACTTGGCTATAAAACCTTGATTCATGCTGTCATACATGTTCACAGCTGCAGGATCTTTGCTTCCAGTGAGTGATATGTTTGCAGTACAGACCCAGTGTAGGCTACCATCGTGCAAGATCTGAATGAAATCACCACTGACAGGAAGAAATGCTTGGACAGCACCACGAGCAACCGTCTGAAATCCTTTCAAATGAGGGAACATCTCATGAAGAATACTTTGAGCAAGATTAATAGAATCAACTGTCAACATCTCATGCCTCTGCACCAGTCTTGCTTCATACTTTGGGAGAGTTATCGGGGTCTTTACTTCAATTACTGTCACATCATCCACTTTCTTCTGATCTATAACATATGCATCCCCTTGCGAGACACTCGTTGTGTCCTCTTGAACCCGTGCATCATCACCTCTGGGTTCCTGGATGGTACCCTTGCTCTCCTGAATACTCCCCGTGTTCCCCTCTCCAGAAACATCAACAGCAGAAGCATCAGAGGCGGCTGGTCGGTAATAATCAATATTTAAAATCTCCATATGATTCATCTCTTCCAAGACTTGCTCCTCGATCGTCTCATTCCCGTAACTCATCGTCGTATTCTCGTGAGGTTTCGCTATCTTTCGCGGAGGTTCGTCTTCATTCCCCTCTCCACCGGGGCTTACCTTGGAAGGTGTACTAGCGGAAGACCTCTTTGACTTCTTTCCCAGTCCTTTAGGCTTTTCCTCGCTCTTGACTGGCTTTGTTTCCACTTCATCTTGCTCTATAACGATTTCATCTTCAACAAAGGACAACTTTATATCGGCCAATACGTCATCTAGCGAGGCGTTCAAACGGTTGATGACGTCGTCATCTGAGAGGCTATACGTCATATTATTGATGTCATTAAGTAGATCACGACAAATGCTGGATTTACTGCGCGAATTGAACTTCGGGAAGGCCAACTCATGAAATTGACTCGAGTCAAGAACACTAACGGTGGCTACAAAAAGTGAAAAACAATCAATTGGGTTCTTTTCCAGTAAACGTCTTCAATTAAAACATTACCTTCGGAACTCTCCGTGACATCATCAGTCTTACTCGTAGACGCCTCGTGTTCCTCCGTAGTCTTCGGATTAACAATCTCGTCCAAGGTTAAGTAAGGAGAGCAACGATAACTTTCCGGGAATTTCGACCAACTCCAGTCCTTGATATCACGCATGACTGCAACGAAATGCTTGCAAGGAAGCATGGTGCTTGTCCAGTCCACACAATCACAATGAGGGTATTTCTCACTGTTACCAAACTGAACCTAATGAAAATAATATAATTTAAAAAAAACAGCTTTTAGATCTAGAGAAGATATTTTCAGGTGATCATGGTTGAGGTCGTCACTCAACTCTCTCCCCTCCCCAAAATGACCTCCCCTCTTGCCAACTATAGGTATACCTTATACTCGACATCTGATCGGCGACAATTCACCAAAAACTCTCCTTCCTTGTAGCTGTCAACAGTGATGTCATCCCAAGATATCTCATACGATGACGTAATTCTTTCGCTGATGTGATCAATCACCCATCTTGGTCTGTTACGAAACACATCAGGAAGGTTTGCATACTTGCTTGAGGTTCCTGTCTGTATGTCTGCGTTTAACTCGTAATAGCTAAAAATAAGATGAATATAGAATGAATTTGGAAGACAGAATTCTGCCAGCCTACAGAAGCACAAATAGACAGAACCGAGTTGATATTTACAGATCACGAATTCTAGGTAAGTAGATTTCCATGACGACTTTCAGCATTTGACCCAGCGAAAGGTATTTGATCCCAACAAGTTGCTCGTGAATGAAATCTTTCTTTTGAGCTTCGAATGTGTTGTTTGTCGTAAGAACGTTTGTGTAGCTCTCTTCTTTGTAGCACCAAACCCAACGCTGGAATAGAAAAGAATCGAGGATTGAACTAGTCAGCTGAGCTACAGTTAGGATCATTCTATAGCTCAGCTATAGATTCCGCAGTTAGGATCGTTCATGAGCTCAATGAGTTATGACTGAAGTTAGCGAAAATCTCACCTCCTTAACGGCAAGCCAAGCATTCTCAAACCAAGTTCTAAACATTTTTCCATAACTATCATTCCAAACATCTCTTCGTTCCAAGTCACAAAATCGTTTTTCAAACTGCTCCAGAGTTGCCGCTTTGGCCAGCCTGTGCAGATGATGAATCAAGGCTTCTTTGTACGGGATCATCTGGTTTGTTGATTGGGAGAGCCATTTCTCCCATGCCTGCTCACGATGAAAATCATTTATGAAAACTTTGCAATCTAGGAAAGAAAGTCGTTGTTTAGTCTCTACGATCTTAGCTATAGTAAGATTCATATCTTCAAAATATTCAATATTGTACCTGTAAAAACCTGCTCCAGAGCTAAAATCTCTTCGCTGTCATTATCAGCCATGAACACTTTCGGTTTCCAATCAGGATTCCATTCTTTGATCAACTCAAGCGCTTCTCTTGTGGACTCCATGTTTTCATCTTGTACGACAAAAGTCGCAACGACTTGATAATCAACATTTGTTTTGATTATGAGAAAAAACAACGGCAGAGGATATTTGACTGTTCTATAGACGGGATCAAGGAAACACACATGATTGCCGTAGCGTTTGAGAAGATGACGTTGAAATGAGGTTTGATGAACGAGAATCATTTGTTGCTGGGCAAACTTCTGTCTTATCTTAAGGTGGTCTTCTAACTCTTCCTCGACGGAAATGCCAGACAGAGCGCAGAGACGCATCTCATCAATACCATCACAGCCTCTGAACAACACACTATCTTCTGGATTTTTATCTTAAAAGAATCACAGTTTGATTCAACTCATGAAGAACAGAACACTATCTTCTCAAGCATCATAAAGCAGGTCTTTGACATCTTATACATACCCTGT
This sequence comes from Dendronephthya gigantea, assembly GCF_004324835.1. Lineage (NCBI taxonomy): Eukaryota > Metazoa > Cnidaria > Anthozoa > Malacalcyonacea > Nephtheidae > Dendronephthya > Dendronephthya gigantea. The sequence continues at coordinate 204,039 of NW_021163090.1, forward strand.
CTTTCCTTTAGGAGTTGATTGACAACTTCATGATCAATCATATTTAATCGTCGTTTGATATAAGCATTATACATCTTGTTTCTTATCACCCCTCTTGTAGGGTAGTAACGACGGTTAGTGTGGCAAGGTTTCCACAATTCCGGACACAACTGAGTGTTAACAAAGACTTCTAAACGACGTTCAACCTCTCGAATACCAGTAAAGCCTTCCTCCACGAGTTCCCCGATCTTTTCCGACACTTTGCTGTGCATTCTCTCCGATGTTGAGTCGCTGTTCTATTTAGTAAAGTATTAATATTGTTACCAAAATATTATTGTGGTAACAGCGCTGTAATACGTCATGAATACCGCCGTAATACGGTAGTAATACTGGGTCAATACTCTCGTAAAACCGCTGCAATACATCATAAATACCGCCGTAATACTGTAGTAATACTGGGCCAATACTCTAGTAAAACCGCTGCAAACAAACACCAAACAACATCAAACTCACCTCTCCGACGGGATGGCCAACATGAGACTCATTACTTGGTAGACTGAGATAAATTCGTCGGTCTAATTTATCCAGATCAACTTTGCCTTCTTTAAGATGTTGTTTTAAGTTCTGTGAGAGTTGTTTTCTCATGTACTGAGTGTTGTTAGCAATCTTAGAGAGATAAAACTCGTAAGAGAATATGGTTTTCAGTTGCACGCAAGGCCGTGGCTAGAACTAGAAGCTCAATTGGCGGGTGTACATATTCATATATTCGTCCTATGCCCGACTGATTTCATTTGTACGTCATTGTCCCAGTTCTTATTGTATGAAATCATGAATACATGTCATGTATATGAATATACACCTCCGAATTAAGCGGTTTAGTTTCAGACTTTTAGTCTTGGTTGCATGATCAATACTATCAAGACACAATGGAGGTCCAATGCATGCTTTGAACGTACCCTGAACTACGTTAAATAACAAGAATATGTACAACAATGATTTACTTTATATTCGGGAAACAAAATGACATCGTTGAAAACCACTTGGGCTGGACAATTTATTTTCTTTCCTGGTAACAAGGTATTTCGCTTTTTCTTTTCGTTCAACTACAAATAAATTGAGACAAAAGAAGCCAATCAGGAATAATTAGTTCTTGTTAGAGGTAATTAGAACCTTTTCAACGTTTCAATTAAGGTAATGACCCAAAGTCGCTTGAGAGCCAACATCCCAGTAAACCTTTTTGGGTTTGGTGTCCAAGTCTAGGGGAATAATCTGTTATAATCATGTCAACAACAAACAACACAACAAGGAAAGAATTTTTAATCAACAACAACAATATTAACAGACACCTTACATTCAGTTGTAGCGGCAAAATAGATCTACGTAACTACGTTAAAATATATATAAACGGATCTGACAAGTACATGAGAATGTGTCATGTAAGCTGGTGACAAAGATATAGTTAAGCACTACTTAAGACTAGTATCTCAGGGAAGAATAAACAAAATTATCTAAGATGAAAGTTTATTTGAAAATTTGTGGGAATCACGTTGTTCCGTTGTAGTGTACATTGTGATTTGTGACTAATTTCAATCACCGAAATGAACTATATCGAGCGCCTTCTTTTGAGCGATCTCAAACAAGGAACTCGCATTTCACAGCAACACACGAGTAAAGAACACGCTTCGACAGTTTTTGGTCTAAATTGCATTGAAAGGCAACAAAAATAAACTGAAGTCGATTAATATAGGTCAAAACTAATTTATTTTTTTGTTTTGTATCCTCAACAAGCGAAAACATCGCAAACGAATTGATCTTCGCGACTACCACGGGTAGTCTTCCTCACTAAAAACCATACCTGAGTGGCCGAAATCCTTCGGACTACGCCAAACACAAAATCGACTTTTCGTGTTATTTTCAAAGCGATGCATGACCTCATCTGCCTCTTGCAAGGTTTTAACATACTTGGGGTACAAGCCACTTGCAATTGCTGTAGGTTTATGAACATATTCTGTGGAAACTTCAGGTGTTTCTGCAGGAATTTCAGTGGCTACTGTTTCAATGTTTTGCTCAGTCTCCGCCATTTTGGTTTATGGCATGCAGTACAGTATACGGGATCTTACCCTACCAATATTTCCCACATACGTGTCGCCAGTGCACTAGAGTTTCCCCCTTAATTCCTTTCATTTTATCATAAACTATTTCCTCTACTTTTGTATATATCTAAATAAATATCCGTAACAGAATTAACCTGGTTTTTAAAAGCAAAAGGCCGGAGTGGGAAGCATATATTGAACGTACTAGAAAGCCCAGGGTCAAAGCTCGCATAATACAGTTGATAGGGGAAAAGCCCCATAGTAAATATTTGATATAAATAAAGTAAAAGTAAAGTGAGTAATATGGAGAGATATCATTACTTCAAGTGATATATTGAGGTCCAGTCATTTATGCTATCTACTTTACAAATAGTTCATTATTTAAAGTCAAATGGTGAAATAGAAAAATATTAACTTTATTAATTAATTAAAATGGGTTTATAATATATACAATGGAAGTTGATCGAGCAATTGCAACAAATATTTGTACCAAGAGTGAAGACAATGGGGTGAAAGAGCATCTTTATTTATCTGGACAAACTGAAACGTTAAACATACCTCCAAAAACTGCCACATCAGCTGAATTAACCCCCCTGGATATGAAATCTGCAGAACTGCCCCCCCTACCACCTGCAAAGTTGCACAGTGTTACAACCATTGAAGTCAGTAAAGATTCAACAAATGTCGACATGGATGGGACACTGACTAACACTACATATCCTGTTTATGCAAGATCACTTGCAGAAGCAGAGGAGGCATTGCATAGATTTGAAAACGATACAAAGAACCGATATTCGGTTTGGAGATGCCCCAAAGATTTTGGAAGTTCTCGTAAGCATAAATAATATCAAAATACATCACTTTTTGCACATGCAAAGGCATGAGAGAGTTGTAGATTTCTATTTTATTCTAAGTAGTATATTATTACCCACTACACCATATTCAACTGTGTTATGTAGAAATTGACGTAACTAACAAAAGGATCTACTGGCAAGAATTTGATATTGGAGATAGAATAACAGTGAAATCTGATGGTGTTCCGTTCATTATGATGGGACGGAAAGTTTATGACTGTCATTTTGGCAAGGATAGAAATGTCAAGCTGAAAGAGAAATTAAGACTTCAAAGGGAGGAAATTGTGAAGGTTACAAATTTGTATATTATCCACCTTACCATATTGTAAACTAATTACTGTGTATACAATCTTGAGCCTTCAGTTTACTTAATGCACTTTCAAAAGGTAAAACCTCTTCCTTGTATGGTAATCTTAAATTTACTCTAGAATGAAACTATAAAGACAAGGAAAATTCCACCAACAAGGAAACTCGATTGTCCAGCCAAGGTTGTGTTCTGTGAAATCATCTACTTTCCTGATTTCAAGGTATTCACAATTCAATGGTAAACTATAAACAGGCCAACTCTTACTCATTCTTGTTTATGCTTTATTAATATCATATTTTTGTTGTCTCTTCAACTTGTTCTACATAAAAGATTTCCACCAACACAAAGTATTATCGGGGAATTGTTGCAAAGAAGATCAAAAAAGGTTTTGCTGCTGGTTCTGTAAACATGCAAAACATTGAAAGAAGAATTTATATCTCATTTCCAACATCCAATGATCACATAGGACATCCCACCAGTGTTCAGGTGTAGTACAACTAGAAAACAATGCATTATGCATTAGAAAATGCAGGGCAGACCATGCATGAGCCATTCTGAACATGCCTCTCCAACCTTATCAACCCTTTACTCTCGATTCTTACAATTAACTAATTCAATTTTACTTCATTGAAGGGAACGAATTCCTTGCACAGAGTGGATCCAAAGATATCAAAAAAACTTTCAGAGCTGGTTTTATCCGGTGTACGAAATGACAAAGAAATGAAACAATGTCTTGATATTTACATCAACCAGGAGCTTTATCCTGGCAAAGCAAAACCTTTCCATTCAAACAAGCGTTATTTCCCAAACACTGGTATAATAAGAACAAAGATGTACAATGAATTAGTTTTGCAGAGACTAGTGGTCTTAGATTTCCCTCAAATTGAAGAACTCGTCGCGAAGATAAAAAATTCTGATGATAAAGTTTATACTCGAAAGTTTGACGGAATGAGCGAGGTTTTGAGACGAGATTCCATCAATCTTTTAGTTGAAGAAGTTTTAGAGCATGAACTTCGTGTGAGACAGAAATTCTCTCAGCAACAGTTCATTCTCGTTCATCAAACCTCATTTCAACGTCATCTTCTCAAACGCTACGGCAATCATGTGTGTTTCCTTGATCCCGTCTATAGAACAGTCAAATATCCTCTGCCGTTGTTTTTTCTCATGGTCAAAACAAATGTTGATTATCAAGTCGTTGCGACATTTGTCGTACAAGATGAAAACATGGAGTCCACAAAGGAAGCGCTTGAGTTGATCAAAGAATGGAATCCTGATTGGAAACCGAAGGTGTTCATGGCTGATAATGACAGCGAAGAGACTGCTGCTATTCTTAGCTGTTTTCCAGGTCTGTCGCGTCGCAAACTCGCAGCCTTTTAATAAAAAAAATTCACGTTTTTCTGATAACAACTCCTCAAATTAACCCATCTAATAATATTCTCAAATCCCGAAGAATCTTTTTTAAACAGGTGTAAAAATTTTCTCATAGATTGCAAAGTTTTACTCAGTGATTTCCATCGCGAGCAAGCCTGGCGTTCGTTTTCTCTCGCAATCCTCCAATGGTGTTGCAGCGCATAAGAATGCAATTCTGGTGCACTTACGTCGTATAACAGAGTCCAGGACAGACGAAGAAGCTAAAGAAGCCATGGCTTCGCTCAAACACACGGAGTTCTGGCAGTGTGATTTCGGGAAAGGCATTCAAGGAGTGGTATGAAGAGAAATGGATGAGCGTTAAGGAGGTAGTGTATTGTAATAAAACCTTCAATCAATGATCCAATGGATAGCATTGGAAAACGGGAAATATCAAATATGATCGCTAAATCATGGATGTCTCTTTTAGATGTGGGTGTTTGCATATCATACGGCGTTCCTGTCCGATATTGTTATGACAAACCTGACATTTGAACGTCAGAGAAAAGATTTTTCCCACAAGGAGTTGTTGAATGAGGGAGCAACGTTACTCAGTGTCGTATTGAAAACGATCATTGAATCCCTTTTGCCTGCTAAACGAAATTTGTAAGTCCAGTTGGATCTTGGATGATAGACCTCATTAAATTGATTTTGTTCTTTCAAATATGCGAGATCGAGCAGAGTTTACTTGATCCACATAATACTCGTTACTTCTTCATTTGATAACCCACAAGCTTTACACTCTGTTCCTATTTTTCAGCTACAATGAACAAAACGTTCCACTCTCAAACCAACATTGCAACATCCCTTCATTCTACCACACCCGACCACGTCATCTTACTCAACACATGGCCGAGACCATGACAAACCTCGGTGAATATATCGCAGATGATGTTGTTGTGAACAGCCTTGCAAGAGGAGAATTCTTTGTGAAGTCCTCTCATTCTGATTTGGAATATAAAGTTCAATTTGGAGACGACGGTGTAAGTTATCCTGTAGTTCCATCTGCCGAAGAATTTCTTGATCAAAGCCGTGTTGTAGATCTTTTATCTTTATACTACTTCTTTTATGGGTTGTTTCATTTCAGAAGCTTCCTCAATGCGAGTGCAAGATTTGGTCCAAGACCATGTTACCTTGCGAGCATTTCTTGGCCGTTATGCAACATTGCAAGAACTGGAACTGGTCAAATTTCCCGGAAAGATATCGTAACTCTCCGTATCTTACACTGGACTGTGAAGTCACGCACGAAGAGAAAGAGACAGATAAGAATGTGGGTACAGACGACGGAAGGATATCAATAAATGGAAACGCAGTCCAACAAGATTTAAGTCAGTTAGATCTGACTTCTAGAGAAACCAGCCAGTTAGATTCAAGTGAGAATACACAAGATCCAAGCGTAAATCCAGCTAATCCTAATCATCCTGGTCAAAATGGATTAGATCCGCGATCAAATGAAGCGGAGAGCAAAGATGTTATTCCTCCTGTGAGCTTACACGAAGTTTTACTTGACAGAAAATCTGGTTTGAAAAGTGCAGCAGCAGAGTGCCGTGATTTATTAAATGACATAAATAATTTGACTTTTCTCATTTCGGATAAGCACGTTCTCGTATCGTTACGTGATAATCTTCAGGAAACACTTGAGAATCTCAAACAATCTGTTGTTGACGATGATGTCTCTGAAGGACAAAACGAGGGCAATAAAAATAAAGTGTTTCTGTTGAAAGACAGGAAACGTCCTGGGGATTGGGTCGAAGAGACTGTTGGATGTAAGATATTCAAGGTGGGTGAAGACGTAGAGAGTGAGGTTGAAGCAGATGAAATGACTGTTGGTGATTCTACCAATCAAGTCTTGGAATGTGTTGATAGTAATGATCAGTATAGGTCAATCAATGGTAATTCTTCTATATCTGAGGAGGTTTCTGGTGGTAATATTGGAAGGAGTGAGGATATAAATGGTAGTGGAGGAACATCTGGTGGTATAAGCGACGATGTTGCAACAGCTGAGGGTATAAACGGTGATGATATTGCAGCCAATGTTTTGAACCCTAGTCAGAGTTCATCTGAAAATATGAATTACAATATCAAGACATCTAGGAACCCAAGGGATTTCTATGGTCATATGAATTGTAGTAATGAGGAATCCGGGAGTACTAACGATGATCTCGGGATATCAGGGGATGTTGTGAATGTGGAAACACCAGCTGATACCAACGTCAGCAGTGGAATATCGGTAATGACAGTTGATAAGGGCATAATTATGACAACTTCTGTCAACACTTCACAAGAATCAACCGAGAACCACACCGTCCAATTACAATTGAATACTGGCCAATCAAATCACGGTTCTGCATTGAGTTTCTCAGAATTTGAAGATAAGAACGAGTTGTTGCATTCCAACTCTCCTGGAAGCTTAACAAAGTATGAAGAGAGGATTCTGATAAAACAAGAAATTATTCGACACTCTACGGTTAATCTTGCTCAACAGTTTTTACAGAAATCATTTCCCAATATTAATGGTCTTCAGATTATTGATCGCGGTTCGATTCAAACATTTGAACACGTCAGTGGTGATTTTATTCAGATTTTAAATGATGGTTACGATCACTGGGTCTGCGTGAGTAACCTGGAGATTGATGTAAAAGATCCTGCAACTGTGAACATGTATGACAGCATGAATCAAGGTTTTATAGCCAAGTTTACCAAACAACAACTCGCCTCGTTCATGTGTATTCAGAGCGCAGAGATGAAAATTATCATGAAATCAGTTCAACAACAAACCTCTCACGTTGATTGTGGTGTATTTGCCATCGCCTTTGCGACAGCGCTTGCGCTTGGCCAAGACCCGAGCAAGTTACGATATGACGTACCAAAAATGAGACCACATCTTGTTGAGTGTTTGAAGTTGAAGAAGATGAGTCCATTTCCTGAGATGAAACCTGGCAGCGAGATCGTCCTGTCTAAGAGGAAGTTCTACACAGTCGAGTTGTTCTGTAGTTGTCGTATGCCTTATGAGAAACCAAAAAGTGAAGCTGACCTCATGGCACAGTGTGGGAGCTGCAAGGAATGGTTTCATCCACAATGTGACAGTCTAAAGACGTCTAAACATAAATCTATGTGCAGATACTGTTCAAGGAAATTGTAAACTTGAGGTTTCAAACTGCTAAACGTCTTACCATTAATAATGTAAAAAGTTCTATTTAATAAACACTGGTTTAAAAACGTAACTGCTCTATGTTTGTTTTTTTACAGAATATAAACTAGACTTCATTCAGAACATCAGCAACAAAGAATTTCAAAACAGGGCGTTGACCCACACAAATATTCTACGTTGTCTACCACGTCCGTCTTCCCCAAAATTTAAGCTAAACATCCTTAGAAAAGTGAAATATGATGAATTAACAGTCAACAATAAATCGTTTATCCGTTACTTGTATTCATCTTCAAAAGCGGCAACATCAAACTTTCTCTTGCATCCCTCGTAGTTCATGTACCGTATCTTGCCAAAAATGGATCTCTCGGACCACCCCTGATCATGTATTCCACAAATCGACCACATACATCCTAGAAATTTTAGGAAATATCAAATTTTCTACCAATCTACGATCTCTGAACGTTATATAGTTACTTACCAACAAATCCATTTGGATCGTTTCCATCCAGCTGGTACTTATCGTTCAGATACAACGCAATCTCCAGAGCGTCTTCAGGCGTCTTGGTCCATTCCAAGATCTTCTTAGCCCAATACATGCGAAGAAATCCGTGCATTTTACCTTCACGTACAACTTGGAGCTGACAATAACAAAATGATAAAAGTATAGAAAGCTGGTTGTATACCAGAAGGCTAAACTGTGTGTATCGCGAGTCATGACGATCATCATCAGTCAGATCACAAATGTGAAGACATGTATCAACTCTCACCTGCGCTGCGTTCCAAAGTCTGTCATGTGTTTTTGCTGTTTCAAACTGTTCTTTTGTATAGATATATTCTCTTTTGTCTTTCACATGATCTCTCAATGTTTTCTTCGCCCATTCGCTTGCTCCATCCACAGAATCGTAATTTTCATTGTAGAAACAAAAGTTATCAGCGAGTTCTCTGCGGATTACAGATTCTTCGATGAAAGCCTCAACTGACTCCTTCCATTTTGATTTTTGCTTTGAAACTGCCAGTATTGCTCTCTGAACACTTATTTGACCTGTGTTACGGATATGTGATGGCATTAGAAGTGAAGGCATTTATTAGAAAAAGATGATGGCATTGCAGAAGCAATGATATATATTAGAGGGAGGGGACCATATTAGAGAGGGGTGATGGTATTAGAGAGAGAGATGCATGGGTGTCCTTTTGAGAAAGAGGTTCCATATTATTACATAAACCTTCTACCTTCAAACCTACAGCATACCTGTATGAAACCAAGGTGAAAGATTGCTCAATGAATTCTTTGTCGGGTCATTTCTTTCTGTTGAAAAATGTTTGAGGTTGCCTTCACTGAAGGTCATCAATCTTTTCATTCCAGCTTCTGTTCCAGGAATTGCCCAAGACACTTCAGGAACACTCTGGTCAACTTCGATGAACTTATACACATTCTTCCAGTTTGTATCCTAAGAAAATTTACAGTTCACTATCAATATATATGACTATTGACACGACAAACCGCCATGATTTGGCTGATAACCTTCTACCTTGTGAGCCTTAGAGTCAATAGGATGTTTCACACATGGTGGAAATTCTGTCAGAAATGACGGCAGTTGATTTGTGATTTTAGGACGAATTGTCCTGGCCGCATATTCCAATTTTGGCGAGGCTTCCCAACATGGCACAATATTATGGGCATCAACCTAGAAAAAAAACCATTAAATCAAATTACACTGATACAAGCTAGCATATAAAATTGATACCATGCATATTTTTCTGAAATCCAAGACATATTACCTCAAATACTGCAACATCACTTGGTACAGTTTTTACGACTTGATCGAGCCAGGATCTTGTCTCTTTTAAGGGAGAGAAGTCAGTTACAACACCAGCAATGTTGTAGGAGGAAATAAACTTTGAAACTGTTGTACTAGGATCTCCAAGCAACATGTGAAATGAAATGTTCAGTTTCTTAAGTTCCTGGAAAATAAAAAGTCAGAGAAGAGCAAGACAATTACACTTTATTACCATCAATTCACTGGTTCATTGATACTTGGACAATGTTTACCTTCTCAACTTCTTGCAGACCTTTCAACATGAATCCATATTGCCTGATGCTGGCTTCTCTAAATTTCTCAGGCAATGCAAAACAGACATGCAAAGGCATGTTGTGTTCCATTGCAATTTTCTGTGCATAAATCATTGCCCAGTTATCTAAACATGGAGCCAGGATTATTATCACTATATGGGATGGGTCAAGCACCCTACCCATACCCTGGGAATGAAGAAGATGCAAAACACCTAGGGTCTGGAAATCTCTTCCAAATCATTGTCGGACTGGTGTCACTAATTTAACAGGGATCACAAATTTGAATTCTGGGGCATGATTGGCTCACAAGCACCATAGAAAAGGTTAGGCACTCTAGTTATAAAATTTTAAATGCTTGATTTTTCTGAGCTTGGAACATTTTGCTTTGTGGTGATTGGAATGGTTCATTATGGTTGGATAAGAGGTTTGGGTCATGGCAATGTATCAAAGTCAAATAATGGTATCATCTGCGATTAATTCCCCAATACCTTGCACTCTTTGGTCACGCCACATCCAGTAAACAATTCCTTGATAACCAGACGAGACATCTTTCTGTCCAGTTAAGATACGAACTCGCTTCATATTAAAACTCTCAGCGGATGATTTAGCTTTTTTCTTCTCTGAAGTCGCTTCGTGTTCCACGCCATCCGGCTTGCGCTTTCTGGAAATTCGAGACATTCTGCGGTAGAAAATAAACCTTCGTAAAACGATGAACCTAGTCGATAAATACGTCAGTTGGTGCTCTATCCTGGATGGTTGTTGGTTAGGCAGTTATTTACAACTAAACTTCCAGTTTAAAATGGTTGATTACGTAATGACCGTTTGTAAACGTTTGTATAATTACGTAATGACTGTTGTAAACATTTGTATAATTACATATTCACGGAAGTGGTGTTTTATGCAAATCAAGTGCGAATGTTTTTCTGTATATGATTTCACGCAAACGTGAAGATTCAATTTCACAACAATACGGTGTGTTTGAACTATTGTGGCAGTGTTTTGGAAGCAATCGCGCAACATTTCTAAACATGGGTGATTTAGAAGCAGTGTTTAACAGTTTCTGTGCCTTCGGAGCCGGAGCTAAAGGGGGCGCTGCGATGATGGATAACGCGAAATTTGCGAAGCTTTTCCGTGATTTGAAGTTGTTGGACAAGAAACTCACATCAACAGATATTGATATCATATTTAACAGGCCAGAAGTTAAGAGGTAGGCAGGATTACAAAGACGTTTACCAACAAGAATATCGCTAAGGAATATTTTTTGTGTCGATGAAATCTGAAGTGAGAAGATGAATATTCATTCATAACCAAAGCGGTTCAATTTATTGGGCACAGTTTCAAAGTATCATGATTCATGAGTACTCTGATAGCTGTCTTCCAGAGAGATGCCCAAGCTCCTATTTTAGACAGAACGCGCGAAATCACAACTTTGCCCAAATTCACAGATTTTGTTTTAGCATACTCGCGAGCAGGTTAACCATTTAAACGAGCGGTTTTAAGATCAGCTTGCAGACTTGCAGCACAAAATCCTGTGCACGAATAGTTCAGTACAGTAACAAATTCAACCTACATTATGCGAGACATATTTTGATAGCTATTCACAACGTAACCTGTGATAATAACTTAATCTCTGTCTATTCTAATAGCAAAACAGATCGAAAAATCAGCTTTGCTCAGTTTCAAAAAGCTCTTGGGCTCGTGGCTGAGAAGAAATTTCCGGGCGAAGGAGAGGCTGGTTTGGAGAAACTAAAGACAAAAATAGCCGCCGGAAAAGGACCTGGTACTTCAGGAGTTACGGTGAGATGTCTCTGTTGTTGAAATGCCTTGCAACAATTCTTTTGTGCGGTAACAAATGTATTTTGAGCACTCATCTATCTTACTTTCATTTTGAGAATATACAAATAATACAATATGATTTTCTTGAGATTTAATTTTCCTTAGAGCCCAAGATACCCGTTGTTTGTAGAGACCTCAGTCCTCAGCCTTGCGGCTGCCGCTGGATATTTATAACTAGACATGCACAGATGGATAATAGGAAAAACGTAAAAGAAAAGCAATTTGAGTATGAACCGGTGGTTTGCTGTTAAAACGGAAAAAAAATGGGAATGCAAATGAAGAAATTATTAAAATTTCAGTAGCTAAAAGATGGACGATTATCCGCTTTGTGTTGCTTAGTATGGCGTGGCGGTTGCTATGGATGAGATTGTCTTGCAGCCCCGTGAGAGAAGCTTCGGGTTAGGATATCATTATTATAGGAAGCATAAGGCTAGGACTTGCGCAGTTCAAACGCAAATAAAGCTTGGGATTGTAAACGTAAAGAAAGCTTAAAGAGAAAGTCCACATAGCAAACACATAGCACTGTAACTCAGCAATGACTTCGGTAATCACTTTATTAGTGGTTTAACAATTCATAATTGTCGACCTCGGTTCATATAATGCTGCTCGTTATTCGTTAATCATTAATGTCATTTGAGGGGGGGGGGATTGGGTGTGCAGCGATATTGCACTTTAAATATTTATTGCTCTGAAAACAAAACTAGTGTGTGTGTGTGTGTCTTAATTGATGTACTTTCTGGTTTCATTTTGCTCGTTTTATTTTTAGAAAGCAACAAAGGCTGGTGGGGTTGACCGCTTGACGGACACGTCAAAATACACGGGCTCACATAAAGAAAGATTTGACGGTTCAGGAAAAGGGAAAGGACTGGAAGGACGGAAAGATTTCGATGATAAAGCGGACGCAGGATACGTTGGAGGATACAAGGGGAAAGATAGCTACGATAAAACACACTGAACGTTATCACTATATTGAACTCCCTTCTTATCATTAGCTGTCCCTTATTGCTCCAAGCATGAACTGCATGAACATATACAAACCTTATCTTAGTCTTATGTAGATAGGCTTTTAAAACTTCATTTTGCCTTTGTTTTCAACTTAATAATAATTAAGCTATTGTTTATATATCACCTTGCTATTCCAGATGGATACATCTGATCTAAAATAGGCTTTTCAATTCTATATGATGAAGAAATGCTTCAGTAAAACTATTATATACACACAACTGATGATTTCCACTTATCTACGTCTTGTGTGAGGTTTTTCCAACATTTGGCAACCAATCCATTGATTTCTTTAATTGTTTATAACTCCAGTGAAGTTGATTCACTTCAGCCTGATGGCGATCTTTTTCCTGGGACAACTCCAACAGCAAATGATCATTGGTCGCAACGAGAGATCTAAATATAACAGAGAGAAAATAACAAGACTGGTTGAGCTGTACACAAGCTCCTCTTCTGATGACAGATAGACAAGAGAACAAGGCTCACCTGTGACTCTCCTGCAACATACTTGCCAGCTCGTTTAGTTGTTGCAAATTTTCATTCTGTTGACTCAAACGCTGTTTCAGCTTATGATTTTCATCATGAAGAGATTTCACGTCGATGATTGCTTCATCTGAATAAACACATTAAACACGAGGCTATTCACGTTCCTCTAGCTTTTAAAAACCACGTTATTTATCTCATATTTTGAATAAGCATGTGAACTGCAGTAGGTACATATATTCATGCAAACCTGACTTTTTCTGTCGTTCGTACTCTGTGTTTTTTTGAGACTCCAGTTTAGTCTTGAGAAATTGATTCTCTTCTTGCATGTGTTGAAACCTTTCGTGTAGAGTTGTCTGATAAATTACAAAATCATATCCTTATACGTACAATTGATTTTAATAAATTGGACTATAAGAACAGAAGCTGATTGTGCAAGGGAGTTGTTGCTCTTTACGAATTTCTGTCACTTGCATATCTACAGTTATATCTCGCAGTTAGCGAACTTACCAGTTCCTGGCTAGTTTCCTCAAAAAGTTGTCGTTTTTCTTTCTCTTTTCCAAGTTGTTCACGAATTTCGCTACACTCTTCTTCCTGTTCTTTTAACTGTTCTGAAAGTTTCTTCAATTCCTCCTCTTTTGTCAACATCTCCTCCCGTAGTTTCCTCAAGCTTGTCATGTCGCGTTCAGGTTGATCCAGCGTTGGCCGGTAGTTCTTCAACACGGCAATAGCGAGATCTGGTCAAAGAGAGAACGAGTTTGTTGAAGTTTTCGTTTACAGAAAAACTGGCAGCCAAAACACGTAGTTGATTTGAGCAACAATGGAAACCTAAACAACGATCCATAATAGTTTACATATTCACTCAATTCTCCAAATCAGAACAAACCTTTAAACTTTGTATGATTATGAAGAGATTTTGAACCATTCCAATATTTATCGACAAGATCAACCAGCTTATGTAACACTCGCAGTTCATTGTTTACCGCAAAAGAAGGACTGGACTATACAAAAAATGTTGCTTCAAAATTTAATTCGACTAATTTTCCCTCGGTTCACAGAGATCCTTGCGTGCTATGAAATCAAGAAATCGCTTCACCAACCTTGTTTCTATGATTACCAGAGGGTGACGATGAACTATCTGTGTTAAGAGACCTTGCATTACGCTCGTCTTTCAAACCAGGATGTTGATCTGGAATGAAATGTCTTGATCTCTGAGGAATATTATCTTCGCTGTTACCAGACTCCTGTGAATCAGATGAACTCTTGGGAATATCACTGTCATGTTCAGTCTGATGGTGAGCCACAGATCTCGGGTTAGGGGTGAAATTACCTTGAGTGGTGTGGGGAGCGTATTGGGAATCACGGGAGACGCGTTTGTGCGATTTTTGGGTAGGAGGGTAGGGTGGTGGTATTACGTTACCATTATAGTCAACTGGAAGAGAGATTGGTGGTATTTTATGGTGAATTTCCTTGCTTTTCTCAATTGCAGCACCTTTTTCTTCATCCATGATGTGCATATCAGCCAACTCTGATGAGTAAAGTTGCAGTCAAAGTATGTCTTAAACTGACTACAAATCTTGTAATTTAATCAGATCAAAGGATGGTATCTACCTTGTCTTGGATAATCCTCCACATCAGGGAATTTACTGCTTGATCCAGAAATAAATGTGGGTCCGGCGTTCTTCCTTGTGATTGCATCAAGCAAGCGCACATCATCATTGTCCAAGGCTAAAACAAACACCTCGTCAGAACTCTATCATAGACAACAAATTTTAGTCTGTTCTTCTTCTTCTTAAAACTCACCAGATCTTGGACCAAGGTTTCTCACCAGTTCTGCACGTGGAGGAATGTGGAATCTAAAATAAAATCAAATTTAAAAGCGTTGGTGAAGTTGTCAGACACTGGGCCTGCCACATTCAATGTTTATTGATGAGTGAAATCCAATTTTTGTAAATAATATAATCTTCTTTCCCCTTAATTTAAACATTTATTTGATCTACCTGTCATTGCTGTTTGTGAAATCATCTTGAAATCTTTCATTTATAAACTCAGAAGCCTGTGAGAAGTAGGTTTTATTAGGGCTGTTTGGTATGGAAAGTTGCCTTCAAATAAGAATCCTGATCACTACAGGATTCTTGACGTAGGTCTTGTAAATTATTACCTGGTCTGTGTTGAAATGCATCAATGCAGCTTTTCTCTCACTGTCTCTTACAGATCTGTCATCTGAGTTGAAGAAATATTTAACCATCAACAATGTCAATATTTTGTAATTGTTCTACCAATATTAACAGCCGAAACCTACCAAGTTTTCTGAGACTGGGTAACATGTGTATCAGAAACAATCTGTGGTCTGGTTCATTCTTTGTCACTGGATTTAAACGGATATCAAGTTCCTTGGGAGATAAAATATATTACAGGTGAATTACTATGACATTCTTGAAGAACAGAAAATAAAATAGCAGCGACAGAAATTTACCTTCAAATTTGTTAGTGTTCTTAGCTGATAAAGGTCTTTTAATGTGGAGATGTTATTGTAATATCTATATGCTGAGTTAAGTTATATCATACAAAAGTACAATAGCTATAAGTATTAATATTAGTGTTATAATATTTGTGTTGAAGATACAAATTCAAAGTTTCCAGCATTTGTAAATGACTGATTCCCTAAAATAAAAGAGTTAAAAGGATATAGATTATGGATTAGAATACAGAGTGAGTATACTTGCAAAATTTACCTCCAAGTTACAAACTACATTCCTTGAAAGGTCCAAATGTTTCAGTCTGGTGAAGCTATGTAGCGATGACCCAAGGTGGGATATTTTCTCATGGTATGACCCAGGTAAAGACAGGGATTTCACATCATCTTGGGTAAAAAAGAACATAACCATTATATTTTTTGGTCCAATTTCACTAATACTTCTTCCTCAAGCTCTTATACCTACTTCCAAGCCACACTATAAACTTGTACAAAAGAATTGATTTATACTAACATCCCCTATGTAACTATATTAAACTCAGCCAACTGTCAACATGTATGACCTATGGTATGACTATATAAATACGTAACAATTCTATAGTTAAGACTATTCGCACATTTTATACAGATTCCAAATAGAGCTGATTAAAACACAAAACATAAGACAAAAATTATCACATAATCCTAAATATTTTACCCAAGTTATCATGTTCCAAATGCACCCGTTGTCTTATCCACTCCTCGTCAATTTTTAGCGCCATTTTGTTTCATTTTTTGAATTTCGTACAAAAATAATGGGATTAACCACTGGGCAAGACAACAGTGGGCACCACATGCATGAGCCTCAGGCAGAACCAGACATACTTTCCTCTTTTCCTATTATTATTATAAGATTTATAATATAGTGGGGGTTATTGCTTCTTGTATGTGGTTGTCAGATGGGTCGGTATAGCTACAAACTTACCTGTCAACCTGACAAGCCAAAGTCAAACATTTGAGGGGGGAAACACGTTCACACTTTTATAACAAGAATGGATCAAAGTCGAAGAATTGATCGCTTCACGGACCGGCATTTTATATAAAATCATTGGCAATGCACTGACAGTAGAAATATGCAAAACATATTGCCAAGCTGGGTCGGGGAAATTACTTTATTTGCATGAGTCTTTTACGCCTGTCGAACGCATTAAAACAAAACAATAGTTAATTAATACGGATGATCATTATCTATTGTTGTTAATGCGTTCGGCAAATGAGAAGCGCCATCGGTGCAAAAAGTGCATTGTCCATTGGAATGTTCTTCGAGGGAATAAAAGGTGCTTGATTTCGAGCATAAACTCAAACTTGTAGTCTCGAAGAAGGAGAATCACTCGAAGAAGTTTAGGGAAAAGTTGGAAGAATCTTGCTCAGATACATACATGGCCATGGTTGCCGGTTAGAAGAATCTGTTGGTCTTTTAAAGAATCTTGATCTTTGTTTGGCTTTGCAAATTAATTCATCGCCGTGTTGATTTGAATAGCCATGCCAACGACTTGGGGCATATTCTTAACGATTTTCACTGCTATATCTTGTATATTTCGTTTGAAAATGTGAAATACAAGTGAGCTGTTAAACTGATCTTGTTTTTCCTGCCTTATTTCATTTCAGAATGAACTACGGCGCCGAACGATGGGAAAGGCGAAACACAAACGCTTGCTCGCAGCAAATAATAGGTATTGTTCTGTTAATATTTTGCATTTGTGATTTGTAATAACACGTTGAGCTACACGTTGGGATATAGTTTAATCGAACTTTTTGAGACTGTGAATTGTTTTGTCTCACCGAGGTTTTCCCTCTTTTTTTTTTAGAATGAAAGGAGATGTCGGAGCTGCCTTGGGAGCTTGTCACGCACGCAAATACAAAACTCAATTTGATTTCGGTGAAAATATGCATGAGAAAATTGCATGGAATTTGGCATTTTTAGCTGAGATATGCTGAACACTCTTCTGTTTACCTCCTTGATTTTCAACTTTTCGGATTGCGGTTTTTGCATGGGTTAACTGACCTAGTCGTATCAAGCGCATGCGGAGTAAATACAAGTGATTTGGGGCCCCATCACTTGTATTTTCTCTATCTTGAACGACAATAGTCCGGAACAAAAATATTGCTCACAGAGCGCCTAAAACATAAAAATGCATGAGAATTTGTATTTTCAGAAGGAGATAATAGTCGAGTGTTTTGGTTTTCTCGAGATCTAAGAAAACGATATTTCCTACAAAACGTGCATGACAATTTTGTATTCGCGTGCGCAATGCGAAGGCCTTGGATGAGTTGCGTTGGAGATGTCGAAGGTCAAAAATCGGGTTTTGAGTGATCATTTTATACTGAATGGGTTGATATTGTGAATTGGAAATTAATATCATATTTTTTGCGATAAAGGATCGTCGCAGGATCAAATGATGAAGGATCGTCGCAGGATCAGATTGTGGTGTGGTATGGTATGGTGTGGTATTATGGTATGGTATGATACTGGTACCTAAGTGATATTTGTGACTAGGAAATTAATATCATATCTTTGTTCTAAAGTATCGTTGCAGGATCAGATGTTGAAGGATCGTCGCAGGACCAGACGGATCGTCGCAGGATCAGATGTTGATGAATTAGATGTTGGAGGAGCGTCGCAGGATCAGTGATGAATTAGATGTTAGAGGAGCGTCGCAGGATCAGTGATGAATTAGATGTTGGAGGAGCGTCGCAGGATCAAGTGGAAGCTGGTTGAGGTATATACTATAGGTATGCATGATTAGTGCATGTGCATGCTGCATGGCATTGGATCCTCCTGGTGGTCTAACCTAGTATATTCACACATCAAGTGACATTTAACACATAACAGGAAATTTCTCACAGCTCTTATGAGGGCATTTTTCGAGTTTTCTCGATAAAAATATTCCTAGTTTTGTCACTTGTGTGAATACGTGTGAAATCCAACGACGTAGCGTCTGCGTATGCATGATGGCTTTAAAGCGTTCAAAAGAAACTAACAAAATGCAATTTGTTAGAGAAAATATCGAATTCGTATTAGCCTAATTTTAGATTAATACGAAGGTAATCGCGAGTACTTATATGATTATATAAGTTCTCTGTTCAGCCTGTTATAAAATACGACCGCTTCGAAGAACAGTGCGTCAATGGCATAAAAAATTATACTTTTGAATGGAATTAGTGAAGTTTACAACGAAAAAAAATTCCTATTTATTTCTATATTTCCAAACATCACTATTAGATCGGTTTAGACACTAACACTCTTTTGTTTTCTTTGTTGATATTAATTTTTCGGATTGCATGTAAAGCTCTTGAAATTCGGTTAATATCAAACATGAAGGAAATAAACGTAATCTGATGATTTTGACTAACTTTGATGAAGTTCCCAATATTTCATGATATATTACATTGCATGATAACTGGACTTATATGATGGGGATATCTGGGGTTGTACTGTTTAACTATTGTAATGAACCCTCTTGCCTGAAAAGCCAACCCTTTAAAGAAGACTCCTTTGCATTTTGACACACTTACTATGTTTTTTCATTCCTTACACGCCTCATCGTCGAGATGTTGTTGAAGAGCGTTGAAACGAAGCAATGAAAAAGAAAGATGGCAGCCATTGTTTACGAAAGGTAATTTTACGGTAAGAAAGGTACATTATTGATTCTTGTAGTATAGCAGATATTGAGCAAGATATTGCATGTTGAGCCTGATTACGTTTATTTCCTCCGTTTTCGGTCACCCATGCATCATCCAAAATGTATAAAAAAAGAGAAAACGTTGCACTCGGAGGTGCATGTCTTAATTGAAGAGTGTTGCTGTCTACATCGGTTTGAGATGAAAAAGCATGCATGCAAGTCGTGAATTACTTTCCACAATACCAGATTTCGTTGAAATAATTGAAATAATTTTTGATGCTATTGTCGGACAAAGCGCAATTTCTAAGAGCCTGCATGTCGTTTTGCAATGATATCTTCCGCGCTGCACACGTTAGACCACCACCAGGATCAAATTGACGAAACTCAAGAATTGCATGACAATTCTTGGGAAGGTAAACTGTAGATTAAAACAGAAGTGCATGTCATTGCGGACGATTTCTAATGAAAATACCAAATTCGGAACGCCGGTCAGGTAACCTGAAATTCAGGTTACCTTTGGAGGGTTTTTCACCGGGCACTCCGGTTTCCCTCCTTTTCGTTTGGCTTTAAACAACAGTGTCCATGTCTGGGGCCAAACCAAAACGTGTTCGTTGATAGTGATAAAAACGCGTTTGTGGCTTCTGGGTTCGATTCCCAGAACACTGTCGTAAAAGAATATTAAAAACACAGTTGTGGAATCATTACATAATTAAATACTTTTCTTCGGAAATTTCTGGTAATGAAATTTTGCATGTAATATAGGAATTAACCTCACGGTCCTCCTGCAAAAACATTGGTTTGCTTTATTATATCTTTTGTTAAAGTTTTCTCAATGTAGAGGCCTTTTACCTTTTCCCACGAATTCCTCTAGCCTTTGATAAAGACAGCAGTATTGAAGTGTATTTTTATTTTGGTGAACCAGATGTTTGGTATTCAATAATATAGATAGAAATCGATTAAATGACGTACTAGATAAAATGATATTTTTTGTTTACTGTACGTTTCCGTGACTGTTTTTTTGTTGAATAATAGTTCATTTTTCACTATTCGTCTTATAAATCAGTTTATAATCTAGGTGGAGCGAAACATCCATCATTCTTGGTCCATTGTTCAGCAGATCCATCGCGCGTTTTTCACCTGTTGCGTGTTTTATTAATGTGATTAATTAAAATTTTTAATGTTGCAAGTTTTAAAGTGTATGTACGAGCTATGTGTTTCATGGACAGTAAATCAACTAAAGCCAATGTAGTAGTTCTTCTGCCTTATCATTGAATGACTCCATTCCATACGTTAGAAGTGAATTGGATACGACAAAACTGGTCCCATGAACAAACTTTAGCCACTTCATTATTTCACAGTGATCAGTTTCGAAGAAGACTTCATATACAGTTAGTGAGAATAAAACAAAGTTGTATTTTCAAAATGTATTGTTTCAGAGCATTCACATTTTCAAACAAACTATTTTTATGCAACATAAATATCCTTGAATATCAGCAATACATTTTACATATCGCACGAGTTGTTTTACGTTTATGCCCCGATTCATGTGTGTAAAATCGTCTGTACCATACGTCCAAAGGCAAAGGCCAGAATGGTGGTCAGGCAATCACAATTTTCACATTTACAAATCTGGGAACACATTAACAAAACTATTTATTTATCAGAGAGAGGATTGTACGCTCTCAGTAAAGGTATAAACAATCTCAAAACTAACAACAAATACTGAGAACAAAACTAACAACAGAAATTAACAAGGAACATATAATGGTGAATTTAACACAATCAAGCAATAAAATGGCTTGATTCTGTTAGATTTTCGACGTTGCCATTTTAAATTATCACACTAAGTGATTGCAGTTTACATATGATGGCCAATTGTTGTTATTCCATGAAGTATTTTCATTCCATGATGCACAAAATTTGAATACAACTATTTTACATGTTAACCATTAGATGTTGAACTTTCTCACACAGCGAAACCCACCCTAATGACCTTGTTATGTGGCAGGAGGTGGACCAACTGGTGGTGTAGATGATGTGTTGGCTGTAGCAGGTGAGTCAGATGTACCAGGTTTTGTGTTGCTGAGCGCACTAGAGGTAGGGGATTGAGAGCTTTTCAACTGTTCATTCTTTACAATGGGGTCTAAAAAGAAAAAAAAGAAAAAAAAAACAGTGAATACACTTTGTTAATACAGCAATTTAGGGTGGATCACTTCTCTTCCTGCTGAGAACTAAATAACCAGTGAAGTAAATACTTTTCTTGTACTTACAGAAGTAGGGATGTTCCATGGCCTCTCTGGCTGTCAAACGTTCCTGCAAGAAAAAAGTTACAGATTTTATTTCTCTGTAATTATTATTCTATGCTCAAAATTATTCCATACCTGCATATCATAGTGTAATAGATGATCAAGTAGATCAATCGCTTCAGGGCTGACAAGATGTTCATTCTCAGAATGAATGAACCGTTCCCATCGTTTTCGGGAATGTCTGAAATGGGAACAAAGCAATAGAGTGTTGCCTTCAATATCAAACTCTGTTTCAGTGTAGATGCAAAGTTAAATATCTATTAATCCATAAAGGATCAACCTCAATTGATAAATGTTGAAGTATACCAACCTTCCCAATATATCATTGAATCGTGGGTCAAGTTCGATGTGGTATTTCTCAATATAATCGTACAACTCTTCTGTGCCAAGTACTTTGGCAATTCTCACAAGCTGGAAATGCATGCAAAATAAAATTTTGTTGAAAATTTCATTATATTCAACCTTTTTAAGAATGATATTTATAAATTAACCTGGTCATAGTTGTCATGTCCATGGAAGAAAGGCTCCTTTCGAAACATCTGAAAATTGTCAAAATCTTGTTTTCACTCTTGCCCAACAACAATATTAGGAATCTTTCACATGATGTTATGATATAAACTTACCATGCTTGCTAACATACACCCGAAACTCCACATATCCAGGGAATAGTCGTATTCCTAAATGAAATAAAAGCATCTCGAAGTTTGATTCAAGTTTTTGAACAAGAAAATCTCTGTTTGCTGGGATCTGTTTAGGTTAAATGATGACAACAAGGTTGCATTGCTCTAACATAGATAGATAGTAATCACTATAAGAATGAAATTAAACCAGAAACTTTTAACAGAAGTTCAAATACCTGGTGATCAACAAGGAGCTCAGGTCCTTTGAAATATCTTGAAGCGACCCGAACATTATATTCTTGATTTTGATGATAAAACTCTGCCAAACCCCAATCGATAAGTCGGAGCTAGGAATTGAAATTTGACAACATCAATACAGTTTTCTAACTTAAATCGCAAGGAATAAATTCATGCATTTAGGATTAAAAAATAATTGAATTATTAGCATTAAAATTAACCAAATACCTTTTTCTTCTCATGATCGATCATAACATTATGAGGTTTCACATCCCGATGCATTATTCCCATGCTATGACAGAAATCCAGGGCCTAGTACAAATAATCAAATCTTTAGAAATTGCCTTCTGTAAATGTAGGAAGTTGAAGTATAAAGCTTTTGTTACCTTTAAAAGTTCATATAAATAAAATCTAATATCATAGTCGGTGAAGGTCTGGTAGAGTTGCTAAAAAATTAAGTAAAATACAACATTTCAGGTATCATATTAATACATAGTCTTATTACACATCTACACTTAAATGAAACAGATTTTGAGGATGAGTAAGAAAAAATTCAAATACGATTACAAACTAACCTTGAAATCCGTATTATTTACATATTCAAAAATTAACGCTGGCGTTCGTGACTAAAAACAAGAACAAAAAATAACATAAGAATTTCTAAGATCATTTAAGGCATAAAGATTAAAATAAATTTAAAATTACCACTGGGTCTTTGACAACATCTAGAAGATTTATAATGTTTGGACCACCCCGAAGATTCTCTAAAATCTTGATTTCTCGTTTAATTTTCTTCTTCTTAACAGGCTGTAAAAGGCAATTTTGATGAAATATTTAAAATTTGGCTATTTGTGTGAAAATAATTGGGTCTAATTATTTCTGTGGGCAGGAAGTTATTCCTCATTCGTGAGTAAATTGCCCACAAAAGATATATTAGAGTGGAGTCCTCATAAATTCTTAGTTATCACTAATCCTTTGCCTCTAAGGATGTAATTTTACTAATTGGGACATTGTTTTCATTAAGGCTGCTTGTGAGAGTCTACAATCCCCAGACAAACTCATGAAAATACTATCCTAGTGATTAGCTGTGTTAATCTAAAACAGTAAAAAACTAAGTGAATATCCAAGAAAACAGGGAGACAGGGTTCTGTGTCAGGGATATTTTATCAAGATTACCAACCTTTAGAATTTTGACAACAACTTTTTCATCGTTAGTTATGTTTATCGCCTCAAATACTTCACTATATTTCCCTCTTCCCAATTTTCTTACAAGTTCATAGTTATCTTGTTGACTACACAAACAATAAACATGAGATGTAAGCATCTCAGTATGTCAAAGGGCTCCAGACTAAACTATCAATGATTCTCATCATATACTGACTTATCTTTGACATATTAAGAGAATCATACTACAGCACAATCTACCAATCCATCTCCTGCCGAATTATATGCTTCCTTGAACCTAATCTTACTCCACATGCTTTCATTAAAAAAATGAAAGCCTTTACACAATCCTTTCATGGTCGAAATTGGTTAATGGCCTAATGGAATTTTCCATCATATGAACTAAAAGTAATACGTTCTACACTGTTGAATTCTGCTCTTTTTTCAACTGTATCTTACCCCCATTCAATTACATGAGTTTCATAATCCCAATAATCTCTAGGACGATGATTATTCACATCAGCATATACTCTGGGTTTAGCTACAGCAGCCGACATATTTTTATGAATTATACTTCGCTTTTTTGCCAACAGCTGTACACAATTTTCGAGAAAACGTCTCTGTAGTTGCCGTGTCGTCTTTCAAAGAAAATATTCCCGTCGTTTTGGACCCTTAACTATCGTTTTTTGTTGCTATATAGAGCCCGATTATAGCACAATTTATATTAAACAATGACACTTTGCTTCGAGTCGACGAAGCCCACTATAAACAGGCTTTGAATCTTGCAATTTCCACACGCATATACACCTCTCTGAACCGCTTCAGTTACTAGATTATCCCACTCTATTGGACACCCATCTTGCTGCTACAAGTCAATATTATTTGCGGTGATAAAGCAAAGAATGAAAGCCGCAAAAAAGGCAAAATTTTACTCGTATTAAACTTTCCAGAAGAAGCCAGCACCCAAGCTGCGGATTCCAAAAGAACTCGTCCCAGCTTCTTTTCGTGCTTAGAACTCGCGGTCGAGCTGCGCTGTTGTGTTTCGAGGTAAAAAGTAGTATATGTAGCAATTACTGTGAGCGTGTTGCAAATTAATATCGATATATACTACCCCCGTGAGGTTATAAACATTTTTTCAATGAAAAACTTTGATAAGATAAAAAATATTTCCACAAATAATGGAGGTTCTTATTGACGTGCTACAAGCAAAATATCCATTGTTTCATATAATTTAATCAGATAAAAACCGTATTTCAGATGATTGAGATAATGCAATATTGTCTTTATCTTGTTAGGATACAATTCCTTGCTACCTGCGTTAGATAAACGATCGTACAGCACATCGGTAGTATTTGTCAGTCAACTTTGAACTGCAGTTACGACACAACAGGTGCATTTATTTTTGTCAAATAAACATTCTCATTACATTGTCATATAGCATTTCTGACACAAACATGACGACAGGATCATTAGCGAAGCCAATTTTAAAATAGAGAAATATAATTGCAAAATATTTCCACACTACTACCAAAGGTCCAAAACCGCAAGTGCTTAGCCCCACAAAGAATATATTCTGCTTTTAAAGAAGAGAGAGAGAGAGAGACAGGTGAAATCAGTCTCTCTAATGTTTCAGTTATTTATCATCACCAAAAGTCTATTTGAACATGAAGAAGATTGAAACTGATTACGCCAGCTGTTTCCCATTGTTGTATTAAATTTGAATTGGAGTGACTCCAATAAAACTATATTTGCTAGTCAATACACCATCAAGAATTTATGTAGAAATTCCTCTTACCCCCATTCTATAACATGAGTTTCATAGTCCCAATACTCTTTCCCTTATGATTATTCACGTCAGCATAAACTCTTGCCTTGCTTGAAGAATCACCTTCGCCCTTCGTCGACATTTTTCAGCCTTTCTTTTTTGATTATACAACCGTTTTCAAATGGCGTTTCGGTTGAAATAACGATGAGTATTTCAATTTCCTACATCGATCCTACTTTCGGTTATTTTCAATTCATAATCATGAATGGAATGAGGAGAAATAACATGAAAACAACACTCAAATTTTCTAAACACCAGTAACAATAGATGCAAAGTATGGGTCTCTATAGAAACGTTGAAATTGTTTTGGTTTAACAAGCAACTTAGCATAAAAGTCATCCCTGTTTGTTTCCATAGTTTTTCTCAAAAAGAGAGTCAGGTTACGAACCGTACATTGTACAAATAAGGGTGATCAAAAACTGTTTGTACAGAGAGAAATTGCTGCGCAACTTTTGGACTGTGTAACAGACTAATTGTTAATTGTTGTAGCAAACTTTGTGGGCAACTGGTCCTCTCCTATTACGTATGCACACTGCACAAAGTCTTTACAAGGATGAAGATCGGGGTTTTTTTTTCGCTGAACTTTTTTTCCGGTCCGTAGACGACGGCCAAAAGCACGATTCGGGGGTAAGTTTCCCGCCTTTTATCGAAGAAAATAAACACATGTTGATGACTTGATGGTAGCTTTCCCTTTAAAAATTACGACTTTTGAGAATTTGCTTTAGATTCAAGCAATTTTGAGGAGATAATAACACTGAATGAGCAAGATGCCTGCAAGGAAACGTAGTAGAAACGACTCAACCGGTTAGTTTGTCTAAATTTTAAAAACTATGCGGTTTATGCCGGTGTATCATCGTTTCAAAAGAATAACTTCACGTTATTGAAGTCTTTCTTTTAATGCTAAATCTTCACTCAATTCTATAATTACTCGCAGAATTCTCTCTTTGCCAGATACAGCATGAGTAGGATCTGCAGTTGTTTCTATAATTCGTGCAAGAAAGCCAAAATTTACGTGTTTATATCTCATAGCAATAATTTCTTTAGGGACTGCCAGCAATCAAGGTGAAGAGAGTGCTACAAGTTCACCAGCTAGACCTGCAGATGCCGCACCACCCACAGCACGACGTAGAGTTGGGGAAACATCATCTCCAGCTCCTCTCCCCCCAACTTCCCCCGCTACTGATCAAGCGGAGGGTTTGTCTTCCCCACAACCTATGCCTCCGAGCGAAATTGACATGAGTTCACCATTGAATTATGGTACGCCCAGTTCAAGGATTGCGAATACACCACGAGGAACCCCGTATCCTTAGATAATATGTGCAAAAATTGATGTTTATGATCTAAGTAAAACTTAAGAATAGATAATGGCTTTGAAAATTTCAACATCAGAAATCAGATATCCTTGTGAATTTTTTCCTTAATGAGCCGTCACCAGCGTTGGTACACCAGTCAGACATCGCAGTGATATTCGTAGCAACCGTAAAGTGAGACAAGTTGCAATTGGGGAACAAACAGTGAGTATACAGAAGATAATTTCCTATGTTATGCATCAACTTAATTTATCAACATTCTCACCTTCCCCAGTCCACAGATATTTCAACTGAGCCACCAGCAGCAGCACCGACCAGTGACAGCACAGCTGGCCCAAGACTGGTGATCTGGGGTACAGATGTTGTTGTGCAGGAAACACAAGACAAATTTAAGAGATTTCTGCAGCAATTTATTGATGAAAATGCAGAGGGTATGGGCGATGATTTTGTCCCAAATGACCCACTCTATATGCAGAAACTGGAAGAGGTATTTGCCAGACTTGAACTAATGCAAGGAAGCAGAATTAAAAGAATTAAAATTATGAATATTGTTAAACATAGATTCATGTGTTGGAGCAACCGTTCCTAAATGTTGACTGCAGTCATATCAAAGCATTTGATGCAGAATTATACAGACAACTTGTAGCCTACCCACAAGAAGTCATACCAACATTTGATATGGCTGTCAATGAAATATTCTTCACAAAATATACTGATGCTGAGCTGGAGCATCAGATCCAGGTATCTAAACTAAATTTTGTTAAATGAATACAATTTCACTATCAATAAAGGCAGACTTTTAATCGAAATTATGTTTCTGTTTATTTGTTTTCTTAGGTCAGGACTTATAATGTGGATCAAACCAAGAATCTTCGATCTCTCAATCCTGAAGGTAAAGATAAAATCCTCTATTTCTGGTAATTTGTTCCAGCTGTTAAATATTTCATTATATCATAAACAAAATTTTGCTTCAATTAGATATTGATAATCTGATTTCTATCAATGGAATGGTTGTAAGAACTTCTAATATCATCCCAGAAATGAGAGAAGGTGGGACAATGCCTCACTCTGCTATTTTGTTGTTTATCTTTTATTAAAACTCTCTTCTTTTTGATGCAGCTTTCTTCAGATGTTATGTTTGCCATGCTACAACAACATCAGAGATTGACCGTGGCAGGATATCAGAACCAGCGTTGTGTTCAAACTGTAACACTAATCACAGTTATGCCCTGGTGCATAATAGATCACAATACACTGATTTGCAGATTGTCAAACTACAAGAGTCGCCTGGTATGTTAGAACATCCCCATTCACTGATTCACTCCAGTCCTGTCTCCAAGTTAAATGATTTCCTTAGGTAGTAACTTGCTGACAATGGTTTTTGCCTTTGTTTCAGATGACATGCCACCAGGGCAAACTCCATACACAATCACACTTTATGCTCACAATCAACTGGTTGACACAGTTCAGCCTGGCGATCGGTAATGTGCTTTCCTGGAAATCTTTTAACCATAGAGTTTTAGAGAAAATTGCCAGACAAGGCCGGATAGGGGGATACAATCATTGGAGTTGGCCATTTATATCCATGTGAAAATCCATAAATAGCTTTTAAGTTTTTCATTTCAGGATCACCGTGACAGGAATATATCGGGCGACTCCTGTGAGAATGAATCCTCGTCACAGGAACATTAAGGCAGTTTATAAAGTGCATATTGACGTCGTTCACTTCAGAAAGTCAGACAAAAAACGTCTTCATGAAAGCGACCCTGACAGCACTGTAAGATTCACCCAGGAAAGAATCGATAGACTCCAGGAAATCTCGGAAATGCCTGACATCTATGAAAGACTGTCAAAGGCCTTAGGTAAATATAAATACTACATCAACCAGGATCCGGAATCCGGCCAGGATCAGGGTCATCCAGGAGCTGGATCATCCGGCCAGGAGCTGGATCATCCAGGAGCTGGATCAACCAGAAGAACCAAGCCTTATCTTTCTCTGTTTAGCTCCAAGTATCTACGAAAATGAGGATATCAAAAAAGGAATTTTATGTCAACTGTTTGGAGGGACGACCAAGGATTTCTCGCACGCGGGACGCGGCAACTTTAGGTGGGTGACTTGCAGGGATTTCTTTGCTTAACAGTGTGAGGATGGGGTTATTGCGAGATACCCTGGATCAATTATGGATAAAAAGTTCCCGGTGTACCTCGCTACCCTTCAGTAGTTGTGGTTAACTAAACCCTTGAATTATGTTATATAGAGCTGATATCAATATTCTACTTTGTGGTGATCCTGGCACCAGTAAATCTCAGTTGTTACAGGTCAGTAAAATCTACATTCGACCCTCAGGTTACGAAATTTAGACCTGTGTTAATCCATCTGGTGAAATGCAAGTTTTTTTCTCAATCACAATTCTAGTATGTTCACAACTTGGTCCCGCGTGGTCAGTACACGTCAGGCAAAGGATCTTCAGCTGTGGGTTTGACGGCGTATGTTACAAGAGATCCTGAGACAAGACAGTTGGTTCTACAAACGTGAGTGCATGATAGATCCTTATGAATATCATGCCGTGTCATGCGAATAATTCAATGTTTATCTTCTTTATCAATGATGTTATATAGCGGAGCATTGGTCCTCAGTGATAATGGTATTTGCTGTATCGATGAATTTGATAAAATGAACGACAATACTCGATCAATTCTTCATGAAGTTATGGTAAGCTTACGACAGGCCAGGATTGCTGCATTTGTTGATTGGTGAAGCCATTCGTGTGATAAATCCATCATTATATCAACATCAATGTACTTTCTTCCTCCAAACAGGAGCAACAAACATTGTCCATTGCGAAAGCTGGTATCATTTGTCAGTTGAATGCCCGAACGTCCATTTTAGCCGCGGCAAATCCTGTTAGATCCCAGTGGGATACGAGATTGACGACTGTGGAAAACATCCAGTTACCTCACACTTTACTATCCAGGTAATATTCGTAACCAATCAAATGACTTGTGAGAAGAAGAATTTACCGGAAAAATGATCCAACTGAATCATCGTTCTCATTTAGATTTGATTTAATCTTCCTGATGCTGGATCCTCAAGACGAGGCTTATGACCGCCGCCTGGCGAAACATTTAGTTTCTCTCTACCATCAAACACCTGAGCAGGAGGAAGAGGAATTGGTGGTGAGTATTAAAAGGAGGTGGGGTTGAGGGCCACCCCTCGTGTAGAGGGCTACCCCTCACCGGAGCAGAAAAGATTACCAGATGTATACCGGACTTCTTCGAAACTTTACTTTGTACCTTTTGTCTTCTTTTCTCCAATTCACTAAGTGTTTTTCGCCATTTTAGGACATGAGTATTCTTAAGGATTATATCGCATATGCTCGAACTCACATTCAACCGAAACTGAGCGAGGAGGCGTCACAACGCCTGATTCAATCATATATCGGTAAGATGTAGTTAATTTTGCTTCTACCTGAGTGAACATAGCTTGTATTGTTGAGGTTCTGTTTACTTAAAACTTTAACAACTTTCTCTGTGATATCCTGAGGTTGTTCCTTGAGTTAAACGGGGTCTTGTCTCGTTGTAGAAATGCGCAAAGTTGGTAGCAGTCGTGGAGCAGTTTCTGCTTATCCTCGACAATTGGAGTCTCTGATACGACTTGCTGAAGCACATGCTAAGATGAGATTCTCAAATATCGTTGAGAAGATTGATGTTGACGAAGCACGCAGGTGAAATCATAGTTACGCTAGATTTATTGGTTAGAGAAAAAAAGCAGAGGGTTGTATGGTGAATGCAATCCTCGTGTAGTGATTACCGACCATTATTGAACAGCAATAAGAGCAATCATTTGAAGAATATTCACGCGGGAATATCTTTTTTTAAGGTTACACCGTGAAGCTCTCAAACAGTCAGCCACTGATCCGAAGACTGGCCTGATTGATGTGAATATTTTAGCAACTGGATTGAGCATCTCTGATCGAGAAAGACGAGTAGAGATTGCTAAAGCTTTGAAGACTATGATCCAGTCTAAAGGACGAGCACCAAATATGGACGCTCAACGATTGTTCGAAGATTTCCGAGAAACATCTGATGTGGTAGGTTTTCATGAAAAGCCTTGTTTTGTATTGTTTTGTCTTCTCTCACAAATATCCTTTCCATTCTTCCTGTCCAGCCTGTAACACGAGATCAGTTTGACGATGCTCTACGTCATTTGAAAGACGAAGATTTTCTTATTGTGACTGGCAGAACTGTTCGCATCATATCATAAGCTTCTTCTGCTCTGTTTTAGACGAAGAGAGATGTTTGGTATCTGAATTATTATGTCTTGCAATATTTACGTAGATTAATATTCATTCATTAGACTGATTAGTAATTAACCCGCAGCGCGCGCACACTCGAGCTTTTTGCGCAATTAGAAACGTCATCAATGAATTTTTTAGAAAAGATTTTTTTTTAAGAGTTATCAATTCCTCACTCGTTCATTAAAATATTTTTATTGAAGCTTTACGCGTACTGTTACTACCAATCATTATGATATAGTTATATTAAAATCCCCTGCACTGTACTTTATACCGTTTTCTGCGTCTCTTCCTGATCGACGACGCCCGTCTTTTCCTTGTTTTCTTCCCGTATTTATTATGCATCTTCTTCACCATTTTTTTATTCCGTCCTTCATTTTCTACACAACTTTGCGAACTCGAACACAAAGCACAGACAAACATGAAAAGCAAGAGAATCAACTGAATGTTTGGTAAAGCATCTTTAGCATGATTAGAATATTTTCCGTCGAAGTCTTTGTCTGTCGTTCCCAACAGTACGAGCGCAAGTATAAAACGACCAGCAAAGCTCGGGTTCTCGTAATGTGCCAACGTTAAAAAAACAAATCCCAGAAGTGCAAAGGATGCTGTGAACATGGAGGCAAAAACCACCACTTTTTCAACCATCCTGAAATTATTCCCAAGACAATTTTTGGGTCACTTAATGCGTTTGAATACGTCATATAATTAATTGACTTGTGTTCAGGCCCTTGCTGGCTGTGACCAGGGATACCTCAGCCATACTCTTCAGATAAAAATTATTGCTGCACATGTTGTATTATTCCTTTTTAAAGTCTCAATTCTGTGCCGGATGTGACCAAACAACCACCAACAAATTAGGTAAAAAAAACTTTTATTAAAGTAATGCAGTTACAAGAAAATTCTTGATCTTCTATCTTCACAAGTTGGTAAACTATCAGCTTCAACCCTGCAAGAGAGCAAAAGTAAAGGTTAGATGGAAACAGATTTGAAATTGGCAAGTTACTTCTCATAATTGTCAGCAAGTTCAGAAGGTATGGAATTGTTTTGTAATCAAATGCAATCATACGAACGAGACTCTACACAAATCATCATAACTTGCACAACACAACAAATTTGATTCCCGGAAGAATTCTTACATTTTTTGGATTCAGTGATCATTTCATCATGACATCTTTCACCTACAGAATTTAAAAGCATTTGGTAAACAGGGAACACATGCCATATATTACAAATATTCAAATTTTTACTGGATCAGCGTGGTGCATGAGCTATCACATCACAGATTTCAGGACAGGTCTGTGGTCAAATCATCACCTCCAGAACATGACATTAAACTGCTGTGTTTCAAAATCAATAATTACCATTAAAAATCAGCTTTTGCCTTATGATGTTCCAGATTTCTACTAAGATAAAAGAAATTTATATTGAGAATGTATACATAAGAAAAACTGAAAGGTTTCAGTACAAAACAAAGCCTCAGAATGTAATATTTTTCCTCAACTAACATTCAGACATATGCTTGTCAAGTGTTCATCATTGACTTTGTCAATATGGTACCTCGAAATTTTAGCACCATGAAATATCAGGGGGGTTCCTGATGATGTCTTCTAAGATGGAAGCGACCAAACACAACTTACAACATTCGTTTGTTTCCCAATCCTTGTCCATCCTCTCTCAGGGA
This sequence comes from Dendronephthya gigantea, assembly GCF_004324835.1. Classification (NCBI taxonomy): domain Eukaryota; kingdom Metazoa; phylum Cnidaria; class Anthozoa; order Malacalcyonacea; family Nephtheidae; genus Dendronephthya; species Dendronephthya gigantea. Next base: position 236,798 of record NW_021163090.1, read on the forward strand.
TCAATTCTGAAGACGCCTGAGAACAAAATCTAAACAAATACAAACGACACTATTATATTTTTACGATTCTATGCTTTGCTTCCGAAAATATTGAAGAAAATCTTGAATCATACTAGACCACTCAGTCGATTAAAACGGAACAATTTCTCTTCAACGTCGTAACTCAAAGCGAGCTGGGATTATTCCAGTCATCATCGTGGCCGTAGCTTTTAAAATATGGGAAGAAAGCAACTATCTGGAAGAAATACTAACCAAAAAACACAACTTCTTCACAACATGCCATGGGTGAGTGATATCGTGTTTGCATCATCTAGTTTGTTACTTCTTAATTTTCTCTCTGCCTGAGTATGAAATCATACTGCCTTTTTCCCTGGTAACCTCGAGTGAGATTCAATGATATCTCTTCGAGAAAACAGTGTGAGAATACTTCAATTTTACGAGCAAACATACACATTTTTCCAAGCTTACTGAATCCAACGCTTCTTTCACCTTGAATGTTGAATCTCTGTCCTCGTGCGAATTACGAAATCACTGAAATAAAATATGCGTTCTCGTGACCGTATTGACGGCCAGTGATTGGTTAGTAGAAAGCATTCTAATATACAGGTCAGCGGTACAGTATACAGGTCAGTGGTCCAGCTCCAGCTTGGGCAAGTACCACTTCCTGGAGATAGTGCTGGTCATATTTCATCGAGCAAGGCTCGCCACTCGCCACGTTCCCCGGGGGGCGATCTCTCAGGGGCGGCCTCTGGTTACGAGATTGCCCCAGGCTCAAATGAGTTCTGCCAATGCTGTTGGTATTGTTGGGGATATGTCTGTGAGACTTTCCAACCACGATTAACTTGGGCTGTTTTTATGATGCACGTTATTAAAACAGCGTGGTTTTAAACGTGGTACTATCCTTGGATTCCTAGCATCTATTGACAGTGGCACTAGGAGGGTATTCAATATGAATTTGCCCTATCAAATGCTTTTCAACCCAGAGTTTATAGATATTATTCTTTACTGCGTTGCTCTAAGGATATGAAGCGTTGTCCGGCACAGAAACATGTGCACTCATTTGGTCTCATTTGAACAGAAAAGCAATAAATAATAAACACTTGTGAATTATCAGATAAATTTATTGCCCTCTATACTGCAGTACTGTGTAAATATGATAACATGTACCATAACAAACACACTGGATACCTGTGAACGATTATCATTCGAAGTGTCATGTCAATCTTAACATGCTAAATACTCAATATCTCCTGTCCTTATTTCTTCAATCTCCCTGCTTGCAGACTAGAATTTCTGGTAGGTGATAATACTGAACTAAGAACATAGGATGATTCAATACACTATAGCTGGGCTAGTTCACTCTTGCCAGAGGAATCGTGTTGCATTTTGCGCAAAGCTCTCACTCAGTTTGTCTCCTCTTTTCTTTCTCCTCTGCGAGTTTTCTTTCGTCGTTCTTTATAAATCCATGATCTGATCATAAGCATTTGGCTTGGTAACCATATTTTGCCCTGCCCTCGTAGATATAATACGTTTCATCTGTATCTAATAAGTCAAGATTTTTCGGAAACCCTTTTAATTACTGCCATGCAGAAAAGTGCATGGTTACCTTCTAGAAACAATTTCGGGGGAAATATTCAAATCAAATGGCACTCCCATTGATGGCAATCGTAGGATAACTAAAAGACTATTAATCATCTAAACATCTGTTGCGGAAGTGTCATTGAGGAAACTAATGAATGACATTCTACCTTTACATCATCTCGCGAGCTCTTTATATAAGCTTATAAAATCAGTAATCTGGAAGCCAGTATGCATTGGAATAAGCGGATTTTTATAGCGATAAAACTGGTTTGAGCAATTCTTGGTAACAACTGATCTCAATTCGTTGCGAGCTCTAGCAGAGGCCCACTATAAGTTTCTTATTATATTCATTGAAGAAAAACACAATTTGTTTAGTCGAGTTTTCAAACAAGATGAACCACAGTGAAATATATTGCATGGCACTAAGATTTGACTGAGGCTTGGGATTAGTCTTAATGACTGAATAGCTTGAAACATTTACCGCAATGTGTTTTCAAAGTTCATAAAGAACATTTAAGAAGTTGTTGATATGGAAGCAATTAACAGCTCTGTAGGTTGCCTTGCTGTGTACAGAAATCATGATAAAACATGTTAGGTGGTCTGAGATATGAAGCGAAAGTTTAAGTGAAATGACAGATGTTGCGTTGCGGAAAATCATGGCAAAGACTCGGCCAGAAATAAAATAGATTTAGGGACAAACGCGGCTGGAATCAAATAATTTGGTTTTCTTTTCTCGTTTGAATCTTTCCGGTTACAACAATGATTTGACAGGCTGGAAAGTTACTTAATTCTAATTTCTAAAACGATCGTTCGGTATATGGACAGTAAAATTTTAATGAAGTAGGAGAACAGACGATTCCCCTTTTCATCTGTTCATTTTTATTTTGATTATTTCGCTTTTTTCTCCGTTCTAAAAATCAGAAAATATTGCCATAAACAAAAAGTGTTCAATCATTGTCAGACCCCCAACCATTGTCAGTTATGCGTTGTGAAGATTAGACTCGTACAGATTAATCATGGCGGTCATTATGTTGTCCCAGAATGAAACGAGATTTCGAGTCTAAAAAGACTAAAGTTGATCTGTTGATGCGCTTAATCTTGTTTTTACTTTCAAGTACAGATACTTTCGATATCTTCAAAGCTTTTCCCCGCGATGCATAAAGCCGATTAGTTGAAAAAATACTTGAAAAAATTGTTGTGAACAATATATTTAGGCTATGACTAAACATGGTTGTAGAAAACATGTTTGTCAAATTTCTAAAAATTTTACTTCAGGGCACAGAATGGTGAGATATTAGCCTAACAGAAGCCTAACAGGGTCTTGAACTCTTCCATTTAAATGAGGTCATATTGTCAGCAACATTTTCCTGTACCCTGAAAGATGTTCAGAGGAAAGGAAATAACAGTTAACAGTTTCACAATCTATTTCTCTTCTGGATTTTGGCAGGATCTCACACGAAATGACGTTGAATTCAGTAGCTGACCTCAGCTCATTAGCAAAATAAGCAAAATAGCTGTTGAAATTGGATTATAAACATAAAAATAGCCCCAGCGGGTTGCATCTGAAAAGTGCTCGAAATTCGTGCTGTGCATGTCAAACCCTTCAAAGGTTGAACTATGTTAAGCCTGCCTCATTCTAAACCTAATCATTCCGATTTTAGTTCCTGTAACGGTGTAACCTTTGCAACATTGGATGCAATGTAACGGAACAAGACTATAATTTACTAGTGAGAACAATGCATTGCTAGGCATTGGATGGATCATAGATGGATATCTAGCTCAAGTTTGAAAGCGCTAGTAAAGTTGGTTCCTTCGTGATAGAGTGATGTGATTAGAAAGACTTTCTGAAAAATCATTTCGAGCAGAGGTTTATTCCAGCAGTACAAGAAGCAAGCAGTTGACTTGTCTGAAAATCATCTGACCGAAATTTGATAGTAATCCCCTCAGGGATTTCTCAATTAAAGCACTTCAAATTTTTCTAATTTTCAATTATTTGTCACAATTTGAAATATCCATATTTCTAGCAAATCAAGCCATATTGCACGACAACATCATTACGTAAACCAAATGCGATAAAACATATCTTATCCCTATCAGCAAAACAATGTATCCCCCTCACATTATTTCGCAGGATTGGCTCACAGTGGCCAGAGAGATGTTTATCATTCTCATGACCATGCAGTTGGCGCTGGTCGAGGTGCTGGTAATCCAGTAATTAAGAATCGACTAGTTACTGCACGATTTAGTTTACAATCGCATGTGTGGTGTTGCATGTTGACGTGGTGCAAACGTACACGCACAGGAATTTGAATGTCAGAACAAATGAGCCGATTTTAATCTGCGTCACGTTTTAAGCCTGTTTATAAAACGATGTGAAAATTGAAGTAAACCTTACGCGTTGGTAAAAGTGATGTGTGCGGGCGTGTGAACGGTAGAAAAAATAGAAAAATTTTGACTGCATGGGCCGACACACCCAGTACAACAAACGTAACACTTAACTGTATGAACTTAACACTGTTATTGATATTGATGATGAAATATAGGATGAAACAGTCACATAGTATTGAATCATCCTGCAGTGCTGCAATGGTCCTGTTTTTGACTAATGATTGTGTAAGTCAGACGTTTATTTTTGTTAGGATCAACTGAACTTCGTCTCATCTAATTGTAAATATCGTCGAGTATTGCCTATCATTGCAAGACCTTTCAATTTGGCGTGGAGATTTGCTTGTTAAATACGAATTTAAGTCAAAAGCACTTTTGTATCATAAGCAAAATTAGCAAATCCGTTTATCCCACCAGCAACGAAGAATAATTTCATGTAGAAAAGCCTGACGATTGATCTATTTTCTTGTAAACAACTACTAAATCTGCTTTTTTACACTATGCGATTTGTCGTATTTGATTCGTATCCTGGCGTATGTGAACGTATGAACAAACTACAAACGTGACACACTTTAAATTCCAACCTGTACAAAATTGAATGAAGATTGTGCATAGGTTGCATTCGTCAGAATTATAATTGCAAACAACTTATGGCGTAGTCTAAATAGGCCTTAATTAATTGTTCATTAAATTGTTAAATCTCTAATCTTGTTTAATCGTTTCTTCTTTTAACCTTGGCAAATCGTTTAATCTTGTTTCATCCATGTTCGTCAGAGTCTCAGAGATACGTTTTTACATTTGTCCTGATTCTCTTTAAAAACCAAGGATAAAGGATTCACAAGTTTGTTGATGGATATTAATCATATTAAGCGTATTCATCCACTCATACACTGCAACATTGCCAAATGCACAAATTGGGCGTTGTTCAGAATTTGTATACTTTGGAAACTCTGATAGCTTAAATATTTGAATTAATCTTAGTTTGACGTATAAGATTAAGACTTATCACGTTGTTTATTTTCTCGCGGATAATTGCAACAATGTAGGTCCAATATTGCTTCCAAAAATCATTCTTCTTTATACAATAATCATGGGCCTGAAATAATCAGCTTACATAAAGGTCCGGTATTAATTTTGTATGACGTACATTTGAACTCTTTTAAAAGACTTATTCCTTTTTTTCTTCTTGCTTCACGATTTTTAACCACAATTTTTTCCCAATTTCCTATCTGTTGCAATTAAAAGATTACTGCAATACCAGTGCACTGTCTGGCTGTCAGGTGACTTAATCTTTATAGGTATGGACTTTAAACTTTTCGTTAATAAATCAGGATTCCCATTGTCCAGGAACCACTTATTTCGTGATTAATAACGTTATTAACAAATCAGTACTTTTGCATGCCTATATAATATATAGGAGAAATAGCCATTAGTGATGGCTTAACCTCGAGATAACAGTCGACATTTTTACTGTCATAATGTCATGTATACGCGTGCTTACTTTAAATGATGTGAAATGATGTTCTAACTAAAAGCATATGGGGTGAAATTAAGATTTCATTTCAATTTTTTAAGAACTTTAACAAAATCCAATCACAAGATGAGACTATTAAACATCTCTCTTTCATTTTCTTGAGTGAACAATTCAACTTGTTCAAGGCAAGCCGCGTTTCCCGAGTGTTATTGTTGCAATGATTATGATTTGTAGAACAGGAAATTAATTTCTCAAAGTAAATGCTGCTAAGTCACGAAGCCCAAGTCTTTCAAGTGCAGTAAAAACATTTTGTCGATAAACACGTCTTTTACTTGAAAAATATGTGAAATACGAAACCTTGTAACGAGCTAGAGTTTCCTGTATCTCACCGTCTGCTGCTTCTCTGTATTTCACATGCAAAAATGAGTTAAAAAATTTATAAGAAGAACAACATGCCGAGCGATTCTTTTGAGAGATTTATACTGAGTTTATCAACATTGAAAAGTGTAAGATGACTTGCATAATTATTTCTATACCAACTTTGTTTTACAAGGTTTTATGTGAAGGCTTGCTACAACTAAGTGCATGTGGTAACCATCAACTCACATGTTGAGGAAAGGGCTATGCTTTCATTTCCGAGAATTGAAAAGAGAAGCGCGCACAATTATAGGAACTGTACTTCAAATATATGGCCAAAGTGCTCTTATTTCGACCAATATATGCCTCTGGCACCTATATGGTCCCAATGAAATAAACTCTCGTATCTTATAACACTTTAATATCTCTTCTATGAAACTTACATAAAAGAACTGACCGCGACCCCCTTAGGCTAAGATAATGCTTTCGGAAGCTGGCTAAATATGAAATTTAAAAACGATTAATAGGAATTACAACATTTCAAAATAACAGTAATCCTCCCCTAAGGCTTCGCATATATACGGCCTCACTCACGAGGTTGTGAATGGTGCTGTTGCTTCATGCATTTAGTGGGAATATATACTTGACTTGGAAGACTTGTAAGGAGTATACTTGACTTGCACGTAGTTATAGTTGGTATCAATAGGGCTATTAAAAAAATAGGACATGATTTTTTATTACCTCCCCTGGACCACACAGTCGTTAGCTCTCAGAGCAGTCTCTGTAGGATCAAATTGATTCATAACTTGCACATTGCTAGTCGGCTACGTGATTAATTGTTTTCATTGACAAGCTAATTAATTATTACAGCCATTCTTCATCCCAATTACTACGTATATCAATAGTTTTTATGATCTACCATATGTCACGTTTCTTTGTTATGATTCAAGAATAAATACTGATGACGCTGGACTAATTAGGATTCCTTTCTTTCATTCATTCAATTTCTTCTGCAAACTAAAAGAGAAAAGACAGACGAAAGAGGAAAAGAGCGGTGTCGCGATGCTCCTATGTAAGCAAACACAAGGATATAAACATTTACCCGAATGTCGAGACATTGTGGGGCTGTTCTATATGGAAAAACAATATAATGCCGATATTGCTTGAGATGGTTTTCAAGGTCGCGGTCCGTAACGGTTGAAAAGTTGAATTGATATAACTGGTGAAAATAAAAGGTGGAATATAACGCTTATGTACTGTGACACAATATAGATCCTCACATTTAGACTTCTATTATGATTAGAAGCAGACATCGTTGAAACTTCAAACCAGCCTCATTACAAACTATTTCTTATTGTTTGTTTATACAAAAGAGATACATTCAGTGGGGCATTACTCGAATTACGTTTGAAAAATGTTTTCCCCAGGACTCACGACTTCTGAGATGTAATTAAGTGGGCACTTAGAATTTTAAGAAGAACAAAAATAACTTGGTCAATTAAATGAATTTTTTACCTCTTGTGATCTATATGCTATCAAAACACTCTACATGCAATAATAAAGCAAATTGAATTCTTTGGCATCTTCATTTATTAAACTTTTACACAATGGTTGTTTTAAAATGAACAGATCCCTGACTACAATAAGAAGTGTGTAAACTCAGTTAGACAATATTCAAATTCCAAAGCTCAACCATAGTCATACGCGCAGTGAGACAATGAGGATAAAACATTCATAATTTGGTCATGTTTCTTTCTGTTTTTTTTCCACAATATTTTAGTGTTACTGGCGGAAACATGGACTTAACTAATTTTATTTTTTCTAAACTGTTCTTCCTAATCAATCATTCTCATAAGGAGCAGTGCGTCAGCAACATTACTACAAAAGGAAACAAGATTAAATAAAGACAATCTCTAAACTTTCTTTAATCTTGCACATGCAAAGACTGTTTGTAATATTTTACTGTTTCATCCACTTATGCTATTTTGCTATCCACGATTTTGTGGTATGCGAACATCGTGTACAATCCGAGTTAGATCCATTTCAACAGCTCAATCCTAGGTCACAACCTGTGCAATGACTAAATACACAATTCAAAGATTAAATCAGTTGTTGAAACCACGGTTGAAGCCAACCTGCCAACTTCTGACCCCTGAAAGGTTCTCTAGCAAACACCTAAACATGGAATTTCACTACTGAACCATTCTCACAATATCAATTTTCAGGTACTTCTGTGCCAAACCATGCTAAAATATTGTTGACCTATACCTTCTTTACATACGTCACCACATTTAAGATATCTTTTTAAAATACGTATATTTCAGAAAAAAAAACACGACAACCAAATCAGTTATAAATTATTATACCTACACTAGACCATTATATTTCAGGTTGCCTAAATTGTGAACTGATATTCAAATGTAGCTAATTTTGTTGCTAGTTCCACGCCACCCGCGAGAAAGCACGCGTCAGCATTTGGCGAGATTTACCCATAAACTTAACCACAACTGGTATCGATAATCGATTGAGCGCAACTCATGCATGTATATATTAATACATACTGCCGATTGTAGATAAGAAACGATCCCATTATTAATATTATTCTGAATGAATAAAACCACTACAGGATTGCTTGTAAAAGGATTGGGCGATTTACATTTACCCGCGAGGGTACAGTTTCTGTGTTTGTAGATCGATGTTAAGGAGTTGTAAGGAAAAGTGCTTAGACCTTAACAAGGGTTTGATTGACATCGTCTGATAAGGCTGTGGAGTCGGAAAAATGCAAACATGTTGAATTATTTTCAGGTGTGAAAATACTTAGTTTGTTTTTACAGGATTCTGGTTTTGCTCTGCTGTAAGATAAGCTTCGAGTGCGCTAAATTCTCGTGCACGTTCGTGGCCGCATTGGCGCACGCGATGCGCGCGATTTATGCAAAGTTTAATAGCTTTCATCATGGCCTTGTTTAGCTTACTCAACGCAACTTTTGTTAATGTGGCGACCCGCGGCGACAAACGTAATATGCTTAAGTTAATGACAGCTTTCATAGCCTAGACTATGCTTGTCAAATTCTCGCATATCTTAACTATCTAGTATTTGTTCCGACGTCACGGACGCGGCCTCTCTATATTTACATTTCTTGGTGTGCGCTGGAACACATTATTATCTAAACAAACAGCGTGTCACACGAGGGTATAATAAGCTGTTGCATACAACTCGACCATCATCAAAACGTTCAAGTCATCATGGGGACAACATCAGGATTAATTGTTTCCCTGGCATTCTGTAAGTCCTTGTGTATATGTTATGTGGTTCAATCAGTCGTCGGTTCGTGCTTTTAACAATGATGTACCGCTTTAATTATTATGTATATCAATGTCAGCTGTTTATTCACGTTAAATATACACATTTCTTCATACATGGTCTAAACCTACCGTTACTGGGAATCAGAAGCTTGTGAAGTGATAGTCAATTTGCAGGAATGTTGATGGCATATTGAAAGAAAGAAAAATGTCACTAAAAACAAGTGCAGCAAAATCAACTTACCTATATCACATGCAGTCTATTCATAGCCCTCTATGGCACGTATTGCCTTGAATGTCCCAGATATTTCTTGCTATCCTAATTCCTTCATGTTTCTTCTTCTAGTTTTTCTTTGTGCAAGAGAATCGTTGGCGAATTACCAACTTACTGCTGGACAATGTAATGCCGCTATGGAGAACATCGGGGAGATTCTGAAGTCAAAACAACCAGATAATATTTATAAAGGAACCTTTGTAAGCCCAAGGTAAGACTTCGATGTTTGTGTAAAATCTCATTTTGTAGTTTGTGTCTTGTCATTTTCATAAACACGATCTCGGACTCTGTTACAACTTGAGTTATATTATCTTTAAATCTTTTCACAATATAGACTAACAATAGATTCACACTAAATAGTTTAAAAGGGTAGCTAGCTCTATCCAGCCTATGAAACAAACTGATATACCTGCTGATATCGACATTCTTTAAAAGATCTAAATACGTTTTTTTGAGTTCGGACTCTGAGTTCATGGTCTGGAGTAGTTTCAGCCTATAATGGTTATCGATTCGTAATAAACGAGCATGTATATAAACAGCGTAATTCATCTCAAGTTTTATCAAAATATTGGTATTTTATCTTCCCCATCAAAACTATATCTATATCCTAACTTGGCGTCGGGTTGTCAGCGACAAAACTTCTTCTATGCGATAGCCCTATTCCGAAGTTTGTGATATATATCTGAGTAAGGAGTTGAATCACAAAAGCATCTGTCATCATGCGATATTTTCCATGCAAAATAATGCACGCGCTAAGGAAGTTTAGGCGATTGACTGAACATGAAGATAAGGCAGGTGTAACGTTGAAGTGTTTCCCTCACAAAGCAGGGTAATCAAAATGCATAATAAGGAAGTTGAGAACATTTCCTTTCTTGCGTGATGTTTCCTAGATTCACTACAATGGTATTTGTCACATTAGTATCTTTATCAGTCAACAGTTGACAAGAGCCTGAAACCCGCCACCAAAACAACCTTTGTCTTTATTCTTTTTTAACCATTTTATCTTTTGATTATCTCCGTGAAATATATCATTTTGTGTACGCTCTATGGCCAAAAAGATGAACTTGTTGAGGAGGTTTATACTTTGACGAAGAAATGCCATATCCTTATACGAAAATATTCTTCTAATCCCTTTAAAAGATTGCCTAAAACTCTCTTAACTCCAACCAAATCTTTAGTGATCTTTACCCGGAGGAAACAAACTTGTCTCAAAGTATAGACCCCTGCATGCATATCGCTAAAACTTCGATAAATGTTTTGCTCTTACGGTTGAAACTATATACTTGACACTCTTGTCTGATCTCCGGAAGACAAAAAGTCAATTGTTGTGCACGAAGGATTAAAATGTATACTTCGGAAAGAGGCGGGTATTTCATTTTATTGTCGAGAGTGTGAAAACAAGCAAATTCAGAACCAGGATCACGATTTAGTGACTACTTTACTCTGTACAAATTACCTTTGATCATGAAGAATTTTGGATCATGTATATTTACATTTTAAGATCGAGTAAAATGAAAGTAATCATAGAAAGTTTCAAACCAAATTAATGTTTTAACAAAAGAAAAACGATGTCTACTGTGCTTGCGTGTTATTATACTTCGGGGTATTTGATCTTGACAGGATAATTTATTGCACGAAATTTACATATGACTTTTCTTTAATCTTGTTATATTGTGTTTTAAAAGATTTATTAAAAATTATAATGTTACGAATACTTTCTCTTCCTATTCTTTTCAATATTTGTATTGTATGTTGGGCCAGCTATATAGGGTTGGTTTAATCATGTTCAATTGTATATCTTCCTCTGCGAAGGAAAGAATCATGAGACGTATATAGTCCTCACTCCTCAGTTCTAGAAAACATTTGTTATTTATTGCAACATGACCTTGTATCTTATCATAAATAGAATTATCCAGATCGTTTGCTTCAAAAAGACATAAGATTTAAAACGTTCTAAAAAATCAGTGAAAAAAATTATTAATGTGTGACAAGCTTCAGGCAAACAGCGAAAGTGTGCTCGACACCAGTCCTTCTCTGATTGCATGAGGTATACGTGGCGTGGTCATTTGTAAAAATTTGTCAAAAGTCTTCTTCAATACCAGCCGCAAGTGATTCCTTGCGTTTCTCTTGTGTGAAACATTGCCATTTTGGATATAAGAAATTTATAGTTTATGTTTTTCTCATAAACCAGCTGTTTTTGACCAGTCATCGTTTTACATTAACCCTCGTAATCAAAAGGTTAAACCTTTTTACCCTTCGTTGCATGGTTATTTTGAAATCAAAACCTCTGGTTTCACTCAATTACAGTTTTCATTTTTTATAGTTAGCATGCGGAAAGTTTCACGTTGTTTATTACAAATTAAAAGACATGCAATTATTACAATTAAGTTGATGTCCAACTTGGGTATTAAATGATCAGATATCAGGGTCTGGGTAAACTACAAATATTTGCCAGAACTTATTCGCCGATTAACATCTATATCGATATTGTCAGCGCTAAGATCAGACATATTATTGCGTGGCTTGCATTCCAAGTAAATATCCTCCACTTAAACCTGAACTTTGGTTTTATAATTCTTGAATTTCAAGTGGGGAAGTTTCCTGAAAGTTATGTATTTTATTCCTTGATTTTGGATGAACATGATATTTTCAAAAGTCTTCTTTCCACTGTAAAATCGTATACCAAAGCTTTGAAGCATTCTTCATTCATTCTAACACACAGCGCAATGCAGAACTGCCAAAAAAGCATTCAAAAAGACGTTACGGTTTTATAGCTGGTACAATTTGAAATGTATAGTGTAAACAGTGTTAGAATACTCAATTTCTGGGAGATTAGACTTTCCGTGCGTTGTACAATAGTTGAAACATCAAGACTATTGTGTTACATATAATCTTTCCTATATTTGGTGATCACCTGTTGCACTTTGCGTGCTTCTATGGCAGTTGAAGGAGATTACTGTTTTGAAATAGGTCTGGTTAAGAGGGCTTTGTCATCAATTGAGGCTCATTAGGGATAATGGATAACATCAATTAGCATTAAAACATTTTGGATAAATGATCAAGAGACAAGAAAAAACATTTATCTCTACAACATTAAAAAGTACATTTTTTAAATTACAAATAAGATCATTATCAACGACTACATTTCACGAGCCAACACAAGTTTGAAATGCGATGTTTTCGGTCTTAAAAAGTAAACTTTTGATTGATTGTTAAACTTAGCGATAACGTGGTTGTCATTTTTTGTTGTTATGGAAGGGGGTCTCGTGAGTTCTTTACAGGCGGAGCAAAAGTATCTTCCTGACTGAATTAGCAACTGAAGTAACGTCCTTTAAAATAGCAATGTTTGACGTACCTATAGAAATGTACAAAGTGGAAACTGTGACCCGTAGGTGTCTTGCACCACAACAATCTTATCATTCATAATTCTTTCCTGATTTTCTGCGAGTGGCGTTTATCTTGAATTGTAATCTGCAAATTTTAAGCTTTTCTTTTGTATGCGACAGTGTGAAACATGACTAACACCTTTCTTTCGCCTTCCGTATATATTTATATAAGCGGATTTAATACTCCCAAAAGTATCCTAAAGTCTCTGTCTAGCCCATGGGGAAATACATACGATTAAAAAATGGCTGAACAAATACATAAAAAAGTAAAAAAACGTAAATGACAATATTGTTAAGATATTGTCTTGCTTCTAGATTCAGCTGTAGCTGGCCATAGAGGTCAGTGCCTTTCGTTTCTGAGCAGAGGTGACTGAGTTCAGTACCTTTGTGTCTGAACTACCTAAAAGACATACAGCCTACATGTGCATGTTTTTTTTATCCAGCACTTACAGTTATAATAATTTGCTCTGTGTAGCTTCGCACTGATATTTGTCTAATTTTCCCAACGTTTCTCTGTCTTTTAGATGTGAATTGCGTCGCATACAGGAGCGTAATCAAAACAAAATGAGAACCTCATTCTTACTTCGTTCAATCGAGGTTACCAGAAACAAACGATGGATTGGTTACTATTATTTTTACCGGGACCAAGACTGTGTCCACCCAACATACGGCTTGAAACTGCAGGGAAAAACCAACTACATTAAGAAGAATCTTACTTTAAGTATCACGTCCTTGAGCATCGCTGTATATACGACCAAAGATAAAATAGAAATTGAAGAGAAATACAACAGATCTTGCTCCGGAAACCTGACAACGTCCGACTCAGGAACTTCCCCTGATGCTGTTGCTGTCTATAGCGTATATAGAAAGGATATCTCGAATAATGAATGCCTCAAATCTCTGGGCGTCGAGAAGAGGGAGTTCGCTAGCGGTGCAGCTTTTGAAACACACGAGCCATCAGGAGGAGATAGATCAGATCTGTTGCTTCAAACCGTCGTTGATCTAACAAAGTCTAAAAACAGCGTTGTTTATCAATTTCAATGGCCGCTAGTCCGTCATGATACTCGGATGTGTTTAACTTGCTCTCGGGTTGGTCTCGCGAGGCTCAAACATCCGCCCAAACTTTACAAAAGAAACGCAACCAGCTTGGATGGTGTTTGGGCGAGCGTTCGTTGCCAAAAGATAAACCGTGATTTTTGGACGACGAAAATTGACACATTCAGTGGGAATGATGTCGACTTTGCCTTTTACCAAATGGACCATACATTGAAATTAAGCCCATACATGTGCCAGAAACCTCTGTTGGAAGTTCACACAGTTGGGACTATTCGCTTGATAGGAAACTCAGTTGAGGTGCCCGGTGGTGTTGTGTACGAGTTGTATGTCAATCACATGTACATGACTCCTCGTAATCGATTCTACGAACAGGTGTTCAATACCGCAGCCAAGGGTACATGTGGTGTGCAAGGCGAATGGGAGGTGGGAAAGACACAGGATGTTGTGAAAACTGGTGGCTGTGCAATGATTGGGTATGTTCTACCTAAGGGGACTGCAACACAAGTTCTTATAAGAACTCTTCAGGATGAAAAACGCAAGGAAATGTATGTTGGATTTGGTGGACCTGGCAAGAAGTTAGGTCCTCTGGATTATGATCAAGTCGCTCAGTCTTGTGAAACGTTTCCCCTGGAGATCACCACAACCCCTGGGCCCACATATATGACGAGCACTGAGCAAACAGAGACCACTACGGAACCAGTAGAAAATAATTTTGATGACAATGAGGCGCCTATTGTGATTAAAAATGTTCGGGCTACAGAACCTCCTTCAAGTTCTGGAACTTTGAACGATGGCAGCATACGAGTTGCCTTGGTACTTTGCCTGCTTTTCCTACATGCGGTCAGGCTAGCCTGATCTCTTCTGGGTTTTGTAGAAGTGGACGCAGTACGTCAGTTCAGGGAAGCACTGACAGTTAGCAGATGGAAGCGCAGTGAAAGAGAGCATTGTAGATATTACTAGATGAACATTATTTTCTAATTAACGCCATGTTGGCCCAACGAACTGCTAAATTCCCGGTGCTAACTAATCAACTATAGTGTGAAAAACGTCTAAATTTGCCGAAATCGCTTGACTGTAGAATTGTAGTAACTGCATGCATGTTTTTTAAATGTGCAATAGCTGAAATTAAGTAGTTAAAACCTAAAGCAACATCACCTTACCAGCAGAGTCAATCGATTGTCAGAGAGTCAGAGACCAGTCAGGGACAATCCGCGAGGTTTAGACTCTGCTGACAGGGTGACGTTACATCTGAGTTTGAATTAAGGCAAAGTTGTTATTATATAGAAAATCCTAGACAAAGAAAATAAATTACAACGCAATACTGACCATTACTTAAATAAGTATTTATTTCTCTAGTTTACATTGTATCTTTATTATTATTAATCTTGAACATGGAACAAGTAAAGACATGAATCTATTCCTTTTTCATCGTTCATTGCTTGAGAATTATATGATGTTTTTAGAAAAGAAAATGGTGCTCTCAACTTTTCAAGCCGAGGTAGGTTATGGTCACTGGGGTATGGTCACTTTGATACTACACTGTGGTACAGTGACTGTTGTATGGTCACATTGGTTATGGTGACTGTGGTATGGTCACTTTGGTATGGTGACAGTGGTATGGTCACTTTGGTATGGTGACAGTGGTATGGTCACTTTGGTATGGTGACAGTGGTATGGTCACTTTGGTATGGTGACTGTGGTATTGTCACCTTGGTATGGTAACTACAGAATGACCATACCACAGTTCCACAGTAGCGCTCTTCCCAGTCCTTGCGCGTCCAAATTCAAAATGGCGGAGTAATCGAAGCAATGAGTTAAAAGACATTTTAGTTCGAGATTCTAGTTTTCCGACCTTCCGTATTGTCAGATTTTAGATAATTTATGGTCTTCATTTTTATTTTTGTACGAAATAAAGTAAAGAACAGTTTGTATTGTCATTCTTTGTTAAATATGTTGTTGTATGCAGTTGGAAAGTTCAGAAATGGAAGGCTGGGATAGTTACAAAAATATTGTTGAAGTATGTAATATTAATTTTCTTCATTTTACAATCGTTTATATAATCATATTATTACCTGGCAATGCATCTAGATTTCTAAATGCCACTAGATGCCACCAAGTTATGGGTCAACTTATAGTAAATATGAAAAAATATGGTATTTTGTGGGTGATAGTAACCTGGCACGCATCTAAAATATAAACAATACATCTGATCTAGGAGTTGACAGATACTGGTAACCAGCGAGAGTTATGGGGAAAGAGATCAAGTAGGAAAGGTACATCATGAAACTATCTGTGTTTGGGATCTACTGTCATAAGAATTGGATTTGTGCAAGAAAAAATGTTCCCCTTTTCCTGTTGTAGATTTAAGAGAAAGTTTTGAAAAAATAAACCAGAATGAAGAAACGATTGATAGCAATATTGCTGGATTTGTATCAAGTGATGATGACGATGACTTGATCAATCCAGGACTCTCCACAGCACAGGAAATATCTTCATCTAGTGCCAAGCGGTAAATTACAATATGATTTTGATAAATGCTTTTTTGTGTTGTTTTCATAAATTTCATAAAGAAGTTCCAAACTTTTCAGGGATTTTGTCAACACAAAACGATTTATTGATAAGAGTAAAAGACATAAGGTTAGTCACACATTTATTCTACCTGACCAGTCAGAATTATCTGAGCACAAGTATTAAGTATCATATTTTGCCTTTGTCAAACAGAAACGTAATGACAAATACCACAGCACATTTGGACAACATCCTCACAAAACTCCTGAAACAATCCTCGCAAACCACCCCTGGAGTGGACCCCAATACCACCTGGGATGTTGTCACTCCTACCACTTCCCACAGTATTTATGCCACCAGTGAAATGCTGCCTCATTCCACCCCAGATAGTATTCATTTGACTACCCCTTGTACCACTTCCCATATTGAAGCTAAAATGGGGATCCCTGGTGGAGTCTCAATCACAACCCAAAAGGCAAATGACAAGAGCTGGAGACTCTTCGCAAACACTTTTGAGAGTTCATTTACAGGAAGTCCTCAGAGAGAACCTGATTCATTGACATTATCCAGTCATCTTATGTTACCACAGAAGGATTTCAAAGATGATATAACATGGAATGACAGTGATAGCGAAGAAGAAAGACTTTCTTCTGCCAAAACTGAAAGTCCTGTTGTTTTATCTCAGGATGGGATTACTCTTTCCACACACCATACCCAATCAAGTCAAGCCAGTGTAAGTTTTATATTGCTCTCTGTATTGTTTTGTTTTGTTTTAATGATAGTTTGTTTTTTAGGTCAATATTGATGACTTTGACTCTGATCATGAAACCTGTACTGATGAACTTATTAACAAGGTAATCTTCAAAATTTCAGTGATTTAAAAAGTGAGAATAGTTTATCAACTTGTGGTGATTTCTATGTTCTCCAAACTTTCTCATCAACATCACTCACAGAATAAAATATTTGCTTATATTGATGTCAGGAAAGCAGCCCAAGCATTAGTTCCAATACCCCCACACCTCCCCCCTCTCCTACCTTCACCCCCTGTACTCCAAACAAGAAAGTGGAGATTTGCCCACCTCACAACTCAACAAAGAAACAGAGGCAGAAGTATTTCAGGTGAGGGTTTAGTTGTGAATTATGTCAGCTTTCCAGAGTGTGGACCCTTCTGAAAATATACACTTCATTCTACAACAAACCACCGCATTTTGAATTCATGCCAATTGCCAAATGAAAAGTGATGAAAATTTATTTTGATGTTTGAACAGTTGAAATTATTTGACTTGACATCATTTGTTTTTTCTTAGAGGAGGATTAGCTGAAAGGTTGCACAAACTGACCATAGAAGAACATTTCTACAGGACGTTTTGGCATCATCAGATGCAACAGAAGAGAGACAATAATGATGGTAATCATCCATTGATTATGTTTGGGATTATGATTATGATTATTACGTGGAAACGATCATGTGGACGCAACGCCTTCCCCTCCCCTCCCTCCTTCCCGTCTCTTGGTTGTCTTATTCAGAAACGAACACCATCCATCCGTGTTGTAATTGCATTATAGAATCACCGTCTGCTGCTGCTGCTGGAGACTTTGTGAGAGTACGGGTACTATCAGAGACACTGGATCATAATGTGTACATCGTGAGATGTCACGTGTTATCCCATGATTCTCACCTGCCAGAACACGTGATCGTTTTACTAGACAGGGAAAGAAGAAAAACTTTAGAGAACAATATAACAGGATCTCTCAGGATTTATGCCCCATGGTAATAACTCGCGTTTCTACCTCAAACGAAGGTTTTAATTCCCAGATATGAGATAATTTATCTCAGTTTATCACCTCCTGACGTATGTGGTATAAAAATCTGCGGTCAGACTACTGAATACCTGGTTAATCTAGCTCGTATCGCGAAGGATCCTCTTGGTTGAACACCTTGTCAACCAGGGTCTTCTACCTGGATTTCCACGACCTACCCTGCGTTGGGCCATGACAGACCCGTTATTGAACCCTGGCTCGCAAGCTCTTAGTTCTACAAACCCCAGCATTTAGCAATTATCAACAATTAACACGTCTTCTTTCATTCAAGGAAACTTGTTCATCTTCCTACGTCCTCACAAACAGTTATTATGAATATGGCGCATTGTGAATTTATTCCGTGTGAAAGTTTAGACTTTACACTGCACGATATTTCTAATTTGTCACTTGAAGATAAAAAAGCAAACATCCAGGTATTTATCGTTAACATAGAGATCTTCATGCTGTCCAAAAAGAGTCGTGCTAGATCTTCTTATGATGGAAACAAACTTCTTCAATTTTAGGAAACGCATTCGGCGGGAGACGGGGATGATATTGACAGGGTTCTTTCTAAGGAGAACGAGCGTCAGAAAGAGCAGACTGTTGTGAATTGGCCTCTACAAGATTTCTTACGAGATGAGAGAGTATCGATGTCAACGAGGGTTAATCTTACTGCTAGGGTTCAGAGGATATTTTGGCGGAGTGTGGAAGTTAAGACTCAAGATATTGATTTAGGAAGGTGTGTACTGCACGATGTAGTTTAATTTAGTAACTGGACTAACTCCGGGTCACGTGTATCGTGGAAGCATCACAGTCATATCATATCATATCATGACACTTCTCATCTCATCTCACTACAGTTCCTGGACATCGCAAATCATTCAGAGTGCGAAACTTTCGAGAAAAAAGAACCGAATGAGGTAATTTATATTTAATTTATCCCACAAGAAATTCTTTAATCCTTTTCTCACAAGTTCAATATTTTCATTTCAGTTTATGTTATTTGATGCAAGGCGTTACAGGTTCCTACTGTGAGGTTCAGATATCTGAAGATATTTTAGTGAACAGAAAAGACTGGTACGGGACGATGAAAAGCATGTCTTGTTCTTTTCTTCTTAAACCATGTTCTGTTATCCTTTCTTTAAACCATGTTCTGTTTTCCTTTCTTTAAACCATGTTCTGTTTTCTTTTCTTTAAGGCATGAAGTTTTGTGTCGATCTGAAGGAACAGTTTTATCATTTTCCCAACTCCGACTGATTCGACTAAGAAATAGAGATGGGTAATTGTGTTTTTGTTCTGCAGTCGTCGTTAAAAACACGTTGCGAAAGAAACCGCGTTTTCTTTGAATTTCCAGAGCGCGTCAGATGTTTAATTTAATCGATGCTTTAAAAGAAACTAGCGCTGAGGATCAGCTGTCATTTTTTACCTTTACCTTTGACGAATGTTCTTCAATAGAAGCTGTTTCTCAGAACAATATTTCAGGTAGATTAGAATATCTATTTCACATTGGATAGTGGTCTTTAGTGGAGTTCTTATTCCCCCTTTCTATGAGACGACTAATTTTACTAAGCTCTCTACCTCTCTCAACATTTTTTAAATATTTTGCAGATTATCCTGGCTACATTACTCCTGAGTATTTGAACGTAAACATCTCAAGTTCTGCACCTCGCGCTCCAAGCCGTCGTGTGAAGGTTTATGGAAATCTACTTCATGCAAAATTCACAAGCGATAAATTCGACCGATTTAAACATTTTCTTTTGTGGGTCTCTGGAAGATTTTTCGCAGCACAAGACGGTGCGAAATGTGATCTTGCGTCTACGGTCTCCGTTATCCAAGTTCACTATTTCAGCGGTAGAACAGTAGAATGGAATGAAACCACACTGCTACCTGGCCAGCTGTTGTCCATTCAAGACTTGGTGTATGATAAAGGTGTGAAATGAACTAAATTATGGATCCAAGATATATACTTGTACCTCAGACCACGGCTCAGACACGATTATCATGAAAGATACACACCTCATAACTATTACTGTTTCTGTATTTTTTTAGCAAAACCAAAAATTCTGACAGCAGATATATTTTCAAAGATTCAGCTTGTATTCTCTCAGTCTTTTATTCCTTGCTATGATCAACAGTTATCAGAGATCCACCAGGTGATCACCGTTACCCATTTATACCCCCAAGATATAGCAGTGCCCAGAAATCAGAACTGTTGACGACAATTGTGTAGTTTCGTTCTTTATTTTACTGTAGTTTTGGCGTCAAACCATGACGGTGTTTATGACAGAAAAAGAATACACGTGTTTAAAATCTCAACCCTTGCCTGTGTTGCCAAATTTGAGCGAGAATTGTGTTATCGAATCTTTAGTAATATTGGAAGGTGTGTAGTTTTCATATGACCTCTGGTTGATGCATTATTGTAGGAAAAAGATGTTTCTATTTCGTGCTTCCAAATAACGAGTACAAGTTTGTACTGTTTGTTTCTTGTGCAGGAACAATTTCAGGCGTCGATAAAGAGAATGCCTTTTGTTGGTTTTCATGTCCCAACTGTAGCAGCGAGTGTATTTCAGAACCTTACGACAGGCAAGTTCCTACAAACTGTAGAATTTTATGATAGTTTGCTAAAAGTAATAAAAAGCCCGACAAATGTCAAGCCCAGTAAAAAATTGTAAAAGTCAAGTCCTTGTTCTCGCCGGTACAGTAGTTGGCCGGTGGTTCAACGAGTGACTGGTTCAACCCAAACCCAACCGCAACAGAATTTTATGCAGAATTTTATGATAGTTTCTTAAAAGTAATAAATGGGCCGACAAAATTGAACAAATGTCAACTGTCAAGCCCAGTAAAAAATTGTAAAAATCGGTATCCCCTAACCCTAAGAACCACAACAACTGAATTCTGAACTGTGTTCATCTCTATTAATACTGCATGCATCGCTGTGGATATTACGGGAGCTAATATACGCACGCGCATTCATTCGAAGCTTGGGCTGCTTGGCATAAAATGAATTTGTATTGCAGTTTGTCATAACTTCAGGCATGCATGTTCACGGTCATAGTCATACCGAGTCATTTTTTTTCTAAAACATTTTAAACGTTTCTTGCAGTGATTCACAATATCAGTGTAACTCATGTTTGTGGAATTTCAACTCTCCTGTTACCAACATGAATCTTGAAGTGTACATAAGGTCCAGATCTTTACCAGCACTGAATCCCAAAGTGAAGGTAGGTCCTTTCCATGCAGTTTTATAAGTCAACTGTGCGAGGACCAAGCTCGCAGAACTTTGCCAATATTTTCCTGCAATTCATATCTTTCAGCTTCTTCAACGATCTATAAATGAATTATTGTCGGGTTCACAGAAAGACAGTCAGGAGGTAATTATAAACAATAGCTCTATTCATTCCGAGAAACCTCCAGAGTATCGAGGGGATCGTTGGATGATATGCTTCAGCAAAAAAAAGATTTCCAATATGAAGAAAGGATACTAGATACTCTTCCGCAGGCACCGCCCGCCATATTTGCCCGAAAAAGGCTTGATTTAAAACAAAAGGAAAACGGTTAAAGGATCATTGTTTGAATGTTCATATTTGTTTATTTTTAAAGACATATCAAGTCGATTGTGTACTGAATAAACATCTCGGACCATTGTATTGTTGTATCGTGGAGAAAACTCAAGACGAAAACTCAGAGATAAGTTTTAAACTTGAAGAATTAGACAGCAGTGCTTGGGGCACACGTAAATTCCTCTAGTTATTATGAACTGTTTTAGCTAAAGATTTAGTATCAGATAAAAAATATTTATATACAATTATTTATGGCATAGCCTATGTAGATATTTTGTAAAGTTATTCGTTTCTCAGGAGTAGATAATTTTTTGAGTTGTGGTGAAAGGAAACTTAAAATATTTTTCATCCAGTTCTGGGTTTGTTGCCTGTAGCTAGCTAGAGATCATTTATTGAATTCCCACTTCTTTATTGCAATCATACTGAGGTAAAATCAATCGCCATATTGAAGTAGCATTCAAGAATCAAGAGGTGTGAGGGAGGGGGTAAGGAAGGGGGGGCTAGGGGGAGGAGGCACTAACACTCTTTATGTTCCATATCGTTTGCGGTGCAGCGTCGGGGGTAAGTTCTCCATGATTGATAACCAAGATCTTTCAACAATCACCAATGATTTATCCTCATTCACACCAAGAAACAGCAAGGGCTGAAAGATTAACATGTAATGTTCACTTGTGGACAATTGGGAGAAAAAGATGAAAAGATGGGTCTGTCAGGGATATCATGGATATCAGTGATGGAAGGGATCAGAAGATGATTTAAGGTGGTGGGAATAATGCAGAAAAGATACGAAAAGCACGGTTCCCATGATATGAAAAGGCACTAAGAGGTTAGAAACACAGAAGATGTGGAACCTGAGGACGTCGATCACCAAAAATTTAGGATTCTTACTTGATATTTCTTGCATACTTTGAAAGCCTCAGATTGCTCAATCTGCTGTTGTTCAGAATCAGAACCATTGTGTCTTCTTTTCCTGCCAACACGAGCTTTAAACTTCTCTCGCTTTGTCTCAAAGAGTTTTATACTTTTAGGTGGTAACGGCTAGAAAAGAAAGTGATTACAACTCTTACATTTCTCAACTCCAAGGTTGTACAAAATCAGGATATTACAGCTAATGTACCTTGGTTGTATCCAGCAATACAAACATATCGTGACTCTGAAGCAACATGATGTCTTTACAATAAGGATCAAACAAAATATTGACAACTTTCGTATGCCTTCCTTGCCACTGCTGTGGAAGACTGTTCTTTGAAGCTTTCTTTGACCAATTTGTCATTTTCATCTTTTCAATGTTGAACATAAACACCTAGAAAGGACAAGGAATGCCATTGAAATGTATCTTTATAAACTGGAGTGAGGTCGTCAAACCACTGCTGTCAATCCCACATACTTCTTTATTTGTTGTCACTAGCGCCAAGATATTTGTTTCAGGTTGAAAAGCCATGGCTGTTACCTGTCTTGAAAATCTCGGCAAAGTGTTGTGATGCTAGGAAAGGTTTATAATTGGTTCGTTAAAATAAGCATTGAGAGTTAACAAGATGGATTAGTGATTTAACCTTTGACAATCTTTATAATACAGTACCTTTGTGTTGTGTATATCAAAGACTTGGACACAGCCTTCTGTGTCAGCACTGGCACATAGACTACCATCTGAGCTGACTGTTAGTGATGTAACTGGAGCATAGAAATCTAGTCAATGGGACAAATGAAATGTCACTGGTCGGAACCTTCGAACAAACAAGTCTAAAATGGAATGCTTGTATATTAACCTAAATCTTTGTAGTCAATTGCGCTACTGCTGATGGGAAACTCTACTGTTTCAACTGTTATTGAATCATTGCTGAGATGAATCACCTGAAACATACATGATGTTCAAATGTGAAGGAATTGATAGGAGTTGTTTGGCTATTATGATATATTACTTTCATGCAGGTACTGAGCTCTCACTTGTAATGACTTTTTCATTGTGATTGTTATAAGTTTAGAGCAGTCTTGGGTGAATTTCATGTGATGTGCTGGTAAGATTTCTTCTGGCAAGTATTTGGCCTGAAAAATTGAAAATGATTGAACATAGCAAAATTTAACTTGTCGGTGCTTAATATGCATGTGGATGAAAGAGTTAAAATATAGTTAAACACAAATTGAACACCTCATACCTGCTGAACAAGTAAAGAACTTGAATCCTCCTAAAAAGTAATGAATGAATTTTCAAGTAAACTGTTTTCTACCCTCTTCACCACAAACACTACAACATACCAGATTAAGCATAAACAGGCTGACATGATGGACATCTGAGAATCCTGTCCATAAACCATCACCAGACAATGCAGAACAGACAATGTGATTGGAGCTCTATGGAGAAATATGTGAGAGAGTTCTCAATTGTTCCCAACTCTTTAAGTACACCATTGTCCTATGTTGTACCTTGGCTTCTATTTGTAACATATACGACGGATTCTTCTCAAGATGACAACTCTCTTCATCCACTATAAAAGGGAAAGTGAATCGTCCTGAGAGGAACAGAAAGTGGATGGTCAAAGAACCGTATGCTGTAATGTCAAACCTGTCTCTCCAAGTCTCCAGAGATGAAGCACTGTTGTCTTTTGAAACATTAATATATTAGACTGGCTTGCAAGATGGATTGCTGGTGTCTATAAAGGTTACAATGAAGCCAGTAAGGACAGTTTTAATATCCTTACACAAGATCACCTTCATAAACTTTGCATACCAATGGATAAGCTGGAATTTTCCTTGGATCTGATCCATATTTTGCTGTGGAGTACACTAGGATGTTTGTATCAACACCTGGAAATTGCAAAAGAAGACTATTAATAAAGAGGTACTTGGTACTCATGGCTGCAATGATAGGATTCCTAACCTCCTGAAACAAGAAATGGTTGATCCACGCTTTCGATCATCGCTAAAGCTCTTATATCATGTGTGTGTGCTCTTGTAGAAATTGATCTGCTCCAAGTTTTGCTTCCTTCCTAAAAAGCAGAAAAATTACTGTATACAGCTAAGAATATTTTGTAAATATACTGAACAATATATACACAATATATATTTACAATAGTAAATTGCATACTGGGTTTACCTCATCAGTAACAAGTCTAAACTGCACCAATTTGTTGTCCACACCAGAGGCATACACTGTGTCTTCTTGCTATAAAAGATGATGTGGTAAATAAATACTTGGAGTAGGACACTTGTATCAAACACGTTTGTTAATAAAACAATATTACCTGATTAACACACACAGCCAGAACATCAGCTGTGTGGACATTGAAACTCTATGAAAAAATGAGCAAATAGAATGAGAAAATTGAAGATTCGGGGAGATTTTTCATTTGCTGTGATATATAATTGGTACCTTAATTAATGTCCCTAGTTTACCATCCCAGAATTGTGTTTTCCCTGAAGAATCACCACTGATGATAGTAAAATTGCTATAACAAATGAAGTATTTTGGTGAGAAACATAAAAAAGATCACAAAATTATCAAGTAGAAATGTATTATGGTTAAATTACTTTGTCACTACCAGAGACCAAACTAGAGCTTTTCTTTGAGAAGAAGTGTCGAGTGTAATACAAAGCCTAGCATGACCTATACAGAGAAACAAGATGTATTAAAATATTTTATTCTATATTCTATGATTGTACATAGATTGTTTACCTGTTGAAACTTCATATACCCTAATGGTCGCATCTGATCCACCTGCCACCAAGATTTGACCATCTTTATGCCAACAAAGTGACAGAATGCGACCTACAGTATACAACAGTGCGTGGTTGCATGGTTACGGAATGAACATTTCTTGTTTGGGTCTTGGGGGATTCAAATCAACTTTTCTGCTTTGCTCACCTTCTTGTTTGCTAAAAACTCGAGCATATTCAATTTCTTCTGAGGTAATGTCAAACAGCCGTACACAACCATCCTCACAGCCAGCCTAGGAAAGAACATTCATTGAGTAAATAATTATACAAATAGTGAACTGTCATCTAGCTAAAGTCTTAACATACAGCCATCAATGTTTGTTCATGGTTTACAGCAAGGCTCCACACTGCTCCACCATAGGAGTCAACACATGTCTAGACAAAAAGATTGTGTCTTCATAAACTTAATTAGAGACCTGGGGAACTTGGATAATGCGTATCAATTGGAGTTAGCCAAACACATTTAGATTAAAGTATATAACATTTATTTGATCTAAAAGTGCACACACCTTTGCATCAAGTCTATTGAGGTCCCATTCCGTGATCTCACCGTGAAGTCCAGATGAAAATAAACGAGATTTTGACCAGACGAGAGCTTCAACAGATGACTCATTACATCCAGGTATTTTCTAGTGCAGATATTTATATAAATCCTAGGCTTTACATTCCTGATCTTACACGTTAAATCTCTAATACAAATCCAATCTTAAACTTAATCATAACACTGACCTATTCCTCATTTAATATACTCTATAAAAACTGTTAATTCATTACCCTTTCCAAATACCAATTATCCTCAATATTCCATATTTCAATGCTACTGTCAGCTCTGAAAAATGGGATCAGTATTTTAGCCCGAAGTAAAAATGATTTCTTTTACAAACACGTGCAAATGTAATCATACATATTAAAGATACCTTGAAACAGCAATTCTTGGCTTTTTCTTTCCTTCAACGGCTAAACAATGAATAGCTTGTGGCATGTAAGGTACAAACCGTACTCTGTGTATTTTATATCTCACCATGATCAAAGAAAATGATTATTTACTCCATGGTACATGTGTTATTGTTCGCGAACGTGCCTATTTTTAGTTGCCCAATGTAAGTTACCTGCCTGTATTCTGACACCCGAAACTCCTCAGATGCCCGCATGAAATGTTCCAAACACGTGTTTAGAAATTATATTATTTACATCAACAAATTCAATTGAATGATTTTACTTTTTTAATTCAGAGAGATTTTTATATTTTGCAAGTTAAGTTCCTTCAACTGTGAAGTAGATAAGGCATAATATGTCAAGAAAAAAGGTTTGGGCACTAGTATTTAGTAAAATAGATGTCATTTCTTCATTTATATGCCTTAATTGACTTTATATATTAAATAAAATCAAGTATATTTGTTCTGTATGACTGTATCTATTAAACCTATCAACTGATAATGTGCTAGCCTTTGAGTTTGCATCAGATCTGCCCTTCGCCTTGGCCTGAGGTGATGGTGCCAACCATGAATCCAAGGGAAGGGCTCTAGGGTTGATTGCTTTTCTTTTGACAACTTCTATGAACAGGGTAATCGTGGACCAAAGAAGAAAAACAGTCACTTTAGTGGAAAGAGAAAACCTCGAGAATCCTACGATGACATTGTGAAGGAGAATGAACTGCTTGAGAAATTTTACAAAGTTAGTTTAAAAGAAATCAAATTAGACTGTGATGAAGTTATGACAGAGCAACATATTTATAATTTGAATCTATACCTCTTTTCTAGGCTCAACATGTAGTTCCTGAGGATGAATGGGAGAGTTTTATGGAGAGTTTAAGGGCAGCATTGCCATCAACATTCAGAATAACAGGAATAAGAGGGTGAGCTGCAGTTGCCATTTGGAACAACATAAATCAGATCTTTAATATCTTTCATCTTTCCAGGCATGCAGAGGAACTTCTAAAATATTTGAAAAAATATTATATTGAGAAATTGAATGGTGCTAAAGAAGAACTTGGTGAAGAACTGGACTGCTTTGGTAAACCATTAACATGGTAAGTCTTCAGTACAACGTCTCTCTTTAACACACAGGTCTAAGCTGGGTTTGATCAGGGCAATTGTAAAAGAAAAGCTTCTTCAAATCTGGTAGCTTTTCTACAGCTATTGACAGTTTCAGAGTTGTTCATCATTAGTCACACTGACTAACATCCCCAAACATATCATCCACAGGTACCCGGATGAGTTAGCTTGGCAAATTAATTTAACTCGACGATTTATCAGACGATCGGGCATGGTGTCAAATTTTCACAAATTTCTTATTCACGAAGCTGAAATGGTAAGCATGCATACACCATGGGTATCGTAAATTTGTATGATGGTCAGTAGCTCTGCTCAGACTTACAAATCAATTGAAATTTAGGGTAACTTAAGCCGTCAAGAAGCTGTGAGTATGATACCACCTCTCCTCATTGATGTTGAACCTCATCATAAGGTACATATGGTTCATTTTGGTTGCCATTGTATGGACAATACATTATTTATTAAGGAATTGTATAAATATATTTCATGACACAGCTATTCTTATATATTCTAGATATTGGATCTTTGTGCAGCACCTGGTTCAAAGACAGCTCAGTTGATTGAAATGCTCCATGAGAAAGAGCCGACTACCTTGCCTGAAGGTTTTGTAATAGCTAATGATATTGATCCAAAACGTTGTTACATGTTGGTCCATCAAAGTCGAAGAATTCACAGTCCTTGTTGCTTGGTAACAAATCATGACGCAGCTTCATTTCCTGATATTAACATCAAACAGGTAATTCTCATTCTTGATTACTGAAAAGTACTTAAAAATTCAGGCTTAACTCCTATGAGGGTTACCCCAAATGATCCTTATTTTTCGCCCCCAAATGGTAGCTATCCAATGATTTATGACTGTTAATCGATGTTTTATCTTCTCAGGAAGGCTCAGAGGAGGTGTCACCAATGCTGTTTGACAGAATATTGTGTGATGTTCCTTGCAGGTTAGCTGCAATGCTTTATTAAAAATCAAAACAATAAATTACTAACAGTAACTATATGTACATTACTACATATAAAGTACTGTAAAGTACCAGATATCTCTATACATATGACACCATGTACTATAATTCAATCTTTACTCCTATGTTTTTTATTGTAGTGGAGATGGCACAATGAGAAAAAATCCCCAAATTTGGAAGAAATGGAATCCAGAAATTGGTGTGAACCTTCACAAGTACGATATATAACCCAGTTTTCGTTCCGTTTCGTCCTGGACGCGTTCAGTTTTCGTTCTGTTTCGTGCTAAACGCTTTCCATGTTTCTTATATTTTCTTTGTAGAATCCAGTTAAGAATTCTTGTAAGAGCAGTTGAGATGTTAGCTATTGGTGGTAGGGTTGTTTATTCCACATGTTCTATGAATCCTGTAGAAGACGAAGCTGTTGTTTCCCAGTTGCTTCTAAGAACTCAGGGTAAGCTACATACAGTATACCAAAGGGGAATGTATAAAACCTAGTTAGCTTTTAACCACATGACGAACAACCAACACTGTTTCGTTTCACGTACTTCTGAGTCATGGGAACAAGATTTACCGTTTATTTTCTCACGAATGTCCGAAGAATTAATGTCATCGTCATTGTTCGTTTTAGGCTCAGTTGAGTTGATTGATGTGTCTGACAGATTGCCTCTCTTAAAAAGATCACCTGGTCTTCTTCACTGGAAGGTAATGACTAATGTGTATTTTCTAAAAGAAAGTAAAGCTCATCTTCGTTTAACGTCTTAGGTTTGAGCTGAACATGCCAATTTTAAGGTGAAACGGTTTTGAAGAGTTTTTTCTGTTCGTTTAGATTCAGACAAAAGACGGTAGGCCGGTTCCAAGCTTCACAGAATGCAGTACATCTGACCGCACGCATGGCTTTCTTGAATCAATGTGGCCACCCAGCATCGAAGACGCGGAGAAATTCAACTTGAAACGTTGGTAGGTGGTTATTCATTGCAATAGTTGACTCTCCTATCCAACATAGGAACATCTTATTGTCATTAAAAGATAACACCACTATGTTTTATCACAATTCTCGTTACAGTTGGCGATTATACCCACATCAACAAGACACGGGAGGGTTCTTTATTGCTGTTCTGGAGAAGAAATCTCCATTGCCGTGGACAGCAGGATTTCGTCCACATCATAAGTTGTTGCCATGGGAAATTACGAAGAAGGAAAAGAAGGTTCGTTTGGATTATGTAATTTGGAAACAGTAAAACTGTATAATCAGAGTCTTCTAGTCTTGTACAGTAATATTAGGCGTTTAGAATGAGCAATCTTTCCTGTCGGTTAACCAGTGGAAGAGAACCATCTGTATTTGTATTTTATTCTTTTCTAGGAATCAAAACGTGCTGAAGTCATCGAGGATGAAAATGAAGGAAAGGTAACGGAGAACATGTCAAAAGAAAATGAGAACAACTCCGCTGAATTGAGGAAACCATCGCTGGAAAATTGCGAGGAAACGACGAATGAAAAAGACTTGGATAAGGTGGAATTAGAAAAACCCGCAGAAGAAAGAACAGAATCCGACGTAAAATGGTAAATACTTGTCATTTGGGTCAATTTTCATTAAAAATATAAATACTTGTACAACTGTTTCTTTCTCTTGATCCTCTTCCTTCAAAACCTGTTTCTTATTTCAGTCCAGGTGTAACAGAACCTCAAAGAAAAAGAAGAAAATTTGACCCGAAGTCCGACTGCAAGGAGAATCCATTTGTGTTCGTTGAAGATGTGGACACTCATTGGAATACTATCAGGTTAGATATTTGACAGACAAGCTAATTGAATTTCAATGTTTAATCCAAACAGTCCCTTGAGTATCCTAACTTATTCTTTTTTTTGGTCATTTTAAGAAAATTCTACGAGATTTCCAGTGATTTTCCGGAGAGTGTTTTACTGGTGCGGTCAGCTAGTGAAAGAAAACGCACGATTTACTTTGTATCTGTTGGACTTGCAGCCATGTTGAAAAATGTTGATCAAGAGAAGTTCAATGTAAGCTTCATTGAAGCTTCTTGGAGGTATTCAGACCTGTTGCTTTTTCATTACATACATATATTTGTGTCAATTTAAGGTCATAAATGCTGGCTTAAGATTATTTACAAGATGCGAAAATAGTGATCAAGATTGGTCGTTTAGAATTAATGGAGAGGTAAGTATTTTGCTTGAGTCCACAACACCCTATAAGAAATTTTTTATCCAAGAATTCTATTTCCAGGCCCTTGAGACAATCTTGCCGTTTCTGTCAAACAAACGTGTGATCAATGTACCTCAAGAGGATCTCGTTAGGATATTGGTGGATACGAGTCCGAAAGTCTCTCAAATGACAACGGAGACGAAGTCCGCGCTTGGAAATATCGGTATGTAGACTGGGGGGACTTTTCATCTGAGTTGCAGAATTTATGCTTCATTCTTATTTGCAAATGCATTCATTTTTTTGTAGGCCCTGGTTGTATTGTTTTTTCATATGATCCTAAGAATAGGTAGGGCTTTCAATCCTTTCGATAAAACCTTTCATTGGTCAGGTACATCACGAATAAACCGCTTTAGGGCAGCCTCTCGCTTCACTTCTGAAGAGACGGTAACCCACTTCTGAAATGCAGTGTGACTGCGTCCTGCGAGATTGGCGCGTCCTCTGAACGGTCCTAATTTTGCGTTTATCTATTGATGTATTCTTGAACCTACATATGTATTTGTCCAACATTTTTGTAGAAAAGAGGTGGACACACTTAGCGTAAAAATCGCTGTCTGTGGTTGGAGAAGCAACACGGTTATCTTACGCAGTTTGATTGCTAAGGGAGACAGAATGCATTATCTTCGAATCGCTGGTTACGCTCCAGACTCGCAGGAAATCCAGGGTAACTTGTTATAGATACTGTTTCCACTACAGTTGGTGATAATCCATAATCCAATGACATTGCAGAAGTTATATTGTTGCATTTCTACCTAATTATAGCTCTTGTTTCTGATCCTAAAGTAAGTTTGGAGGAACCATCTTTTCAAGTGGAGACAGACTCACCAACAAGTGAGCAAGTTGACTCAAATTCTAGCATGAAAATTAAGGACCAAACAGAGGAAGAAATGTTGGATGATACGGAAGAAGATATGGTAGAACCAAGTACTTTGACTGATAATGTTGCTAGTGAACAAAATTAATGTTTTATCCTTAGTTTCACCATATTGTGTGATTGTTTGTGAGGTAACACCTTGTGAAAGAACATCAGAAGCCTGGATTCACCCAGCCAAGGACAGCTGTGGTTTTCCATCACAAGACTATTTCATGGTAAAAAGAAGAGTTTGGAATTGTAGACAAACTTGAAAATGTTTAATCCATTTTTTGAATGCACAATCTTGATTACATGGTACTTATTATAAACAGAGAAATTTTATCTGAGACCAAGTTTTCAAGTATACAAGCAAACATAGTTTAACTGAGAAAATGAAATTTAATTCATTACCAGAATCTTACAACAGCAGCAAACTTAATACAAATTACATTTGTCTAATTTTTAAAGTTCATTTGTTAAAAACTATTTCAACTACTTATTTGATGGAGTTCAGACACTTATGACAACAAACGTATGGTCACCTAAGCTTTTTTTACACTACACTCAATTTTTTGGCACAACACAGTAAAAGTTGTAAACATACTAATCTGTGCTCAGGCTACCAAAAGAAGGCTGAGCACAGGTGAAATTGGTATGGGGTAACCATTTTAGATGTGCTGATAAATTGAGTGTAGTGTAAATGGGGCTCTTATCACACAACATGCAACTGTCTTGTCTTTCATCTTCACTTGCAAAAATTATTTACTTAACAGCTTTTACATAGATATTCATGCACTCAAAATGATTCATACAAATTTTCAAATAATCCCAGTATACAAAGTTACATTTGCTAATATTTCTACCGACTGTTTCCACATTATGTATAAGTGGATCCTTCTGGAGGCTGAGATGTTTTCATATTTTCCTTTTGAGCCATCAGTCTGAAAAAACAATGATTAAAACTTTAGCTAACGTGGGAACACCAGAAACCTGGTGGTTTTTTATTTCAACATACCTTCTAAGTTCTGTTAAAAGTAATTTAATCGTACAATTTCGGTTCCAGGACTTCAACATTGGGCATGTCAAGACCTAGGTATCGGAAGAATACATTGTTACTAGTCATAGTCACATGATTGGAGAAATATATTCACAATCAGATTGCTCCAGGACTTACAACTCCCGTGTTCTTGTCAACACCAACCATGTTGATGCGTGTTATAAATCTCACATCAGGTTTCTGTTCTGGGTATCGCTCGCCACACTGAATATTCAAACTGTAGATTCGCCCATCAAATGCTGTCTACAAATCAGTATGAATGAACTTTATTGACACAATTCATAAACAATTACATACTAGATTAAAAATTTTCACATAGGCTCAATTTCCCCAAGTCAAAAATCTCCAATTTATTTGCATAAAGGGAATGATAAACATTGGCATATTTCTTCACAGAATTTACATAGAATCAATTCTGGCACTGTATAAAAAAATACTAAAAGAGTTGTCCTGAGTATCAAGTTTCATCGACCTGCCATGCTTAAGTACCTGCTGTACTTTGAGGTTACTTAATACACAGAGTTCGCAAACAGCTTTAGCTTCCGTATATTTTTATATCAAAAGGTTTAAAAATATAATTGCCCTGGCAAAATCCAGCAATAACTAACGTATTCTTCAGGCTGCGGACCGTTTCTCCTGCGCTAATCGCATACAGAAATTTAATAGAATAATTCTACCAAATATTTTTTGCGTGTAGATCTGTGCGTAGAAATACAAGACCAAACAATATTTTCACTTCAGCCAGCACTTCTTACCCTAGGTGGTCCGATAATCATACCATTCCAGTTTGTTAAAGTCATATCACTGTCGTCTACCAAACCCCAGCTAACCATCCCATCACCGCCTTTTTGCCCCTCTTCAAGTTCTTCCAGAAGTGCAAAATTTCGAGGAACGATTACTGTACAAATTTTGAAAAAATGCTTTAGTTCAAATTTATAAAAATACCTGTAAACACGTTATGTATTAAATCATATATCGCACTAGCTCTGTAAGAATTATTGGTGGCAAATTACTTCAAGAAAAGCTACAAAATGAAAGTTTTATTTGATGAAAACAGTAAAGACATACCCGGAGGCGTCGCCATCTTGCTTTAGACTCATTTACCAGGATTGACGGTTGGCTCCGAAGTGTATCCGAACATTACACGAAAGTATTTTCTGTTTCCACTTTAAGAAATACGCATTTCGGTAGAAATTGTATGGTACCTGGTGGTACCATCATTATAAGATTCAACATGTTACTAAATTTTGATGAAGAACGTCTTGTAAACTATTGTGCATGGTTAGTGATTGCAACTGGTGTGGTATCCATAATCTCTGGATATTTCCTTGCCACACCTTATGGTCGATATAGCCGGGAAGGCTGGGGATTTGGTATTGATGCCAGACTTGCATGGTTTTTACAAGAGTCCCCTTCATTTATCATACCATGTTCATTACTATGGTTCAATGATGGCCGAATGGTGCTTATGTCGCTACAACCTAATACAGCTGTACTTTCAATGTTTTTAATACATTATTTTAGAAGGTAGGGGATTCATCAGATTTTAACAATGGTGCCCTTGATGTAATTGTAATAATAAATTATAAAACTAACAACTTTATTTTATTGCAATCTACTTTTCAGGTCCTTCATCTACCCATTATGGATAAAGAATACAGCTTCAACCCCATTTTTTATTTTTTTGTCTGCATTTTTTTTCTGTTCTCTTAATGGCTACATGCAAGGCCAATATCACTTGTATCTTGCTCACTATCCTGAAGACTGGTTTCAAAGTTACCAGTTCATATTTGGTTGTTTAATTTTTCTGAGTGGATTTGCAATGAACTTATATTTTGATTACATTATCACAAACCTTCGCAAGCCTGGAGAAACTGGTCATAAAATACCCCGAGGTAGCAGATAGAGTTGCAAATATATGAAATTCACCATTCAATAGATGGTATATACTATTCATTACACTTTATAGGTGGCCTGTTTGAGTATGTTTCTTGTCCAAATTTCTTTGGTGAAATTGTGGAATGGGGTGGTTACGCATTAGCATCCTCATCTTTCGTGGCATTTGCATTTTTCTTCAACACTTTTATTCAACTTGGTGTCCGGGCATTTTACCATCACAGGTGAATATACCATCATATATAAATTTTCAAATATGTAAAAATATTAAAGACTATTTATCGGTATTTTTCTTTGTTCACGTCTAGATTTTACCACAAGAAATTTGAGGATTATCCAAAGAATCGTAAGGCAGTGATACCATTCGTATTCTGATATTCTCATGGGCTAAAACGTTTAATGATAAATGTTGAAAATGGGTACTATTCAGGAAGATGTGTAAATTTCAGGACTTTGATCTGGTAACAAATGTTAAATTCACATATTTGCTCATCGACAGACGACAGTGATTCAAATAAAAAGCTTTATTCAAGACGTAATTCTACTAATTTGATTGTGAAGAATAAAAAGCTTTATTCAAGACGTATTTCTACTTATTTGATCGTGAAATATTTTGCAAAATGTTAGGTCAGGCTGTTTTCACTTATAAACTAGATTTGAGCAGTTTTGGTTATAGCTATATGGTCACACTGAAGTCCAGGGACGCCGGAACCTTGCGAAGGCAAAAGGGAAGCAGATTTCCGTAAAAGGGCACTTGTGTGTTAACGCATGCATACTAAATATTGCTATCAAAACATTGACGAGAAGTAGAACTTCGTCTCATCATGATAAATCTTTATTTATACATGGTTTCGGTGAGTGTATATCACCAGACGAACGAACTATTCGTGAAGCTCTTTGACATAATTTCTAGCGATGGGCAACCTTTGCCCCCCCTCGCTCCTGTTGGCAAAAGGCAAGGGGGACGGCTGCCCCTCCCCCCCAGTTCCGGCGTCCTTGCTGTAGATTGCGTGAAATATTCGAATTCGAATACGTCATGAAGTGAGAAAAATTGAAAGATAGTCTTTAAGAATTAAATATGTCAATATTATGTTATAATTTACATCATGCTGTGCCTCACGGCTGTGCTTCCTATAAGCTTTCAGTACATGTTGACCCGCTGAAGTTTGTTTCTTATTCCTACAAGGATGTCACCATCAAACCTATGTGTTAATGAAGACAAGTTAAATATTTTTGCTTGGTTAATGATTGTTCTTGGTGTCAGTACTTTCATTTCTTCGTTTTATTACAACGTAGCTTTGTATGGAAGATATGGTTCCACTTATAATGGCATTTCTGTAAATGCTAGCGTTGCATGGTTGCTACAAGAGGCGCCAGCGTTCATTGTACCAGTTTTATTGCTCTGTATGTCTGATGATAAAAAAGAAATAGCGACGCTGCAAGTCTCACCGAATGTTGTTATACTTTCTATGTTCTTGCTGCATTATTTCAGAAGGTAATATAATAAAATAACAAAGAATTTTTTATCTTGAGCTCTTCAATGAATCTGCTCTGTTGAGTCACTATAAACCAGCATATTTTATGATCAATTGTTCTGTGAATCTGCAGATGATAAAAACTATTGAAATGATCTAGGAAGTTCTGTTTTGGGATGTTACGAGTTGTATTTTATAGAAAAATCTTGTCATGACGGAGTGCAAAGTACAAGAGTGGACAAGCAGGATTTTGCTTGCGCGATTTAATTTCACATGATCATGGTTTTAGACTGTGGTTGACAGCGCTAAAAAAAATAAAATGTCTCCTCGCCCGAAAATTGTCGCTATTGGAAAACCGGCTGTACACATTCTGGATGAAAAACCCTTTCATGTTTTGTATCAAATCATAAGTAGGCCTAGAAATTGTCATTCAGATGATATTTATTGAGTAATCTCATATTTCAGATCCTTCATCTATCCATTTTGGATTAAGAATACCGCTCCTTCACCAATAACAATCTTCATAAGTTCTTTTGTGTTCTGCGCTTGCAATGGCTACATGCAAGGTGAATATCATGTGCATTGCGCTCGTTATCACGAAGAATGGTTTTATACCTACCAGTTTGTTCTGGGAAGTTTATTGTTCTTTGTGGGATTTGTCATCAACACATATGGAGATTATGTCGTGACCCACCTTCGCAAACCAGGCGAGACTGGCCACAAAATACCGCGAGGTAAGGATCGCTATTTTCAGTTTTTTTTGTGAACAAAGAATAGCGGAAACTTCATGCGTTAGACCTTTCTTGTAAGATCTAGTTCTCTAATTACTGTTCTCATACATATTTTCCTACGCTATAGGTGGACTCTTTGAGTATATTTCATGTCCAAACTTCTTCGGGGAAATAGTAGAATGGGGTGGTTATGCCTTGGCATCATCTTCGTTCGTCGCATTTGCTTTTTTCTTCAACTCTGCGATTGTAGTCGGAGCTCGTGCTCTGTATCATCACAGGTATTTCTGCGTCCAAGTTTGTAAAAATTGTCAATTTTCAATAATATTATACATCAGGTAATTATGCTTTTCTTTTATTTTAGTTTTTATTACAAGAAGTTTGAAGATTATCCAAAGAATCGGAAGGCCCTGATACCATTTATTTTGTGACAGGGTCTTGTTTGAATCACAATTTTTGAGTACCTAAAATAATTAGTTAAAGTAGACGATAGCTGTAGAGTACTTGTTGTTATACCTTTGCAATAAGCTATTTTGTATTCTTGTAAAAAAGCACTTGACGTGTCTCATGGAGGAAGGTAGGAAGCACAACAATAATGCCATAGTAACGTCTAGTTTCACAGTGTAATTTACATTCGTAGTAAGTACTGTATCAATTATTCATTGGATATTTCCGTCGCTTCTTGCTGCCATGGTAATATTTCACAACGCTTATTTTGCTTGTTTTACTAAGGCTTTACAACTCCTTTTCATCTCTTAATCATGAAAACGGGAAGAAGGATACTAAACTACCGGAAAGATAGCTTTTGAATGGGTTCGTGAGCCGTAATTTCGTACAAAATGCACGTCGTAAATGCGTGCACGATAAAGGATAGTTTATAGAAGAGTACCAGGTTTTAAGAATTATGTCGGAAAGAGAGTCAAATACGCGAACTTCGCGCCCTCAACATGGCCATAGGTCTAGAAAACACCCAAATAACCCTTCACTCGAGCGGGAACAGAAGAAGACGTCCAGAATTCAGACGCTGGGTCTTGGCGCAGGTGAATCTATTAAAGAGAAACAAGTTAGTATCGTAACGATTATGATGTATTCCAATCAATTGTTTAACGCGTTTTAATCTGCCTATTGCTTAGCAAAAGCATATTCTGCATAAATCCTTGCTGTAATTTATTTCTGCTTTAGAACCGATATAAAAGCATGTAATTGAACAGCCCAATATTTAGTAGAGACAGGGCTATAATAACTTTATGATTATTATTCAACGTATCTTGCAACTACTTAGCACGTCTGGTATTTGTTTTCAATATTAAACATTTTATGCCGCTGCTGAGGTGATCGTATTAATGTGCAAAGCTTTTACTTTCTGTTTCCTTGTGGATTTTATGCAATAACATTGTGCTTTGCTTCATGATGTGATCACTTCCACGACTGTATATCCGTCCTGATCAATTTTATACAAGACTGCTAGATAATCTTTGTAGGGGAAGCGTTTAGTTGACATTCAACCATGTACTGTCTGCAATTCTTCAAAGAAAACCCAAAAAAACATGTACCAAAGTCTTACTACAAAATACAGATTACTATCAGACCTTCACCCCTTAAACGTCCTTTATCTATTTGCTCCCAGATAAAGTGCCCCATTGATGGAGTTTTATTGTGGTGTTCAGATGAAGTTTGTTCTATGAGAATTCTATTTATAGTCGGATCCACTGGAAGAAAGATGATAGTTAGAGCAGCTGCTAACTGTAAACATTTCTTTATGTTCGTAGCAAAAAGCTCGAGAGGAAAGAGAAGCAAAGAGATCAACTTTGGATCAGAGACATGACTACATTTTACAATCATTAGCTGATTGCCTGGATCTGCCCTTCGATGAAGTTACAGACTCATTATTAGAAGGAAAGCAGGTAGGAAATCTACATATAATGATATACAGGGGCATTGAAAGGTTTCTATATGTTAAGAATTTTCCAATATATTTATCTAACATGCTGGTAAGGTCTTGCTGGATCCCACCCAACAAATTAAACCTTATGGGGTATGGTATTTACATTAGGTTCAAATGTCCTACATAATACCTGCATAAATATTGTTTAGTTTGACATTATAAAATATAATCTGTTGCAAAACATTGTTAATCTGGGCATAATGGTATATATTATATGATTTATTGCTGTCGTGAATTCATGTTTGTTCCTAGATTGAGCATATGGAACAATTATTTGTTCAAGATGGTCTGAGGCATATCATTTTTTATTATCAACAAACTGAATCACTAAACGAACCAGGTTTGGAATAATTATAGTTGAATCATCTCATCTGACTTGTCACCGATCCACTACCCAGCTAGGTCCCTTCACAATCACCATACATACAGTAATATCAATACAGTATCAATGACCATTCACTTCATGTCCACCAATCCCTCCTCCAATCCTCCTTTCACAGCTGAGGTTTGTGTATTAAACTAGTAACCAAAGATCATGTAATTTTAGTTGAGCAAGTCCGTCTTGGTCCGGGAGGGGCTCAGAAAGTCCCAATAAAACCAACGAGGCCAAAGCTATTCTTCACTGATGGCACGGAGGATCCAATTCACGGGATTTGCGTGTTCTTCATCAGATCCAATGTTAACAAAACTATAACAAATGTCAACATAAACAATGTAAGATATACTAGTTAGATAATTGCAAAAATTCTGCGGAGAAATCATTGGTCATACGTGTTAATTAAAAGTTATCATTTGTGAAACGAAATCTGCACGATGATATTTCTGTTGCGGGTACATTTTAACACGGCATTGGCATGCTGGTAACTTGTTTTATTTGTATTTTAACAGGAAGTGAGTTTTGGTGTGATTGATACAAGAGGAACAGGTCTCCTTCATGCATCAGAACGGCTTCTGTCCGATATTTTTCTTCCCGCCCTTGGCAAGACCGGTGGCTGGGGAGAATTGTCCACGAAACACGGCCAACAGATCCGTCAGGAGTTTATAAACCAATTACAAAACTTTGTCTCAGTATTGATCGCTGCTCAGGACAGTCTTGATGATACAGTCGTCCTGAAAGAGTGTGAAACTCTGGATCTAAGCCAAATCTCAACACCAACTGAGTATATTAATGCAGCGAACTCAAGTGATGCACTTCCTAAAATTGAAGAGCTCATTGGGATATGGATGAAGCAGATTGAACAGGTGCTTTTTTCGACAGCTGCTGAGATTATTGTTTCTCGTTTCTTTTTTTCTTTCATTATTTTTCCTCAACCTGATTCTTTGAATTACAACATTCAAAACAAGCTCAGGGCGTGTTTTCTTCTTGTTCTGACATTGAGCAATTTCTAGTCCGTTAGAGCGAAAAGAAAGCTAATAATTTCATATTCCAGGTTTTGGCGGAAAGCGAACAAATGCGTAAAGAAGCGGACAACGTTGGACCGCGAGCAGAACTGGACTATTGGAAGAAAAGAATGGCTAAATTTAACTCGTTATTTGATCAAATCAAAGGCCCTGAATGTAAAGCTGTCGTAGGCGTTCTTCATGCTGCAAAATCTAAGCTCTTGAAGGTGAGATATACCGAACACAATCAATCTATCACATAATCATTGTGGTTACATCAAAGATAATCGATCTGATCCTCTCTGAATCTGTTTTTTATCAGAACTGGCGAGATATTGATAGCAGAATCACTGATTACGCCAACGAGGCCAAAGACAACGTGAAATTTCTTTACACATTGGAAAAGTTTTCGGAGCCACTTTACAAAAACAACCCGGTATGTCAATGGCATATTGTAGAAATCTTGTTGACTTGTCGTGAATCATGAAGACAAGTTCTTTATTTAAATCAAAATATATTTTTCTCATGCACCAGGTTGCAATGTTTGATAGTATTGCTGGTCTCATCAATGCAATACGAATGATCAACTCTTATTCTCGCTACTATAATACGTCTGAAAGAATGACAGCGTTGTTTGTCAAGGTAAGAGATGATCTTTACTGGACCTTCAGCCTAGGAGAAACAGTTTAGAACCGATAGAGCTATCGACAGTTAATTTACTTGAGCTGTATCAGATTTGAACAATATCTGTATCTTCTCTGACAGATTACAAACCAGATGATCACCGCATGTAAAAACTACATCACGGAGGAAGGTCTCAAGAACGTATGGGAATATCCCCAGGAGGAACTGATCTCGAAGCTTCTGGACTGCGTCAAACTGAACGATTCCTACCAGCAGAGTTTCCAACGAGCGAAAAGAAAACTGGAGGAGAATCCTGAAGAGAGGCAGTTTGAATTCAGCGAGATGTATATATTTGGCAAGATAAATAGCTTCACTGGAAGATGTCATAAAATAATTGATATGATGTCCACGATTAAATCTTTC
This sequence comes from Dendronephthya gigantea, assembly GCF_004324835.1. Taxonomy (NCBI): domain Eukaryota; kingdom Metazoa; phylum Cnidaria; class Anthozoa; order Malacalcyonacea; family Nephtheidae; genus Dendronephthya; species Dendronephthya gigantea. Next base: position 277,799 of record NW_021163090.1, read on the forward strand.
TTGATCCTCGGAGAGTCGACGATCGAGGGAATTGAGCAAATTTGGAGCAGATTTCAGCTGATTTTGACGACGATTAAAAAGAAACCGTACGATCTCCTGGATTACAGAAAAACGGAATTCGATGTTGACTACGAAGAGTTTCGACGACAAATTCAGGAGTTACAGGTTGGTGCCTAAATTTCGTTCAATCAAAACGTGGGATTGCTTTCTTATCCGGCAACATTTGCTATATTTTTTAGTCACAACTCCACATCTTCATTGATACGTGTTACAACCGAGTCTCTTCAACACAACAAGCCCTACAAGTCATGAGAAAATTTGAAAGGTGAGAATTTTCTTTTAAAAATCTTTCAGGAGTTATTTCAGTCATTATTTCAATCCAGTTATCATCCTTTAGACTCGACTTGGAATGTCTAAACGAGGCAATTGCCGACAAATACCACAAAATCCTTCTTCAGTTTGGCCGAGACATCGAGAACATTCAGAAAACGTATCAAAGACTTCGTCACGAGCCGCCCGTTGCTCGGGATCTTCCGCCGATAGCCGGCAAGATAATGTGGGCTCGTCAAATGTTCCGAAGAATCCAGGAACCGATGGAACATCTAAAAAAATACCCAGAAATCCTTCAGGGAGACGATAGCAAACGTATTGTAAGGAATTATAATAAAGTCGCGAAAGTTTTACTGGAGTTTGAGGTTCTCTATCATCAAGCGTGGGTGAAACAGGTACTCGCTTGTATCAACTGACCTTGAACATAAACTGAAATGATATTAACTTTTTATTCTTGATTGGTTTTAGGTCGATATTATCAAAACAGGTCTGGCTGCTTCTCTTTTTGTTCGACATCCGGAAACGAAGAGGATTTTTGTAAATTTTGATCCAGAGATTCTGACGTTGATCCGAGAGACGGAATGTATGGCCCGGCTTGGTCTGGATATTCCCTTTGCTGCGAGATCGCTTCTTTATAAACAAAAAACGCTCAAGAAAAACTACAACAACTTAGAGGTTGGTGCTGGATATCTTTACCATTGAGAAACAAACAAACCTCTTCTGCCAGTAGCTCAGTTCTCAACTATTCTTTCAATAGATCAAGAAGGGATGATTGATGATTTTATTGCTCCAACGTAGGTTAAATTATATCTCTTTTCTAGTTGCTCTTGGTCGAATACGAGAGAGTTCTTGAGAAAATTCCCGCGTCATTCAAGCCACTGATGGCTCCTCATTTGGCCAAACTTGACGCAGCTATTGAACCTGGTCTCACCATGTTAAACTGGACTTCATTGAATCTTGCCACGTACCTGGACAGTGTGTATGAGGCACTACGCGAACTAGACCTGCTGTTAACTCGTGCCCAGGACCTGGTTACCTTCCGTATTGATGGTGTCCTGAACGAAATGAGCACAGTTCCCTTGTGTGAGTTACCCAGCGATGCATCATGGACTGTCGAGGAATTCTTAAAGAATACTGAGGTATGTTACTATATGTCGTATCTTTGTGTTTTCTTGCAGTAAAAACATTGAATAAAAACTAGTAATCTTCACTACAAACCCCTCCTAACATCTTCAATATTATTTTAAGGAACTTTGCCGTCAAGGAGCAGAATTATTGCAGACGAAAAGTGCTTTGGTAGAGGAAGCCGTGAATGAGTTGATCGCCATGCTGTTGAAGATTGATGGTGAAGAGGAAGTTGAGGAGGGAACTGAGGACGAAAATGCTCCAGAGACCGCGCGACGACCGAGCAGTCAGAAAAAGAAAAGTATTGGGAATGAGAATGATGTACTGCGACCAACGTCAGGGCGGACTGGGACTAGCAGTCGTCTTGGTAGTGCAGCTATCAGCCCGAATGCTGCAGCTTTGAAACGAAAACGAGAAATGAAAGATTACCTGACCGAGGAAGCCCAAGAACTTTTATCTTACTTTAACCATCGTAATATTGACGCCATCGTGCGTGTAACCAAGGCAACTCTTGATGCTATGCGTAAGAGAGTCACGGTCAGCTCAACACTCCATTATATTGAGGCCAGTTTACTTGCAAAAGACAACCAAGCTTTTAATACGCCTCTGTTCAAATCATTCATGACCTTAGCTATACCAAACATTACAATGCAGCCTGCCTTAGATGAAGTACAGCAAACTCTAAACAAAGCAGCTCAGAAAGTTGTTAACGTTGCCCGCAGCATACAGCAATGGGAGAAAACGTGCAAAATCTTTTTGAAACCAAAAGACTTCGATGAAGAATCTGAAACTCGCAGTCGTAGCGTCAGCAATGCCACCAGCATTGATGAAGATGTTCGCTTGGTATCAAGACGAGCAGCAAAGAGTGAAACTGACTCTAGCGTTGTCAGTGGTCTAACGGCTTTCATCAAGAAGGAGAACTATTTTAAACAAGTTTCAGAGAATAAAGAAATTGCAAAATTGTTATCGATTCTTTCAACTCTGATAAACTCGACAAAGAAAGAAGTAACAACTGCTCTGGAACATTTTGACAGCTACGACAGAGTCTGGAAGTTGAACCGAGATGAAGAACTAGCGAAGTTTTTACAAGATGATCTGAGTTTGTCGGAGTTTGAGGCGATGATTTGTCATTATGAGGCTCTAGAGAAGAAGATTATGGCTGAGCCTGAGTCATACAGTGTTGGGGCTGTTGCATTGTACACAGGTGTGAATATTTTGGTTTTTATAGTCGAGGAGAAATCGTGTTTTTTGCAGTCCAAATGATCCGTTATATTCCATCTTTTTAAACCAACTATGTTATATATGATTGCAGAGAAACTTAAAGCGTCGTTATGTGCCGAGACGAAAGCCTGGCGTGTGGCGTATGGAAAATTGTGTAACACAAAATATCTCAACGAAATGGAAATGATATTTACCTCGGTCGAGGACTGGGTCAAGCGACTGAACCGACCAATCAAAGACCTCGATGATATCAGACTGGCCATGGGAACGTTGAAAGAAATCAGAGAGAAAGAGATCAGTATTGATATGATGATTGGTCCAATTGAGGTACGTGGTGACGTCAACCCTGTGAGGTCATCATAACATATGACATCATCCTTGTGAGGTCATCATAACATATGACATCATCCTTGTGAGGTCACCATAACATATGACATCATCCTTGTGAGGTCATCATAACGTATGACATCATCCTTGTGAGGTCACCATAACATATGACATCATCCTTGTGAGGTCATCATAACATATGACATCATCCTTGTGAGGTCATCATAACATATGACATCATCCTTGTGAGGTCATCATAACATATGACATCATCCTTGTGAGGTCATCATAACGTATGACATCATCCTTGTGAGGTCATCATAACATATGACATCATCCTTGTGAGGTCATCATAACATATGAAATCATTCTGCAATGTCTCTTCATTCCTTTTTTTTGATTTTCTAGGAATCGTATGCCATGTTAAACCGTCATGAAGTGTTGGTAGCCAGAGAGGAATCTGAACGAGTCGACACGCTGAGATATTCTTGGGAAAAACTTCAGGTTTTGGCTGTAAGTTTCAGATCACGTTCATCGTCATTTACCAAACTATATATAATCATAATGAATCATATCTCCTATTTAGTCGGAATCTCAAGGAGAACTGATCAAAATCCAACCAGACTTTAAAAGTGACTTGCTTGAGTCAGTGGAGGCGTTCATTGTCGATGTGGATATCTTCTCTGGTGACTATCTCAGGGTAAATCTTTGGATTCATAGTTGTCATTCATAATGTATAATATCTCATGTAATGTCTCTCATTCTCTTGTATGTATCTTCTTCTAGCTTGGTCCAATGGTGTCTGGAGTTGCTCCAAGTGAAGCCAGCGATCGACTCATTATTTTCCAGGTTTGTTTCAAATCATCCACGGATATCTTTCACTGATAAATAACCTCTTGATAAATCTCCTGCCTGTTATTCCAGAATCGTTTTGATGCGTTGTGGCGTAAATACATCACGTACTCCGGTGGCGAGGACCTGTTTGGGCTGATGATCACGGAGTATCCGAGTCTGATGAAAATCAAACGTGAACTCAACTTACTTCAGAAGTTATACGGTTTGTATAATGACGTCATTGACACAGTGAATGGCTATTATGATATCATGTGGACTGAGGTGGATATCGAGAAAATAAACCAGGAATTATTGGAGTTTCAGAACAGGTAAATGAACAAAGCTGTGAAAGTAACTGTGGTCATTTGGTTGTTCTTTGAAAAGGATGGACAAAATTCCGCTGTTCTCATTCCTCTATCGTCCTAGATGTCGCAAGTTACCTCGAGCGCTGAAAGACTGGCAAGCATTTGAAGATCTTCGTAAAACTATTGATGATTTCAACGAGAGTTGTCCGTTGCTGGAGTTGATGGCAAACAAAGCAATGAAATTACGTCATTGGGAGCGGATCGCTCAGATCACCGGACACACGTTTGACGTGGAATCAGAGACGTTCGCATTGCGTAATATCATGGAGGCGCCGCTGCTCAAATATAAGGAAGACATTGAGGTACTTCGTGTTGTAACGAGTGTTCTTGTTAAGAAAACAAAGATATGAAATTGTCTGATTGGGATTTTTTTATAGGATATTTGCATAGCAGCGACAAAGGAGAAAGACATTGAAGCGAAGTTGAAAGGTGTCATTGCTGACTGGAACCTTCGTGAGTTCGCTTTTGCAAACTTCAAAAACCGCGGCGAACTGTTGTTACGTGGAGACAACACGTCAGAGATTATCTCAGTCATGGAGGATAGTCTAATGGTGTTGGGATCTCTAATGAGTAACAGGTGAGCATCAAAACGGTAGACGGAACATGGCGTATTCGACCATGGTCGAGTTCGCCTGAAAATGGCGAATACGACCATGGTCGAATTGGCCGGAAAATGGCGAATACGACCATGGTCGAGTTCGCCTGAAAATGGCGAATACGACCATGGTCGAATTGGCCGGAAAATGGCGAATACGACCATGGTCGAGTTCGCCTGAAAATGGCGAATACGACCATGGTCGAATTGGCCGGAAAATGGCGAATACGACCATGGTCGAGTTCGCCTGAAAATGGCGAATACGACCATGGTCGAATTGGCCGGAAAATGGCGAATACGACCATGGTCGTATTGGCCGGAAAATGGCGAATACGACCATGGTCGAATGGGCCGGAAAATGTCGAATACGACCATGGTCGAATGGGCCGGAAAATGTCGAATACGTGACCATGGTCGAATGGGCTGGAAAATGGCGAATACGACCATGGTCGAATGGGCTGGAAAATGGCGAATACGACCATGGTCGTATTGGCCGGAAAATGGTGAATACGACCATGGTCGAATGGGCCGGAAAATGTGGAATACGACCATGGTCGAATGGGCCGGAAAATAGCGAATACGACCATGGTCGAATGGGCCGGAAAATGGCGAATACGACCATGGTCGAATGGGCCGGAAAATGGCTTATTCGACCATGGTCGAGTGTATTCATCCAATACACTCTGGTCTTTCATTTAAGAAAGTAGTTACATTCTCCTGCCATCACTTTAAGGTACAATGCGCCGTTCAAAAAATCCATTCAGACGTGGGTTCACAAGCTTTCCAATACGACAGACATCATTGAAAACTGGATGACGGTTCAGAATTTATGGATCTACTTGGAGGCTGTTTTTGTTGGGGGAGATATTGCAAAGCAGTTGCCAAAGGTACTGGCATTATCATTTCACTATTGTGTATATTAATTCATATTCTGTATGGGTATTTCTTGTCTTTTTCTAGGAAGCAAAGCGTTTTCAGAACATTGATAAACAATGGGTGAAGATTATGACCCGAGCTCACGAAACTATGAATGTTGTTCATTGCTGCACGAGCGATGAAACGTTGGGACAGTTATTACCTCATTTGCTGGAGCAGTTAGAGTTGTGTCAGAAATCTTTGACGGGGTAGGTTATGCCGAGAAATTGATAGCACAGTGAATTACAAATGATTACAATTTCACCATCTTGTTTCATCGATTGCAGCTATTTGGAAAAGAAGCGTCTTGTGTTTCCTCGATTCTTCTTTGTCTCTGATCCAGCTTTACTTGAGATTCTGGGTCAAGCCAGTGACTCCCATACAATACAGGTTAACTTTTTTCACATGCTCGTTGCTGTTTTCCTTCTCTTTTTAGTCCAAGTGACGAGGGAGTGTATAAAATATTTTCATTTCCTATAGGCACATTTATCAAGTGTATTTGACAACATAAAACATGTCAAGTTTCATGATAAAGATTACGACAGAATTTTATCAATCATCTCACGCGAGGGTGAAACTATCGAGGTATGACTGAGTAAACATTGCAAAAGATCCAGTTCGTTTATGTGTTTGTAATGAAAATACTCACCGTAGCTTCTGTTCTGCAGTTGGAAAAACCAGTTATGGCTCAGGGCAATGTCGAAGTTTGGCTTGGCTCTCTCATGAACATGGCACAGAAATCTTTGCACAATGTTATCAGACAGGCTCATTTTGCCATCGGGGATGCGAACTTTCAACTCTTGGAGTTCTTAAATACATTCCCTGCCCAGGTAGGCGACTGACAGGTCCATTGGAAATAACGTGAGATATAATCACTGATGATAATCTTTTTTTCTTGTTGAAAGGTTGGTCTACTTGGGATTCAAATGATTTGGACGCGAGATTCAACGGAGGCCCTCACAACCGCAAAATACGACAAAAAAGTGATGACTCAAACCAACCAAGCATTCCTGGATCTCCTCAATGTTCTGGTTGAACAAACTACACAGGAGTTAACGAAAGTTGAGAGAACTAAATTTGAAACCCTGATTACAATTCATGTTCATCAGAGAGATATATTTGATGATTTGGTAAGGAGTTTGGTCTGTAATTACCTTTAGAAATTGTCATGTGGTGATGGTTTTTTAACACGTGGATTTTTCTAATCTCTAGTGTCGAATGCACATCAAAAGTCCATCAGATTTTGAATGGTTAAAACAGATCAGGTTTTATTTCAGCGAGGATACGGACAAGTGTTTAGTATCCATCACAGATGTCGATTTTATTTATCAAAACGAGTTTATTGGCTGCACAGAAAGACTTGTGATCACCCCTCTGACTGATAGATGTTACATCACTCTGGCTCAAGCGCTTCATATGTCTATGGGTGGGGCACCGGCTGGTCCGGCTGGAACAGGAAAAACAGGTTTGACTGGTTTATACCATGTATCTCAATTTATCCACCTGTCACAATCAGCTCCTTTTGAAACTCCATGTTAATAATTTCACTCGTAAATATTTCCCAGAAACAACTAAAGACATGGGAAAAGCTCTCGGAAAGTACGTCGTCGTGTTCAACTGTTCTGATCAGTTGGACTACCGTGGACTGGGTCGAATATTCAAAGGTACAGCATCGTAATATCCTGGAGCCGGTTGTATCAAGCCCATTTAGCTTAAGCGGTGGATAAGTTCAAAGTAGAAAGCAAGTCTGCCGTTTTATTCAACAAGCGAACGAAATGTTTTTAACCTTAATACAAAGATACTGTTTACAACTACATATTCAGTGCATAATATTCAAGTTGACTCATTCAAGAGAGTTGTAAGAGTCTCATTTAATTTTGACTTATCCACCGTTTAAGCTAAACGGGCTTGATACAACCGGCTCCAGAACGTTTTCATCATCTTTTCCTACCAGAGCTCCAGTGATTCCTCTTCTTGTAACATGTATTTTTCTACTGAATGTATTTAGGTCTGGCGCAGTCTGGTAGTTGGGGCTGTTTTGATGAATTTAACCGTATCGACCTTCCTGTGCTATCAGTCGCCGCTCAACAAATTTACATCGTTTTGTCTTGCAAGAAAGAACGTAAGAAGCAGTTCATCTTTTCTGACGGTGATGTTGTCCAAATGAATCCAGAATTCGGGATATTCTTGACGATGAATCCTGGTTACGCTGGTCGCCAGGAACTGCCTGAAAACCTGAAGATACAGTTTCGTACTGTGGCTATGATGGTTCCTGATCGTCAGATTATCATCCGTGTGAAGCTTGCCAGTTGTGGTTTCATTGATAGCGTTGTTTTGGCCAGAAAGTTTTATACTTTGTACAAATTGTGCGAAGAACAACTCTCAAAACAGGTTCGAGGAGCTTGTCGTCAACCTAGACTAAACTAACTCATTCTTTCCAGCAAAATTCTATAGTCTTTAAATAGTTATTCATTCAGGGTCACCCTCTACTAGTCTGGAAAGTAACGATATCCTATCTTATCATGAAATTATTTTCTTTGGCACCAGGTTCACTATGATTTTGGACTGCGAAATATTTTATCAGTCCTGCGAACACTTGGAGCGGTGAAACGAGGAAGTCCTGGGGATAGCGAGAACACGACTGTGATGCGAGTGCTTCGTGATATGAACCTCTCTAAATTGGTTAGTATACTGGGAGTGGCCCTGTGCCAAAACATTGGCAATCATTTGACTGTTTGTATAAACGACGTGTCAAGGCTGAATGTCTCAACACTTCTTTAGGTTGATGAAGATGAACCGCTTTTCTTGAGCTTGATAAACGATCTCTTCCCTGGGATCTCTTTGGATAAAGCTGGATATCCAGAGCTAGAGAATGCTATCGAGAGTCAAACCGAAGAATCACAACTTATCAACCACCCCACCTGGAGACTTAAACTGATACAGGTAAATACACTGGATGTAACGTCATTCACAGGGGGAGGAGGCTCTCGAACCATTTCTTGCTGTTTTATAGTTGTTCGAGACTCAGCGAGTGCGTCACGGTATGATGGTCCTGGGGCCAAGTGGTGCGGGCAAGACAACTTGCATTCATACGTTAATGAAAGCAATGAGTGAATGTGGAGTTCCACATCGTGAAATGAGGATGAACCCAAAGGCAATCACAGCTCCACAGATGTTTGGAAGACTGGATGCTGCCACTAACGATTGGACAGACGGAATATTCTCGACTCTTTGGAGGAAAACACTTCGCGCTAAGAAAGGTGAGAATACAGATGAGTATGAGGGATAACTGAGGATAAGAGCATGAATTGGAGGGTGAGAGGGTAAGGGGGGATATTGAAGGCTAAGAGGGAGATTTGAAGAGTAAGTGGATTAGAGGGTTATGTGTGGGTAGAAGGGGATGATAACGCTAGTCTATCTCTATCACAGGGGAACGTATATGGATAGTGCTTGATGGTCCAGTAGACGCAATCTGGATTGAAAATCTGAATAGTGTACTTGATGATAACAAGACACTGACTCTAGCTAATGGTGATCGTATACCAATGTCTCCTCATTGTAAAATCATCTTTGAACCCCACAATATTGATAACGCCTCGCCTGCGACAGTATCAAGAAATGGCATGGTTTATATGAGTTCCTCTGGCTTGGATTGGAGACCAATTCTACAAGGATGGTTGAACAAACGTGCTGTGGGTGAAGCTGAAATCATCAAAGCTTTATTTGATAAATCTTTTCAAGATATTCTCAACTTTGCCAGCCACAGTTTGGTGTTTAAGATGACAGTGCTGGAATGTAACCATATTGCTCAAGTTAGTGTTCCTGGTGCAGAGTTTTGTGTTTGGTAGCAAAAATCCACATGGGTTTTATATTTTTTTGTATCTAGGCTTGTAATTTGCTGGAAGGATTGATTACAAATAAGGAAGACAAAGACGAAGGTGGTCAAATGTCTGCTCAACATTTGGAAAGACTTTATATTTTCGCGATAATGTGGAGTATTGGCGCGCTGCTTGAACTCGAAGATCGCTCGAAGTTGGAGATCTTTATGAGAGAGCAGTTTGAAATGAACTTTCCCGAGACTGACTCACAACAAACGATGTTTGAGTTCTTTGTTGACGATGCTGGTGAATGGGAACACTGGGAGAGTCGTGTTGAGGAGTATATTTATCCCAAAGCTCACACTCCGGATTACTTGTCGATATTAGTGCCAAACGTCGATAACGTGCGAACAGATTTTCTCATCAAAACCATTGCAAAACAGGGCAAGGTAGTTTGCTATTTAAACGTTCTTTAGCTGGTCGATAAACGAATTGATTCCTAAACCTCGATGAATAATTTTTATCCTTCAGGCTGCTTTGTTGATTGGTGAACAAGGAACAGCGAAGACAATAATGGTGAAAGGATTTATGTCCAAATACGATCCGGAACGACATTTACAAAAGTCATTCAACTTTTCCTCTGCCTCGACTCCGCTTCTTTACCAGGTAAACACTGTTGTTCATTTGTAGAAATCTCGAGTTTTTCATCTAATATTTTGAAATATCTTCAGAGAACAATCGAGAGTTATGTTGATAAACGAATGGGAAACACGTACGGTCCTCCGGCTGGAAAGAAAATGACGGTGTTTGTTGATGATATTAATATGCCGATTATCAATGAATGGGGCGATCAGGTGAGAAAACGAATGACTCTTTTTGGATCTATTGTGAGCTGTTTATGCTGTACCTTTTTATTACTATATACTACAGATAAATTTGTCTCCTTCTGTAGGAATGACAGTTGAACAATACCAGATCTCTAGAAAGAATAGTGAAGACTGATAGAGCTATTCAATAGCTTAATTTATAATATTCTTTATTTACAGGTGACAAATGAGATCGTTCGCCAGCTCATGGAAATGGGAGGTTTTTACAATCTCGAGAAACCAGGAGACTTCACTCACATTGTTGATATTCAGTTCTTGGCAGCCATGATTCATCCCGGGGGAGGACGGAATGATATACCCAGCAGATTGAAAAGACAATTCAGCATCTTTAACTGCACACTGCCAAGCAATGCCTCGATTGATAAAATATTTGGTAAGTTGATAATCTAAACCAGTTAGGAGGGAATCGAAAAGAAAACTTGGTACTAACGAATTGAATTCCACCTCAGGTGTAATTGGATGCGGTCATTTCTGCAAAGAACGTGGTTTTCCTGAGCTGGTGCGTGAACTTGCAAAAAATCTTGTTCCTTTGACGCGTCGTCTCTGGCAAGCGACCAAGGTATGTTGCAGACTCTCGTATTCCCAACTTCTCGCTTTACCTGGATAACAACAACGTCTTCTTTATCTCAGTCCTGTAGCGTGGACGAATTCTTCGTATTTCACTCAGCGAAGCACAGGTGATATCACTTATCATATTTCTTATATTTCAAAGGTAAAAATGTTGCCAACGCCAGCGAAGTTTCATTATATTTTCAACCTTCGTGATCTGTCTCGTATCTGGCAAGGAATGTTAAACACAATCTCGGATATCATCGTAGACGAACGCTCTCTTATGTTGCTATGGAAACACGAATGCCATCGCGTCATCGCTGACCGTTTTACAAACCAGAAAGATAAAGACTGGTTCGAGAAAAGTTTGGTCCAGCTTGTCGGCGAGGAGCTTGGTGACGAACTTCATGCGCATGTTGAAGAGACTCCTTACTTTGTTGACTTCCTCAGGTCAGTGGAGTTGACACTATCCAGTCAACATACAGTTCAGTTTAGGTTTCCTCCTGCAGTAACACTGAATCAATAAGAGATGATCCTTACTGGACCTCTAGGAAGAACAGTTTAGAACTGATAGAGCTATCCAGTATAAATAAAGTTAGTTTAGTTTAGGTTTCCTCCTGTAGTAACATTGGATCAATAAGAGATGATCCTTACTGGATCTCTAGGAAGAACAGTTTAAAACTGAAGGAACTATCCAGCATCAAGAAGATTAGCTTAGTTTACAGGATCGGTAAGAGCTGATCCTCACTGAAATAAACAATCGATCTATCACTATCAGAATTATCATGTTTCTTTCTTCATTCAGAGATGCCCCAGAAGCCACAGGAGACGAACCAGAAGACGCTGATTTTGAAACTCCGAAAATATACGAAGCTGTAAGTCCTGATCATCTCTCTCTGTATTATTGTTGTTTTTAAATATTTAAATATTTAACTATTTTCATCTCATTAGATTCCTTCATTTGAATTTCTGGAACAACGATTGTTGATGTTTCTAACTTTGTATAACGAGAGCATTAGAGGAGCTGGAATGGATTTGGTTTTCTTTACAGACGCAATGGTTAATTTAGTTAAAGTATGTGAACATTTATAAAGCAAATCGTATGTTCTTATGTCTACTTGTATGAATGCGCGCGCATCTATCATCACACCCACGCATGCTCCCACATGCCGTGAAGATGATCTCTAACATAAATACTGATTTCTGGAATCTGGTCGGTAGCTTTGCGCAGTGGCATTATCGTAGCTGATGAAGTTCATCTGAGGCGCGATTATTGCTGATTGAAAACTTATACCAATACCCCGCCAGACGGCCTGAAATATGGCCGGCTGTGCAATTTTTTTTGGTCCTTCATTGGACCGATATCTTAACAAAGAAAATAAAAAAAAATGGGCGACTTCTTGGTGGCTTTTTGTCGTAGTCTGTTCCTTCAGGAGAAGTATTACAAAACTGTAGTTAACATTGATGGTATAACCCGTGTTATTAAATAAATATTTTGGTTGTTCCCTCAGATATCACGGATAATCAGAATGCCAAGAGGAAATGCTTTACTGGTCGGTGTTGGTGGTTCTGGAAAACAAAGTTTAACTAAACTTGCTTCATTTATCGCTGGATATAAGATATTTCAGATTACTCTGACAAGGTAAGGTATTGATTTGCTTCATATCCGTTGAAAAAATGGCTGTAGAGTGTTGACGCTGAAAACCTGTTTTTTAGATCATACAACCAGTCAAACCTGATGGAAGACCTGAAGTTTTTGTATCGTACCGCTGGTCAGATGGGTCAAGGCATCACATTTATTTTTACTGATCAAGAAATAAAAGAAGAGGCATTCCTCGAGTATTTGAACAACGTTTTATCGTCAGGAGAGGTTGGTTAAGGATTTATTTAGGGTGAAATGACTTGTTCATCTGGGAAAATTATAATTAGATTTCTCTCTTCTTTCCCAGGTCTCCAACCTGTTTGCTCGTGATGAGATCGACGAGATATGTGGGGAACTAATTCCGATAATGAAGAAAGAATACCCGAGGAGACCTCCAACCCCGGAGAATTTGTATGATTATTTCTTGACTCGGGCAAAACGCAATCTTCATGTCGCTCTTTGCTTTTCACCGGTAAGTTGAACGATATTTGATCACAGGTTGAGCTGCTCGACGAATGTTCTGTTGCAAGTGTATTTGCATTAATCCGTCCTTCTTTCACTTAGGTTGGTGAAAAATTCCGCAACCGTTCGTTGAAGTTTCCTGGACTTATAAGTGGATGTACAATGGACTGGTTCAGCCGCTGGCCTAAGGATGCGTTGATTGCAGTGGCAGATCATTTCTTATCAGATTTTGACATTGTCTGCACCCCGGAGATAAAGCGTGAAGTCGTTCAAAGCATGGGAGTGTTTCACGATGGTGTGGCTGTAAGCTGTTTGGATTACTTTGAAAGGTTAGTTTAGTCATCTTTCTCTCCCCAGAGTTTAAATAAAGAGATGATTCAGTTCGTCTGATAAATACCTTCAGTTCGTCGTCCATCCAGTTTGTATATGTTCTTCCCTCCAGATTCCGTCGATCAACTCACGTGACGCCTAAATCTTACCTGTCCTTCATCAACGGCTACAAGACAGTGTACTCATTGAAGAAAAAACAGATTGGCGATCTGGGCTCTAGAATGAACACGGGTCTTGATAAGCTGATGGAAGCCAGTGAATCAGTCGCTGAACTTTCAAAACAACTCGCCGTGAAAGAAAAAGAACTTGCAGTTGCCTCTCAGAAAGCAGACACGGTATGTCCGCTTCAAACACCTGGTTGTTTTGTGGTTGAATATATTCGAAGATTGAAGTGGATTTTCACTGTAGTTTCATAAATGATTCATGGCTTATTTTACTATCGTTAACAAGGTTTTAAAAGAAGTTACGGTGTCAGCTCAAGCTGCGGAAAAAGTGAAAGCTCAAGTTCAAAAAGTCAAGGATAAGGCTCAAGTCATTGTTGATGGTATTGCGGTAAGTTTTCTATCAGTTGCATCACAGAATAAGATATACACATAAAGAAAATATATTCACAATGATAAAATGTAGTTCCTACGTATGAAAGTATGTATCGAACTTTACTCAAATTCTCTTCAGGCGGACAAGTTTTTAGCTGAAGGAAAATTGGAAGCTGCTAAACCAGCTTTAGAAGAAGCTGAAGCCGCATTACAGGTTTGAAGGAATATTGAACTCTGATCATGATAACTTTTGTTAAGCTTACTAACTATAATTCCTCGTTTTCAGACAATAAAGTCTCAACATATCGCAACGGTTCGACGGCTGGCCAATCCTCCTCATCTGATCATGCGAATCATGGACTGCGTTTTAATCTTGTTCAGAAAGAGACTGGATACTGTGGTTTATGATCCTGAACGAAACTGTGCTAAACCATCCTGGGGGGAGTCTTTGAAGGTCAGTCACAAGATGGAGAGTTGAGAGTTGGGAAGCCTTTGACAAGAAAGATCAAGTGCATCGAGTACTCGAGCTTCGCTGAGAATCTCCTTAATTTATCTCCTTGTTTTGTTTAGTTAATGAGCAGCGGTAACTTGCTTCAATCATTGATGCAATACCCAAAAGACATTATCAATGATGAGATGGTCGAGCTGGTAGCGCCGTATCTGGAAATGGTTGATTATAATATTGACACTGCGCGCAAGGTAGGATGTGGTCAGTTGAAGCACACGAAAATAATTCATGTTATCCCGTCATAATCGCTGGTGATCGGAATCTTCCATTGCTCATAATCTTAGTGCAATCACTGCTGCTACACGAATAACCTTTTGAAATATCTGTTTTAATACGAAAGTCTGTTTGATCTAGGTTTGTGGTGACGTGGCAGGTCTGTGTTCTTGGACGAAAGCGATGTCTTATTTCTTTGGTATAAACAAAGAAGTTTTACCTCTCAAGGTAAGTTCATCTCAACTGTGATTCCTGGCAACGACGATGGAACATGTTTATTATTTTACTAACTTTCTGTTTTTGCATCAGGCGGTTAGAGAAGATCAGTAGAAAAGAAGAGCTTTAGACGTTCGTCAAGAAACTAGGAAGACAGTCCAGCAAACTATTTCATTAGAAAGTGTTTAAAGTTTTCATGTTTTGGATGATTGATTGATTCTGTCTGTAAACTTGATGAAAATTTTTTCTTTTCTGATCAGGCGAATTTGGCTGTTCAAGAAGCACGTCTGGCTGTGGCGAATAAAGATTTGAACGAAGCTCAGGCTGAACTAGATGCAAAACAAGCAGAACTTGATGAAGTTCAGGCTCAATATGAAAGAGCAGTCAGAGAAAAACAAGTTAGTTTTCCACGGGGAATCTTGAACCCATCTTTCAGCCAATTTTAGTCATTCTGTTTCAATCATAGATGACTATCACCGGGTCTCTTCTGATCTTCTTTTGTCCTTCCAGACTTTGCTCGATGACGCTGACTCGTGTCGTCGAAAAATGCTCGCTGCCTCGGCTCTCATCGGAGGACTGGGCGGAGAAAAGGAAAGATGGACGGAACAAAGTAAGGAATTTGATTCTCAGATTGGAAGACTTGTTGGTGATGTCTTGGTGGCGACCGGATTCCTGTCATACGCTGGACCTTTCAACCAGGAGTACCGTGATGCATTGCTGTCCTCGTGGCAGAAGGAAATGAGAATAAGACAGATTCCTAACTCAAAAGATCTCAACGTTACTGGAATGCTGGTTGACAGTGCTACGGTAGGAATTTGAGACACCTGGACTTCAAACACTTCATTACTGCGTCATCTCTTCCAGAGCATGATTGAGGTTTTTCTCATCACATTTGGACGATAGAAATGTCTTTTTTTTCTAGGTGAGCGAGTGGAACCTCGAAGGATTACCAAATGACGAGCTTTCAGTTCAGAATGGAATCATTGTGACCCAGGCTGCAAGATATCCGCTGCTTATTGATCCACAGGGTCAGGGCAAGGCCTGGATACGAAAGAAGGAATCGAAGAATAATCTTCAGGTAAATAAACTAAAGAATTTCTCTTTGGGTGTAATTTTTTTAACTGTTAAATGATGAGTTTTTGAATGACTAGGTGACGTCGTTGAATCACAAATATTTCCGCAATCATTTGGAAGATTGTTTATCTCTTGGCAAACCATTGCTGATTGAGGATGTCGGAGAAGAGTTGGATCCAGCTCTTGACAACGTTCTGGAGAAGAACTTTATAAAATCAGGCAGTACATATAAGGTATGCTTTGCCCTATGAAATAAAACTGGAGAAAACTTTCTTTACAGCACTATACGGTATCACAGGGTGCCAGATCGCGTTCATGCAATGCTTTAACGAAGCAATGCAGCTCTAGCTACCAGACATAACTACAGTTTAACAAATATACGATTTCATCCAAGGTGAAAGTTGGTGATAAGGAAGTTGATGTTATGGATGGTTTTGCCTTGTATATCACTACAAAAATGCCAAATCCTTCTTATACACCCGAGGTATGCTCATGTCCAAAATAATCTCTTTCAACGCCCACATGAAGCCAGGAATTGACCAAAATATATTTTTCTCTTAGGTGAGTGCAAAGACGGTAATTATTGATTTCACGGTGACGATGAAAGGTTTGGAAGATCAACTGCTGGGAAGAGTTATCCTGACGGAGAAGGCGGTAAGATATATATTCTTATATTCTTAGAATGTTTCATAGAAATACCTAATAGTACTCGTCGTTTTCTAGGAACTTGAAGCCGAGCGGACAAAACTGTTAGAAGATGTTTCCATGAATAAACGTAAAATGAAAGAACTCGAAGATAATTTGCTGTATCGTTTGACGAGTACTAAGGTAAAGAAGAAAAACTGTTTGAGTTAAACACCCTAGACGTAGTAATGTAACTGTATCAAACAACTAGGGTTCCCTGGTCGATGATGAGTCGCTCATTGAGGTCCTGAGTACGACAAAATCAACCGCTGAGGATGTGAGCCAGAAGTTAGTTGTGGCAGCGGATACAGAGATTAAAATCAACAGCGCGAGAGAAGAGTTTAGACCAGGTGAGTTTTATGAAATATTACTGTCTTTCACTGAGAGGGTTAGATTGAATATTCGTATTGTTTTCTCTCTTCCAGTGGCGACACGCGGTAGCATTCTGTATTTCCTGATTGTTGAAATGTCAATGGTGAACTGTATGTACCAGACATCCTTGAAGCAGTTCCTCGGACTATTTGATATGGCCATGGCGAGGTAAGCTTTTTAAAATATCACTTGTGTCTAAATGTCGAGTGATGAATGCTTCTTCATCTTGTGTCGTCATCAAGCAGAATATCCTCTCAATGTTGTATTTTTTACCAGGTCAAGTGCATCGCCAATTACATCAAAACGTATCGCGAATATTATCGAATATCTAACGTACGGAGTGTTTGCATACTCTGTGAGAGGACTGTACGAGAAAGACAAGTTTCTGTTTACACTTCTTCTGGCTTTGAAGATCGATCTACAAAATAAGAGGATCAGACATAACGAATTCTTGACATTAATAAAAGGTGTGTGCATGGATATTGTAGTTGGGAGCAAATATTATTGACTGTAGCTACGAAGTGTTACGGTGATTAAGAGAAGCTGAAATTTCTAATGGTTGCCTAAAATAAGTTGCGTTTTGTTTACATAAGGTGGCGCTGCACTGGATCTCAAAGCTGTGCAACCCAAACCCTGCAAATGGATCACAGATATGACTTGGCTAAACCTCGTGGAACTCTCAAAACTACCGCAGTTCTCTGACATCCTGAATCAGGTAATCTTTCATGGAAAGTTTGGCGTTGAGAAAAGCTATTTTGTCGGTACTAGAGCTTCATAAAACATCATTGACTTCTAGGTTTCACGAAATGAAAAAGCATGGAAATCTTGGTTTGACAAAGATGCACCGGAAGCGGCTGAAATTCCAGACGGTTATCACAATTCTTTGGACACTTTCAGAAGATTGCTGTTGATACGGTAAGAATATTTTGATTTTTACTTGCCATCATTTGCAAAGAACGCGGCGCGAGCCGCGAAATAATTGTTGAAATGATTTTCCAGGTCTTGGTGTCCAGATCGTACTCTGTCCCAGGCTCGTAAATACATCTCCGAGTCCCTCGGTCCTGAGTATGCGGAAGGCGTGATCTTGGATCTGGAGAAGACTTGGGAAGAGACGGACGAACGAACCCCGTTGATTTGCTTTCTTTCAATGGGATCAGATCCAACCAACTCGATTGAGTCGCTGGCAAAAAGACAGAAGCTGGGTATGAACCTTGGAACTCCTTCATTTACAACAACAAGATCTAAAACAAAGTTGTTTGTTTTGTAGAATTCCGTGCAATATCAATGGGTCAGGGTCAGGAAGTACACGCAAGAAGATTGCTTAATCAATTTATGCAGACGGTATGAATACATTTAGAACTACTTAAGTTACACGAGTAAAATACGGCGGGGCGTTTAATCTAAAGGAATGTATCCATAGTTAAACTTCTAGATCATAACTTTTGTTCATTTCATAGCAAAATCTTTGCAAAATCTTTAAAGTCTTGTGTTGTAGTTCGAACTTGAAATGCAAATTATTGTTCTTATTCCAGGGAGGCTGGGCAGCTTTACAAAACTGTCATCTTGGTTTAAATTTCTTGGATGAGTTGATTGATATTGTCACTGATACAGAAAGTGTTCATAGTGACTTCCGCTTGTGGATCACCACTGAAGTTCATCCCCAGTTTCCCATTGGTCTTCTTCAGGTGAGACACGCCATCATGACGTAATTCCTAGCGCTCGATTATCAATGAAACTGTTGGATTGTTCATGTATGAATGATTGTTTAGTTCACTCACAATGCACAACAGTAATCCCCACATTTCCTTTAAAATAATTGAGTTCATTATTTTTATCAAAATGTCTTCTTCTTTAGATGTCGATTAAATTCACAAATGAACCACCTCAAGGTCTCAAAGCTGGTCTGAAAAGAACGTACACTGGTAGGAAACTCAAAAGATTTTAGCTCCATTGTACAAGATTATTGCATAATATGCTTGAATATTTCTACGACTCTAGGTATTTCTCAAGATCAATTGGATGTCTGCAGTCTTCCTCAATGGAAACCCATGCTGTATGCTGTTGCGTTCCTTCATTCCACTGTCCAGGTTAGATTGAAACACATAAATGTAGCTAGCACAGGTTCTTCCAAGTTGAGCGATCAATATAGGACACTTCCTGCAGGCCCAATTTAAACCTGAACGGACGGGCTATCAAGTATAAATCAAGTTTATTTAGGCTCATTCTTGTCTTTCCAATATTTAGGAGCGTCGCAAGTATGGTCCTTTGGGCTGGAATATTCCGTACGAGTTCAACCAGGCAGACTTCACATCTTCAAGTGTACAATTTGTTCAAAATCACCTGGATGACATGGACTTGAAGAAGGGCGTGTCTTGGAACACTGTCAGATACATGCTGGGTGAAGTTCAGTATGGTGGAAGAGTCACGGATGATTTTGATAAACGATTACTGAACACATTCTGTAAGGTGAGTGTTTCTCCTCCTGGTTAGATTCAAGCTGCAATGTCTTCTATCGGACAGTGGAATCTCTTAATGGATTCTCTTAAGAGATGTTTTGATGCTTTACATAAATAAGAAAGACTAGAGATTAGAGAAACTGATATTATTCCTTCATTTTGTAGGTTTGGTTTACTGACGCGATGTTCAGCACAGGCTTCAACTTTTACAAGAAATACACAATCCCAAAGTGCAACTCAGTCGCTCAGTATTTGGATCATATTGATACACTAGCCCTGGTTGATACGCCTGAGGTGTTTGGTCTTCATCCTAATGCTGATATCACGTAAGTTCAATGAAGTTAAACTTTTGATATGCTTCCTTTTCTTGTTGAAAAGCTGACCTTACCCGACAACCTCTTGGAAGAACAATTTAGAATTGATAGAGCTATCAAGTATAATATCTGAGCAAGACTAGATCAATAAAAGGTGTCCCTTACTCGACCTTGAAGGTAGAACAAGTTAGCTAAGGCTAAGGTTAATTTACTTGATGTTCATCCTCAGATATCAGAGCAACGTTGCAAAGAACTGTTTGGATACAATACTCAGTATTCAACCGAAAGACAGCTCGGGAGGAGCCGGAGAGACTCGAGAATCAGTCGTGAACCGTTTGGCTGATGACATGTTGGATAAACTTCCTGAGGATTATATCCCACATGAGGTAATTTCATAGCTTATTCAGGCAATTTCTCTCTGCCCCGCGGTCCCTGTGTTGCAGATTCTTGAGATCAATATTCTCTTCTTCATCCAGGTGAAAGCTCGTCTTGAAAAGATGGGTCCTTACGCTCCAATGAATATCTTCTTACGTCAAGAACTTGATCGAATGCAGCGAGTTATAACAGCTGTGAGGGAAACATTGACTGATCTCAAACTGGCGATTGATGGAACGATTATCATGAGCGAGGTAAAATGACGTCCTTGCATGTTAGTTTCCTGTATTTCGCATCTCTAAACTGCGAAGTTAAAAAAGCTTTTGTCCATGATAGGTTCTACGTGATACTCTCGACTGTATGTATGATTCCAGAGTTCCAAGACATTGGCAAAAGGTTCGTAAATTATTTCCTTCCTCGAAAATCATCGTTTTGACAAGCAGTTCATATTAAACTAGTGCACAGTAACTTGGTATCATCAATGCTCATTCAAACTCCTCGTTCCAGGTCTCCTGGGATTCCTCGACTCTTGGTTTCTGGTACACGGAGCTGCTCGAACGTAATCTACAATTTCGAAGTTGGATATTTGATGGAAGACCAAACGTGTTTTGGATGACTGGATTTTTCAACCCTCAAGGATTCCTCACAGCCATGAGACAGGTACGTACACGTTGTGTTATGTAGAAAAGCATTATTTTGTCACAAAGAGTGTCCACTAGCCTTTGAGGTCAAGCTTCATCCAGGCTCCTTTGTTAAATTGTGGAAAAATCGGACTATCAAAGGTGCCAAAATTCTGGCACAAAATATAATAAAAGAGTAGGAAATAATTAAACCAGTGCATGCTGAACATCTCGCTTCCGCAGGAACATTGTTTTATTCTGCTAAATTTTGTTCTTGAAGGAAGTAACGCGGGCTCACAAAGGCTGGGCGTTAGACTGTGTTATCTTACACAATGACGTCACTCGTTTCTACAAAGACGACATCTCACAGCCTCCTGCTGAAGGTGTTTATGTCTATGGCTTATACCTCGACGGCGCCGGCTGGGACCGACGAGGCTCGAAGCTTATCGAACCTCCAGCGAAGGTGCTGTTCACGCCACTTCCGGTTATACACATTTACGCCATCAATTCGACAGCGCCACGAGATTCCCGGATGTATCAATGTCCAATATATAAAAAGCCGCGACGTACGGATCTTACGTACATTGCTGACGTGGAACTGAAAACCAATCAAAATCCAGATCACTGGATTCTCCGGGGGGTTGCTCTGCTCTGTGACATCAAGTGATGACATCATCAAATGATGTGCGTCAGGCAGAAACCATTTATAATCAGCAAAGATGGATCTCATCATCTCATGGGATACAACATTACATATCATTGCAAAACTCACGAAGCATTCAATGCTGGCTAACTTTATTACTTTTTGAAGCAGAAGATTCTCCTTTGTTTATTGTTTTCGTAAAGCTGAAATGTAATTTCACAATTTAGAGCCTGCATAATCTATGTTTAGCAACAGTAATTTCTCGTAGCGTTTCTGTGATTACTCTTCAAAGAATGAATATAATAAAAACTATACTCGTCTGTAATAAACTAATCAGATTTTAAATATTACACAACTAGAAAAACACTAAAACAGTAAATTATTCTAGAAGTACTCTGCATCTTCGTAACTGTACAAAAGCATATTCTAAATTACGTTAAACAAGCAATACTATAAACTCAGCTTTTCCTAAATATCTTCGCAGCTTATATTCAGGTACATTTCAAATTTCAGCTTGTAAATATATTTTAAATGCATGTAAATAAACTTCGAATCTGTATTTAATATATTTATCGTGTGTTTTTCACATCGGTTGATCTAAAAAAATGATCTTACGATCAACAGCTAGGACATTAAGCTCTAGTTCAACTGAACTATTCGCATAGCATAGAATTTTGTGTTATTCACTTTTAAAACATCTTCTGAGGTAAAAGAAGCTCTCTCTATATATATACGTGAAATCCTCGTTAGGAGAATACAGAAGCCGTCACAACAACGAACACAAACGAAAAGAAAAGCAAAAAAAATCTATCCAAAACTCGTGCGGCATTTTGCCATTTTCGTTGCCTCGCATTACGCTTTTGTCGCTTGCTCACGTCACTTGTGAGCACAGAAAGTTCTTCACGTAACTTGTCTGCTATTCTCTGATTGGTTACCTCGAATTTCACCTCATTCTCAGGGATTTTCACATCAGTTAGACTGATGTCAACATTCTTTGAATGACCATTTTTTCTGCTAGTTTTTGGAACCTCCTCGTAATCTTCGATGGTATTTCTCAAGAGTAGAAATTTCGCCATTCTTTTGTTTACAAGGTGATCAAACCATCTTGGTATCTCAGTTTCATGGTCGCGAATTTTAGCGACGAAGCAGGTCGCCAGGAGACAGAGAGCTATCTCAACGATGATGCACAGGAAGTAGGTTCCTATGACGGGCATCGCGTCAGAGGTCTGGGGCAGGGTTGATGAAACAATCAACATATACACAGACATCGCTAGAAGGACAGTAATCACAAGCGACACACGTTCTCCGTGGTTTGAAGGCAAAACAAAAGACAGAAAGGCCAAAATAGCGATGACAGTGCAGGGCAAGATAAGGTTAAGAGTGTAGTACAGTGGCTGTCGTTTAATATGAAACCTCAGTGTAACATCAGCGTACGAGGTACCACCAGGATACACTTTGATATTGCGTTTCATAGGGGACGATTTCACTGTCCATTCACCGTTAGGTAAGAAGTTGTCCAGGTCAGCCCCCTTCGACTTAACGTCGATCTTGTCAGCTGAATATGTCCATGAACCAAAAACCAAGAGACACTCCTAAAAAATGTTGTCAAGCGCATCCTTAAAAGTACATCTCGAATACGGTCTGTACAGACACCTTAATATAGAAAGCTCTTTATGATGAACAGTTGACATACCTACACACCTCTCTAAAACAAACACTTCCCTCTAATACGACCAACTGTCTAATACTAGCTATTTTTTTCTAATACACCCAACTCTATCTAATACCAGCACCTCTTTCTAATCCAAGCACCTCTCTATAATACCAGCACTTCTCTCTAATACCAGCACCTCTCCCTAATACAAGCACCTTTCTCTAATACCAGCATCTCTCTCTAATACCAGCACTAATACCAGTACTTCTCTCTTATACAAGTACCTCTCTCTAATACCAGTACTTCTCTCTTATACAAGTACCTCTCTCTAATACCAGTACTTCTCTCTCTAACACCAGCACCTCTCTACTAACCTGTTCGTCGAATGGGAACCGACGGACATTGATCCTGCATTGTGAGAGGAGAGTCACAGGAGATAACCATTGACAGTTTCCATCATATCTTATGATAACTGACGTACTCAATCTCGTGTATAAAATATCGATTTCTTCTTCAAGACTCGCTCTATAGAGGAAAATACGGAGTGTCGTTCAAACCAGCAAGAAATGTGAAAAGAGAGAAGTTTCTCATGCAAGAGAGTGCCTCATTACTTACTTGTTGTACATTGCAATATCTGGTGTCCAAACTTTAGAGTTATCGATGTGAATTGAAGTTACATTGCCGTATTCCGTCGGATCCCAGGTCACAAATGAGTTATTCCAATCCAGTCGCAGCCATACATTCAATCGCAGTGCTTGGTTTACCTCGTCCTAAAATAAAATGGAATAAATTCTTAGCAAGTTTGTATTAATCCGCATCTCGTAATATCAGATAAAATGTGTTCACTTTCTTTCATGCTTAGGAACAAAATTGAGGGACAAAAATGGCTAACATTTTTAGGAATCTGTATGGTTGGTATGATTGCTTACCACTGTTGCAATTTGTCTTATTCCAATACTTATTCCTAGAATGACTGGTTTTGATTCATTATCCATTGGTAAGATTTGTTTTGTTGTTTCTGATTCATTAATGATTTTATCGATCAACCGTTTTTGAGCTTCATAATGTTGTCGATCTAAACCTGAAAAAAAGCTTGAAAAAGTGAATTCTGGGACTGTTTACTGCAAGTAATCTTCAACCTTGAGCGATCCCAGAGTCTGAGTATGGAGAAAAGACCCTGGGTACAAGATTGATAATATGTTTGTCGATTTGATCAGCGTAATTAAAGTTTGAGTTTTCTACCTGAGGTGCATGAGACCATCACAGCAATACATAACAACGTACAATATAATTTCATGACAAAATTTTGTGCCATTCTCCCGTATCGTTGATCTGCTTTGTCTTCTTCGCTGCACCTGTTGTGATTATTAAAAAGATCAAAATATGCATTTTTCTTATCCTCGCTCCATCATCTGTCGTGCTAATCCCCTGTAAGGCAACAGCTTGATTGTCCAAAACCAACTATATTTTTTATTTGTTGCGGGGTCCCAAGTCATTACACGACTTCAATCGTGCCACTTAAAATCATTCATGAATTTTTAATTTTTCATTTCAATCTGTCAAAGAAGACAATCAAGTCCTCGGATGAGCATAGATGCTGCTGGGCTGATTTATTTATTCATTTATATTTAAGGTAAGTTCTTTATAAAGGATAGTGGTGAATGACGAAGTGTAGTAGATTGAAGAAGTTTAAGGTCTTTCGGAGTGAACTCTTGCCCAAGAATTTCTCATATTTGTACTTGGTTCTGTGTTTTGTCTCACCCAAAAAAAAAACTGCGTGCTTTATTAAAAGTTGCTTACGTTTCCAGTTTTATGTCAGAGATGTGTAAAATACGCGCTAGAACATCAAGTCTAAATATCGAAACAACAACTGTAACATATATACTCCGTCTATATATGTATTATCAAAATTGCGCGATATGAATTGTGAAATTGTTAATAATATAAAGAAATTTGATATGTTGTAATATCACTTGAAACCACAGGAGTGAATAATCTGAATATATACAAATTCTACACACTTAGCCTCTTACCTTAACATTAATTTATTGAATCATCTTCCATATAATCAGTGAATTTTGATTTGAAGACATTTTATCTTTCAATACATTTAACTCGTATAAACACCTTTTATAAAAATAATACTATCATTCCCAATTAAATCAGCGAAATAATTTAATATCCGCATAGCAATGATACCAGCTTTTTTTTGTCGAAAACATTTTGCAAAATAATAGACAAAAGAATGAATGATTGTTTAATTGGTGTCCTCGTAACTCGTAAATATTGATTTTTCAAGCCACGTTGACACACAGTATTCAGTAATAAAAATATTTGATTAATTTTAATGAAACGTTCTTGGAAAAAACACCTGGGTATATACTCTATAGCAATTGCCATATCAGAATCAGTGACATATGCTTGAACGAAACTGCAGAATATTGGAAATTAAACAGATGTTAGGAGCGCAGTCATCTCAAACACCGAGCTTAAGAACTACAGGATCAAGGTACTCAATTTTCACTTTAAGAGGGATATAGAAACATGATAACAACACTTAATCAATGTCTGCATGTCTAGGTATAACACGCTATGTATGGCATCAGCGTCAACCAACGCACTCCAAATTTATAGAGTGATAGATCCCTCCAGAGAGATACACTCTGCCACAACGTGGTTTAAACGAAATTGAAAGTTGAAAGGTCGACGATTTAACAATTTTTGCAATAATTAAAGGCCGGTATTGATGTAAACACAACACAGCACGCCTGAATATTGCAAAATGCTTCCTCTATATCATATGATGGCGTAGTTTTAACCTCAAATATGCATTTTATAAATTGTAGCATGCTGTATTGAGAACTAAACGTACATAAGATTGTGCAGAGGAAGTCGTGCATGATTAAAAAAAATCCAATAAAAAAAATCATCGTGTATATTACTAGTTATATAACTTGACTTTCCTCAAATCTTTGTTGATATTTTCATTTAAAGCTTCAAGCATATTTCGTGACTATTGTATGGAGTTTAGTATATCATTAACGATTAACGATTTCTTTAGAAAATTTGAAAGAAATTATGAGCAAACCCACGTTCATGTTTAAAGAACGATACCCAGCAACACCTTAAAATGGGAAAACATTTTGCGGTTGACTCACGAGATAAAAAATCTAAAGAAATCTCCAAATACGAAACACGTTCATACATACTACGGATGTTTGATCGTTTGCAAGTTTCCTGTTGAAAATTGACTCTAATTATTAAAAAACTAGCATGTCCTGAAGCGACTCACCTGTGCGTATGTTTATATATGTACTGTTAAAAAGCTTTCCTTCATGTGCTTTTTGTCAGTGTCAGTAGGAACTACGAAACACTCAGTTCTCGTGTAGGAAGATATAAGGGAAGCGCATGTATTTGTCCGCACTACCATAGTAACTGATTACTGAACGACGTGTGCTTAAAAAGCTTTTTTATATTTTAATGCTATTTTGGTACAAATGCTCAGACCACTTTTTTTAAAATATTTCGGTGGATTTGTGCTGTAACCTCACCACGTTGAGATCGTGAACTCGTGTAGTTTAGTGAGATATCTTGTAACTGGTGCATAGCTTTGAACTTTGAAACATGGAACAACTTATACATGCAGTTTGTTAATATGAGTTAACATTAATTTCTCTGCAAAGTATCGTAGGTTTTCGACAACTGATAATATCATGGAATTTAGTGAAGAATTCGAGGTAACTTCAACTTTAACCCGTAACTGATACGTCCTGCATTAGCATGGCATCGCTATGGATTCATCAAAATAACTCCGCAAATATAATCGAAAGCAAAAAAAAAACCTAGTTTGTTCGTAGGAGCTGCGCAGTCGAAATAGATGTTTATCATTTGACTTCAATCGCCACATCATATGACCCTAAATACCCGGCCCAACACCTGCACAGTGATATATATATATATATATATATATATATATATATATATATATATACATACATAAATATAAGTCTTGTTTTCATAGTCAACTAATGTTTCTACTTCCTATTTTGCATGATATTATATATCCACACAATATATTGTACATCGCGTTCAGAGTACTTTTGTATTAGTCACACAAACTAACAGAATAAACAGGTTTGTTTGTCGTACGAAGAATATGAAATTGTGCGTGATCTTGGAGTAAAATATGCACCTATATGGAAGATTGCAATGAGCAACTGTCTAATCGTACACGACAATATTACAATAAGGTGAAATACAAGACGCATATTGTGCCCAGGATAAAGCCTTTCTTTAGGACATCTTTTAGTAATGATAGTTGTCAATATAATTTTATTTTATTGTCATTTAACTAAATGTAGTCGGCACTGATAATCAATGGCTGAAATATATTGCTGTAATAGCATGCAGGTATTAACTATATCTCCGTGAGATATTCTTATCTAAAGAAAACAATGGAAACATACGTACCTTTCTCAAACAATCTTAAGACTTTTAAAGTTTGATACAATCCGTCTTTAATGTGCCTTGTTCGTCAGTCTAAAGCCGGTCAATTGATAACGACACAGCGAAGGTAATTACATCTACATTATAATACGCTTCAGTTCTTCCTTACTGAGGTCTTGAGAGTTAACGATCTTTCGCGCCGACTCCGTAAATATTTTAATACAAACTTCAATATTTCCTGTTGTCGCCAGATAAATGATAAAAAGATTTAAGTGAGCCTCGACCAACCTGTCACGATTAAAATCCTTTCCTTTCCAACGATGAATGAAATATTATCTAAAAATTCTGACTTGCAGATTAAATTTCATGTTCAGTTGTCTGCGTGAATTATATTGACTTTATTTGTCAGGTAAAAATGTGATTTACATAATGATGACAGGCTCTTGAGCATATTCACGAAGACGTAGAAAATAGATCAAGGTTTTGTGCAATTTGCTTTCACAAAGAAATCTTTTCTTCAAAGATAATTCAAATTGTGTGGGGCATGCAAGAAAGAACGAGTGGGCTTTTTTATTCCAGATCTGCGTTGATCACGTTTTTGTTAGCGCGATGACGAAGGAGAAAAAATTGGCACGAAAAACGTTGACAACTTTTTAAAAAGGACACTCTAATTGTATTCGACCGTTGAGGAAAACTTCGCGATGAAAGCACAGCACAACACGGCGTCCTCATCTTGTCAAAGGCACTTTGAATTTTAGCTGAAACTTTTTAGCAGGAAAAATGAGAAGTTTTCGGGTCCTTGATGAAGAGTTGTTGTGAAAGAATGTGGAATACATGCAATTACACGGCTTTTTATTTTTCACATTCGTTTCCGATTTTGATTGTATTTATGTCATCGTTTCACTTATTCGTAGGTTTAACACACAACTAGTCTCTGTTGCTAGCGAGAAATATTGCATGTATATATTACTATAACCAACTTCAGCACGTCATACACATCCACACAGATGTCATTAACCTGTAAAGCTTACAATAAGACTATTAAAATATTCAAATTCACAGTTTCTAACAGTTTCAACATTCGATTAGCATTCTTCTTTTAAAGATGACCCAGAGAAGGTGTTAATGGAGATTTTCTCGTTTGATAACGTGTTATTAAAATGCTAAATTATGGATAGACATTGCGATTCAGTATCATTATTGAAATTAGGGATTCATCCATTATCAATTATCTTCATTGAAGATTGTGCAATCTTTGAGCCTGGTTTGAATTATCATTTCCTCTCAACAGCTTCGTGTCAATAGGATTAGTTTAACTGAAGAATGCAAAGACCAGTAGGGAAACCAGGGATGATTTCAACTCGCTTTACAAATTTTAACCGCCGTAACCGCTGATTTTAACCGCATTTGTTTAAAAATTGATTGTTCTCCCAATGAACTGATAAGTGTCATTATGTTAGCATCTAACATTCCTTATGTTTGCTACCCTAATGATAGTCTATCACATCGTTGAAATGATCTGTCCATGTACCAGGATATCCGTTTGTGGAGACCAGGAAAGTTCGGGTGGACAGGATCATAGATCCCTCGTAACAAAAAAGCGTAATAAATTGCGCCAGAAATTGAATGAAATTGTATTTTCAAGCCTCGATTTTTTAAAATATTTGTGGAGGAAGATGCTCTGGATCCAGCTGTAGTCTGCATGCATCACCAGAGCATTTTCACGTTGTTTTGACGATCCATTCCTCGGCCTCTAAGTCTAACTACACCTGCTACACTCACGGTTTTACACTTTTTTTTTATTTTAATTTTTACTTTTATTAACTTCCTATCTATATGCTTTATACATATGCGTTTATCTTGCGTGCCAGGACCTTTAGATATTCTGAACTCTCGACAGTTCCAAGTCATCATTTATTCATCATTCAAAATGAGGTCTCGTCTTAATCGTCGTGCATGACGTAAGAAAATATATAGTATAGCAACTGAAACGTGATATCCTTCTCTTTAGATCAACTTGGCCGAAGGTCGTCCATAAATTTGCCTGGTAGTTATTTTCATTCGCTGCGAGGATATATCGTGAAATAATGAAGCTATTTATCTACTTTATTCGGCTGTTGATGTTGGTGTTTTATGCTATGTGTTTAAACCCGCCTTCCTATATGGTTTTAGGTAAGATATACGATAAAATCATTCTTATATAGTCCTGTTTTTTATGTTAATTTCTGTACGAATCATTGAATCATGCCTGTTGGATTTGTTAAGCATAGTTTGAGCGCTAGAAACTCAGTAAATACGACAATGTTATAGTGATTAATTAGTGTATTCACTTAATATATTGGCGTTCGTAAATGCGTCAGTGAGGTTTGTAAACAGTCTGTTCAACTAGACTGAATTAAGAAGCTCTTTGTTTGTATTATATAATTCAGTATATACATGCAGTTCAGTTTCATCATCAATGTAACTGCATATACACACTTCAGCCGTTAGGAGAATTTTAAACCATTTTCACTGGACATAAAGCAGTAATTCTATAACCTGTGGTATTGGAAATGTGTGCACATCATGATGGTAATTTGGGTTATCTAAAGTTCATCTATGTAATAATTTATTAAGCTGTAACAAAGCTGGCTTCAGTCTTGACCAAAAAATTCCCTGATTTAAATCCAAAATGAACAATACGTATTTCTCTCGTAATCTCTACGTCAATGCAGTCTTTGCACAGGCCGTATTTAGATAGCTTAGCTCAAGTTGATTCGTTCTAATCTGCTATTAAATTACACAAAAGCCTCTGTAAAAGGCGAGAAAAATGAACCATACATACAGACTTATGGTCGAGTGCATATTCACTAGTGGAATGGAATGCAAGCATTGCCATTAACATTGAAATCTATCTATTTTTAAAAGAATTTCTTTTCAAAAAAAAAATTCATAGTCTTGGGTATAGGATTTCGTTTCAGCGTCCAAAATTTATTTACTGGGGTGCTCCGTCTTAACGGTTTAATATGGGTGGTGTTTGGGTATAAACAATCCTCTCATTGCGAAAGTGTTTCAATATCTGATAAGTGAAGACAATGCTTCAAAACACAAGAGATATAATACTTTAAGAGCTCAGCTGACAGATCGTGTGATATAAACTCCAAGCAAGAATAAATGAAAACATTCATTCAAAGTTGTTACATTCCATAAAAGTAACACAGAATATCTCTATTGGAATATCTCCACTGACGATAATTACTTCATGCTGGTGCCTGACCTTTGATGATAAACATACTAAAAATATCATTGTGTAACTCGCTTGACTTCCCATAAGGCCACAAATGGCCAAAAAAGCGAATTTTGATATATTTTTTAAAAAAATGTTGTTTTGTCTGCGTGATGTCGGAAGTAGAAAGTTTTGAGTTATATCGAAAGAAGGGGGTCTAGCGTGTTTTGATCTAAACGAACCAAAATCAAGAATCGTAGGACAGAATATATACGGTTTTTATTCATCTAGGAACAACCAGAGAGTATTTTGATGCAAAATATCGCCTTGTGAAATATCTCACAAGCGATTCAGAAACGGTGAAGGAAATTCTTCCTGCTCATGATATCAACACAACTGTAAATGTAAAAATTAGAATCCAGTTGAGACAAATTGCGACAGTGGTGAGTTGATTGAGTACCAAAGACTGACACCAAATATATATTTAGATATGTTCACTGTTTAGTATAGATCCGTAGTATCATGTCTCTGGAAGTCGTAGCACAATGCTTCTCTTTGCCAAAAGAAATGTTCGACTCTTAGACTTGGAGTGATTCAAACTGCATGTGTCTTGTAGAAGTCACGGGGGTTCGGACCGACATTATTTTAATTACCTTATTTCGTCTTACCCAGGATGAGAAGAATCAAGCAGTTCGTCTCACCGTGTGGCTCAGATTTGATTGGAATAATCCTTTCTTGACGTGGGATCCTGCAAATTATAGTGGAATCGAAAGTGTGCATGCTAGTAATGAATTTTTCTGGATTCCTGATGTTGCGCTTTTCAACGAGTGAGTTTGTTAATTTGTTTGTTTGTTGAGTTGTTTATCTCTTCCTGGACAATGTGTAAGTATTGAAATATTAAATTTGGTTATTCTTAGAGCAAGTCTGGAGGAGGAAATAGAGATTTTGTACAAGCGTTTAGCGACCAAATTAGTAATCCATAAGGATGGGAATTGTACCTGGAATGCTCCCGCAACATTACTCAGTCAGTGTAAGATAGATGTTGCGAATTTTCCCTTTGACGAGCAAATATGTAACGTTACGATTGGTTCCTGGACTTACTCAGGAGAGAAAATCAACCTTACTTACTTCGAGAAGGAAGTAAACATGGAAAACTTTATCAAAAACGGGGAATGGCTGGTCGAAAGCGCAACTTTAAAGGACAACGTAAAGCTTTACGGTCCAGAGAAAACACCCTACCCTGATGTTACACTCACTTTAAAAATCAAACGTCGTTCCTTGTATTATGGCCTGAACATCGTCATTCCTTGTGCTTTAATTGCAGTTTTAGCTTTGTTTAGCTTTCTCCTGCCTTCAGATCACGGAGAAAGAATGTCTTTAGTCGTCACAGTTTTATTAGCCCTCTCCGTTTACATGTTGATCATTTCGGATTCGTTACCGGAAACCTCGGACGCTGTGCCTGTTCTTGGAATTTACTGTCTTGGAATTGTTGTAACAGTAGCGCTATGTTTGTTTTCCACGTGTTTAACCTTGAAGTTTCGAGACATGACTACGCCAATGCCGCGATGGCTGGAAGTGATTGTGATAAACATGGCAAGAATTGTATTCGTGAAGTTTCATGAACCGAGTCCTGCTTCGAGCAGCGATAAAATTTCACTTTCTCTGACTAACGAGAAATTTACTAGAATTCCAGACGGAAAGGCCGAGACTGCAAACTGCCAAGAAACAAACATGGATGACAATGGATTGTTAGGAATAAACGAAAAACACTCGAAATCATTTGAAGATGCTCTTCTTGACGAAGTACGATTGCTCACTGAGGAACTTCGCTCGAAACAAGAGGAAGAAGCTTTTGCAAAGAAATGGAAGATCGCAGCAAAAGTGTTTGATAGATTTTTTCTTCTCATTTTTTCCCTGGTTTATATTTGTTTGGTTTCCTATCTTCTCTCCGCAATGTAGCCTAAGGACAAATAAACGACGACAGGTTTTATAAACGCTGGATGTATTATGAAAATTTTTGTATAGCAAAGAATCTCAGCCAAAACTACAGTCAGTATAATTTTTTTATATCCCTTAAAAATGCATGACCACACGCTACTTTTTATTAACGAGTTAGCACTATTTTCTCGTGTAAACTATATCTGTTTATACCACTAATACACCATCTAAATCCACAAATTTACCTTTATAGTTTTGTGGTTATATAGGCATAGAGATATGACAGTGATAGAAATTACATTAGTTTCCATGTGAATTTTTTAAAATTAGAATTAAATACAGATTATATATTATAAAACAGTTCAGTCTCTTCATGTAATGTCTCTTCTTCACGTAATTTTCATGCATGAGTATTTGTGTTTATAACAGTGCGGTATAACGAGAATAAGAGATCAATTATGCAGGTTAATGCAGATTGATGCAGGTTAAAACAAGTTTATGCAAGTTTCGTTCACGTTCGACCATCAAAATCTTGAGACGGGTAAAAATTGACGAGAATGAGCAGGAATAGGCTGTCAATCACAAGCGCGACTCGCATTTACTTGATTTATCGTTTGTCCACCTTTTGTCTCGCCGTTTTTAGACCTTGGCAATTCCACAAATCAACCATAGTAGTAATTGTTTACGGTAATACAAAACCATGTCTGTGAAATTCAACTCCAACTCAGGCAGACTATTTTGTGTACATTATCCTCAGATGCGCACTTTATTTTCATCAGTTGTTTAAGTGGCATTGATCTGCCTCGAATTTCATCATTATTGAAGAAATCAGTGGAAAGAAATTAAAGCTAAAGAGAATGTGGTCTTGCAGCTTACTCAGAATGTTCATCATGTGTTTCTTGATTTTATTTCTTTGTCAGCCATTCAGCCTGGTTTCTGGAGGTAAACTTTAAACAAATCGCATACGCTGCCTTCTGATTCTGAAAATCGTTATATAGCTTTTTTTGTCATATATATTGTTCAGTAGTTTATCTGCAGTTAACATTGTATAGAAACGTCTTTATTATTTGCCCAATTTCTTACTGATCAATGGACATATTTAACAGCATGCTAGACCAAGTTTCACTTTCGGTTTTAAGCTAAGCGCTGCAGACGCGAGGATTCGTGTTTCATTAGCCCGTCTGTTTCTACGCGAAATTTGAAGTTAAATGGCTGCTCAGTTGAAGTGACTACAGGCTGCCCAAACTTATTAGTTTGAAGTGATCTTCAGAGTCTTATAATCAATCTTACAAATGTGTGCAGGGTATAACACTAACACGAGGCTGGTAAACTGAACAAACGTTTTACCAAGCACCCTATACAATTCTTGGAAAAACTTTGAAACTCCTGGAATGGAACGTTCGAATCTGTTCTCGGAAATCCCGAGGGGTGGTATTCATATAAAATTCACTGTCCAAATTTGTTGATTTATTTTAACCAGGCGTAATCGGATATCGTCTTGGCGAAAGCCATCGTTTAATGGATCCGCGATCAGGAAACAAATTCTTCCCACCCGTGATATTAATAAAGCAGTGAATGTTAAAATAAGGATCAGACTACGACAAATTGCGAGCGTGGTGAGTTTGGAGAGTTCACTCCACATGTAGTTGTTTGACTAGTTCCTATCACACAGCCACCTTGTTCTATCACACGCTGTTTACAATCATGAACCCTCAGTCTGTATTGTAAACTAGAGATCCCCGCTCCCACAGAGAATTCTAGGTAGCTCGTGTAATCGTGTATCTGCTTTACTAGGACGAGAAAAACCAAGCAATTCGTCTTGTCGTTTGGCTCAGGTTTCAATGGGTTAATCCATTCTTAACGTGGAATGCCTCGGAGTTTGGGGGAATCAAGAGTGTTCATGGTGATAACGATCTTTTCTGGGTTCCTGATGTTGCGCTGTTCAATCAGTGAGTTTGTGTTTTGTTTGTTTGTTTCTAAGTTAAATCATGCAATACAGAAATTGTATCTGCATAATGACCTCGCAGTTTTTGATATAGGTTCTGTTTCATTTTTGCTGATTGCCTCTAAATTATAACTTGATCATAACAAATTTATCTGTCTCAGTACTGATAGTTTAATCTAAACATCTTCAGGGCAGGTCTTGAAGATGAAATTGAAATTCTCCACAAACGTATATCCACAAAATTGATCATCACCAACGATGGTAATTGTACGTGGAACACCCCGATCACACTGACCAGCCAGTGCAGAATTGACGTCTCTCTCTTTCCCTTCGATAAACAAGAATGTAAGCTTCAAATAGGCTCTTGGACGTATTCAGGACACAAAGTTAAAGTCACAAGCTCCGAGAAAAATGTAGACATGGTCGATTTTATAAGAAGTGGAGAATGGGAGGTGGAAAGTGCGGTTTTAAGTAATCATTTCACATATTATGGCCCCGAACATATACCATACCCTGACATCACCTTAACTTTGAAAATCAAACGTCGCTCGTTGTACTACGGGTTACAAATAATAGTACCCATGACTGTAATTTCGCTGCTAGCCATGTTCAATGTTTATATGTCCGTCGATGAAGGATTGTTGTCAAATATGATCACTCTAGTGGTGGCCATTTCTGTTTACGCAATAATCATATCTTCTAAGCTACCAGAAACATCCGATAATGTTCCAGTTCTTGAAAAATATTGTCTCGGAATTCTTTTAACAGTTTTTCTGACTTCGATTTACGGACCTCTGATGTTGATGTTCAAAAACGCTTCCACCAACAAGAAGCGAATGAACTGTTTTTTCAGTAGACTAACGAAATTTATTCGGAGGATTCGTTCGGTATTTGGCCGGCGTTGTAAATGTAGGAAATCTCAAAATGTCGACAACGAAACGAATGGTTCCCGAAACACTGAAACGATTGGAGGCGATTGGGAGATTTTAGGAAATTTTTTTCGCAGATCATTACAATTTTCGTTTTGGGGGTGTTGGGTGGGTTTTCACGCTTACGTGTTTATCATGCTACTCCTGTGAGTTGAAAGAAAAATTCAAATACATAATAATCAAAATTCAAAATAATTGATACTGAACATAATCTTGCATGCCAAATTCTCTTATATGGTCAGTTTTAATTTGGCTCTGAAATGATTCTTAGTCAATACTGCACATTGGCTGAACTGATTTAAACCCTGGTCAAATGAGGCTGGAAGTTGATTGATGCCAGTTGCAATGACGCAACAGGTAACACTCCCGATTTTTTTAACGGCCTTAAATTTTGATAATGATAAGTTTTTGAGAGTCGTCTACAGCGGTATCTACTTTGTATTACTTTCCGCCTTGAACCACATGCAACTCTTGTTCTCATTCGCCGGATAGTATATATTGGGAGTTTTCAAATTAAACTAGTTATGCAGACCCTTGTTTACTAAATTACATCGTAATTACTCATTTGACCCAACTTTTGGGCGCAGTATGTAAATATTAGGGACCTTAAGATTCTACGACGTGAATTTCTTGGGTATATCCATTGCACGAGCCAGAACTGGAATTTCGTTTTTTTCAAACCTGAAATTCACCTTGCATTCAACCGCATCTGTCTCTTCCAGAGAGAAACTATCATAGTCTTTAAAAGGCAGTTCCGGATTTTTCCCACGGCAAACGATATCGTGTAAAACGACAAACTCGAAGTTATCAATGTAAGAAGATTCATAGGCCAAAATAACATCATTTCTAGCTTTCTTGAACGAGCACATTTCAAGTTCGCGTTATCGGGAAGTACAGTAAATCTTAAGGATATTTAAACGCGACGCCACCGCGTACAGAATGTTTCTCTCCCTAGTGCCTTCGTGTTCCGGCAGGGCGTCGCGAATCACCGCGTCGTAGAATCTTAAGGTCCCTAATTAATGAAAAACTGAAATTATTGTGTTGCAAACATGCCGAAGTGGTTAAAGTATTGTAGTCAAGATAGAAAAACAATTTTTAGCTTTTTAGAAAACCATTTAAATGAGTAAAGAAACTATAAACATTTTAATGTATATAATATATTCAGTTTTATGATAATATTCACGTTTGGGCGTTTAATTAACTGCTTGTGAAATGAAATAAATATATATTCTATAACGATTACTACTCAGACTCAGTTGACATTCTTTCTCATGTCGAGAGCTGGCGTCCTTAATTCTAACTTCACCCTCCTATAATGCAAAAATCATTACTGTTTTTCTAAACGAAGTTGATGTACTGAAGGTAAGTTTCTTTTTAAGATGCAGGTTTATAATCACGGGATATTAACTGGATTACCTCGACATAAATACGTTTCATCTTTTTTTATCCAGTATGCAATGTAACCGTAATAAATCATCTTACATTTAATCTTGTTAGATTCCTACCCGACAACAGACTAAGAAGTCTTGATCGACCAATCACAGGACAAATGATCAGGCGGAAACCAAGGTAACGCTTATGACTCGTTAGTTATGAGTAGTTATTCCATGCTTAGAGGGGGGGTATAAAGCACATTTATGCAATGCGGCTGAAAATTGTTAACAAGACAAAGGTTTAGCTGTTCCTGATCAAGAAGACAATCTACTCAATTCAAATAAAGAAAAGGAGTATTTCATGCTATAAACCGATATATTTGTAATCCGAAAATGCGAAGTTTGTTCCGTCCATTAGTGCTCTGCCTCTTAATTTTGTCCTTGCAGTTTCGCTTCGACTCAGGTAGGAAGAATTTTTTTTGTTTCTTTATACATTTGTGATGACTATCTGTGATAATGGTCCAAAATCAGCGTCTTTCGAGAAAAATTAGAAGCTTCCTTTTTAACGAACAAATATTATGATGCAATAAAATATTCGAGGATCGACAGTGTAACAATTTCAAAATTTAATTTTGTCTTAAACATTCTGCCACAGTGGTCAATTAAGGAACCTTGATTCTGTATGTTACGTCTAAGTTAAACATAAACAATTTCCAGTTTCAGTCTTTTCGTTACTTTTAGTGCGTATAGCGGTAAATAAAAGTATAGCATGGCTAGCCAATCAACTGGTCCAAACTCTCTTGAAGTCCGGGCAGATGAATGCATTTGTTTATAAGTAGAGCGTCATGATATTTCTCCGGGTAATTTAGACATGTTGATGACACTTGCTTATTTTGTTTTGAATGCCTATGTTAATGTTCTTTGAAAGTTTGGGAAAATTAAAGAAATCACGCAAGGATGACTGAAGATGTGTGACAGTTTTCTGTAAATCAGAGTATAAGGATATAAAACTGTAGGAATTACCAGGAGTCTGAGCCCTGTGGTTTTGTATTTTGTCACAAAAAGCAGCAGGGACAATTTACATAAAAATATATATTCATCCTTTTCGATCCATAGGAGATAAAGTTTTCAATTATCCTTTTTCAGTTTTGCGCATGTGATTATAAGACACAACAATCTTTCTTTTTGACAGTATTTCTTATCTCATCCATCTAAATGCAGTTTAATTTTCCAACTTCTGCAGTGGATCGTAATTGGCAAGAGTTGCCTCTTTGTAATTGCGATGTTTTCAGTCATTTCCGCCCCACATATTCACCAGAAGAAAAGAGGGTTGAACAATGGAAAGCAATCAAGTGTTACAAATGAAAATCCCTATTAGTTTCATTGTCTTCACACTGAAAATTTCGCTGCGTATGATTAAGCCGAACCCTTCAGCAAGTGTGGTAAAGATAACATGTTTTAGGAAGTGTTTTCCACATCGCTATTCCAAGTTTTATTTCGCTTGAAAAACTTGCGTGCTAGAGATTCATTAAAAATTAAACAGACTTGTCTTGTAACTACTGAGTATAATTATGAAAACATTGTAATATGCACGCTCCTGTTTGCAGGTGTATCCGCCAATAAGCCGCTAGTTTTGACGCTTAGTATGTCTAAATGTCATCAATCAAATATACGATTGGATCTCCCTGCAATTAATTTTACCCCACGCAGAAAATCAGACATATTTCGTTGAAAAAATGTTTTGGTTCAGTTCAAAAAACTTACCACCCCTCAGTCGATATGTATACTTTAAGATATTTATCTTCTTTCCCAATATGCCTTAGAATTTTTTTGACAGTAAAAGTTTTATTTAGGACACACAAACTCAGCGTGCAATGGCAATAAGTGATGAAGGCTTTTAGCCTCTCTTTAAGGGGCTAATTGCTGAGTTCAATTTTTAACCGAAACGTTAATTAAAATTATCTTTGATGTGTTCCGTGAAGCGAGATAGTATTATATTGCAGCTTCAGGTTTTTCAAGAAGTAGCAACCTCGTTCAAGCGCTTTTTTGCTTTGACCTCACCACCAGTGAGATTTCGCAAACCTACAAACACTGCTGGGCTCTTCATTTGTATTCAGAGAAAACATAAGGCTAATTTCAGACGTCACATCGTGTCTTGCATGTGGCAAAACACATTAACAACAATAAACTGCTAACGAGGCATCGTAACTGATTCTTATCCATTGTTTTCAATGCGTGGGAACACGAGGGACACCTCGAGGGACACGATCTCTAAAATCCAGCTAAGATAACTTTTTGTTTATCTAACTTGTGTAAACTTGTCTAAATTCATATTATTCGTTTCGGACAGGTTCAAAAGTGACAAAAAATGCTGAATTTCGTCTTCGTGAAGATTTGTTATCAAATCATAACTCCAAAACGCTACCATCGTTAAATGAAACGACACCGGTGACTGTCAAACTAAGTCTTACATTGCGACAGATTCTTGATGTGGTAAGATCACAATTTAACGTTTAATTGGTCTGAAAAACATTGACCGTGAGGTCATCTCCAATCTTCTCTGCTATAGGATGAGAAGAATCAGGTGATGGTAACAAGTATTTGGTTCCGACAGTTTTGGAAGGATAACATTTTAACATGGAATGCCTCGGAATATGAGGGAATTACGGAATTGCACCTGACAAAAAAAGAGATCTGGGTTCCTGACATGAGTATTTACAATACGTAAGTTATTTTTTCGCTGTAAAGCTTAAACTCTCTATCAGTATATTTTCTCTAAAAGCTATTTACTTTTCTATTACAACTTCGCACAATCTTCCCGCATTTTCAGAGCATCAAACTACGGAATTCTGTACCAAAGACTGGACACACAAGTTGTTCTTCGGCACAACGGTGAAGTATCTTGGTTAGCTCCAGTCCAAGTAAAAACTGAATGCAAAATCAACGTGAAATATTTCCCATTCGACGAGCAAATTTGCAAGGTCACTTTTGGGTCCTGGACTTACCATGGTTTCAAGGTTGACATTTACAGCGGTCATGCTGATGTTGAAAACTTTGTTCAAAACACGGAATGGGATCTTATTGAAGCATATTTCACACGTCTGGTGAAGATTTATCCTTGCTGCAACGAACCTTACCCCAGCATCACCGTTCATGTTCGAATAAGACGCCGAGCGTTGTTCTATCTCTTCAATCTTGTTATTCCGTGTGGAGTGATAGCCCTTCTCGCGTCCCTTGCCTTTTTTCTTCCTTCTAATAACGGTGAACGCATCTCTCTTGTGGTAACGGTACTCCTGTCCTTGACTGTGTACATGTTGATAGTATCGGAGACGATGCCTGCCACATCAGAAGTTGTGCCTCTCATTGGAAAGTTCTATATATCGACCATGGTTCTCATAGCCCTCACCCTGATCGCTGTTTGCATCACGCTGAATTGCTGTGAACAAGAAAGACGAATGTCGAGATGGCTGAGAGAAATTCTCATAAATGTTATTGCTCGAGTTTTGTGTATTCTACAAAAACAACAAATTCGAACGAACGCTATTGGTATGCGTGTGAATGAAGCCTTTGTTTTGGAGAATACTTTAGCGAAGTCAACGTCGGCAGGAGCTCAGCCAAAACAAAATCAAAACCATCCAAGTTCAAATGAGGAGAACACAATCGAACGTGCAGCAGATGCTTTAGGAGTTACCTCAGTGAGAAACGAGAAGAAAAAATTGGAGGATGTTGTGCTACAACAAAAAATCAAAACTCAAAAAGAAAATAAAGAGATCAAGGCAGAATGGAAGTTGGCAAGCAAAGCACTCGACAGAATGTTCTTCATTGTCTTCCTTCTTTCATTCATACTCATGTCGATAATCGTTTTCTCAGAAGCTCCACATATTTCCTTAACGTGAACAGTTGGGGCCAAGGATTTTTTGGACGCTTGTAAAATGGAACATAAAAAGAATAATGCAAATCATAACCGAGTATATAGAGAGTAATCAAAACGTATATATGTAATCTGTGTAAACTATATAAAACTGAGAGATCAAATAAATATAAACACGCGAAAAAAGATGCGAGAAGTCAAAGAAACTGTTCCCTGTTTCTTGTGGTGTATGGAAAATAATTTTAATTCAGTTTATCTCTATAGATCAAACGTTTTTGCTTCGGGCTAAGCCAATCAGAACGCGACATTGCAACATGCAGAAGTTCAAAATCTTCAAGATGGCCGCCAAAGGGGAGTTTGCATGGATTTTGTGATTTTGTTCTGGGTATGTTGTGCGTAATATAAGCTATATACTTAATAATCTAGTTTACTTGTTGTAATACTTGTTGTAATATGTTGTTAAAATGCATGTCAAAAGTACGTGCTAATCTATGAAGTGTTAAAATGTGGTAGTGAAACTCTAAACAGCATCTTTGTCAATGGTTTTTCTGAGCAAGCCTTCTTCTTCGTGTTATCATTCAGCAGCGAACTGTAGTTTTGAATATAATTATATAAACGTGGTAGTAATGCTTGTGTTTAATTGAAGTAATACAGTAATGGTTGTTTTTGTCAAACTACTAAGTTATTTATATCCCTAAGTATTCAGTTTTATTTACATAGTATTGTTGACGTTTTCTGGTCGAGAAAAACAGGTTAAGAGTTAAGACGACTTTGTTAATCATTATAATCCTTCACGAGCCAAAAACACAAGAACAAGTCAAAATTGATTTACTGCCAAAAACAAGTAAAAATAATCGAATCAATCCCTGGTCAATCAATCAGTAGTCCTCACTCAGTCACGTCTGAATGAAGTTGGTTGTTTTACCAGATTTAAGCCGGACAGAAGCGTTTATATTATAGCTAGAACACGTTTGAACTTTTAGTGGGAATGGTTTGGTAAAATGACTAACATCCAGTATATTGCAAGAACACCAGACATACAATATACAACATCACACTACATTTTCTTAGGTTAAGCATTAGTTTACTTTGTGTAATTCTAGAACTATTTATCCACAGAAGGCGATCGCAAGAACAAAATAAAAAACAGATTAAGGCGCGTGTTTGCTCAAGCATCAAAGGAATACAACGAGATCATTATATAACAATGACGTCTATTTATTTAGGTAGATAAATAGGTTAAGAACCTCATATGCAAATTCTGAAATATACGATGATATATAATCCCTTACATAATATATTCTAGCAATTTCTTTTATTGTATTGCCTGCCCTAGAAAAGTCTTTTCATAGTTCTATTAACTCCATGAATCAGTCAATTCTTAAAAAAAACCTGCAAGGCAGTTTTCAAATGTGTTTAATTTCAATATGAGACGGCTTCGTATAGTTCGTTGTATCCCATCAGCAAGACGTGAGATTATTATTTCAATTTGTGCAAAAGTTTGATATAGTTTTGGCTGAAAATTATATCTCAAATCTCACTCGTTCTCTACTAAATGTCGCCGAATGACCTAGGCAACCTCGTAAAACTTCATCCGTGACTTCGTGCAGTTTATCAGATTTGGACGGCTGCCCCTTTAGCTGTTCAGCGAAAAACAACACGACATTTAGGCGTGAATTCCTGCTTGGACTTGCATCAACTGCCTCGCATCGTAAACAAGCTTTGGCCCTTTGGCGTACATTGAACATCGCCCGGCCATAATGTGCAACGTCAGCACGTGACGTCATTCCGGTGGCACGTCATAATAAGCGGTTAGCTTGATTCAACAAGGCCAATTATGGACATGCCTGTGTCGCCATGGGATTTGGTTTGAGGGAATAAGGAAATAGGTACAGATTTTAGGCTTGCCTATGAATTAAAGTACGCCTTCATACGTCTATTAATGAAGGTAGCTAACACAAGCTCGTCAAGTCCTTATGTAGTTTTTTATGAAATTGAAATTTGACCAAGGGCAAGGTCTCCTTGTTCGTGCCATCCAGAAATTTTCGGGACTGGCAAATTATTGGGAAGGTGCGTTCTTATTCTGACAGCGCTTTCCAACGAATGGTAATTTTCAAATAAATCACTCTAACACGTTCCCTAAATAAGCTTGTATAACTTAGTCCAGATAAGCATTCAGCATTCTTTACAAGTAGTTGTAAAACTGATGAACTGCTCCATGCCTTGGTATCCATACAACACTGAATCATTCAGAAGTTCTTAATTTCCCCTAAAAAATGGAGCCATTTAGGGCTAGAGAAAGACTAGAGTGATAAGATGTCGTCGGTCAGAGCCCGACAAAGAGTATTAAAAATCTAATTTTGATTTTTCATTTTTCGAAGATTATCACACTTCACATTCATTCTTACTGACTACATCAACTTTTTTAAGACTGGATATTTAGTCATTTAGAGGATGTTTTTTTAGTAACACACTTCAGAACTATCGTTATCAACCGTTTGTTTTGTTGTTTTCAAACTCCGTCCAGATTCAACTATTTGTTCCTGTAGAGTGTCTTAAAAAATATATTCTCACAATGTCATGTTACAAACATCACTGGCTTGGTGGGAAATGTGGGCCTAGTATGTTCGATATTAAAGTCGATGATGAGAATCAGACAAATGCTTTTGAAACGAAATATTTGACCTTTCGCTTTTGGCCGGGAAAGTTTAATTCCTGGCAATAAACATCATTTACGTATCTGCAATTTTTTTAAAGTAATTTTGAGATTAGACTCTGATATTTTTCCTTGACTGGTGGGCATAGTGCAAACATAGAGTTGCATGTTGCTACAATAACAAATATTTTACGAACGAGATTAAGGCAGTAATGAAACCACTTTCTCTCCACGAGTTCATAAAGTTCAGCTATCGCAGTTATAGGTGAGTCTGAACTTGACTCATACTGGACAGCTAGGTCAGATTTTCGACAGATTGATAACTTTATTGCTCCGGGAATATTGTAATGTGCATGATTTTAATTTAAAACGTGATGCGGAAATTTCAAGAGCATATAAATAGATAGACATATCGTGTATGATCTTGTCGTTGGCTATACTATTTTGCCAGTCGGTCAACTTGGAAAAAACTGGTTGTAATTTAAGGCATTTTCATAACTTAGACTAAAAAAATGAATCCACTTAACTCAAGCACACTTTTCCCTCAGCGTGTCGGAGCACAGGGGGACGGTTGATACGGAGAGATATGATAACTAGCTATTGCAAAGCCTTCCTATTTTATAAATAAAAAATACTCGAGGCGTTTTCCGTGTCTAATGACATCTCTGGCTTAAATGGTTGATTAAGGAAATTGTTTAATTGTGGTTTCCCCTGGTCCTTTCTGCATTCTGAAACCTCGAAATCTTCAATCATATATAACGAT
The DNA here is from genome assembly GCF_004324835.1 of Dendronephthya gigantea. NCBI lineage: Eukaryota > Metazoa > Cnidaria > Anthozoa > Malacalcyonacea > Nephtheidae > Dendronephthya > Dendronephthya gigantea. Next base: position 321,990 of record NW_021163090.1, read on the forward strand.
GATTGTAAAAATGGAGCCTATATGACTGAGCGTGTATAATTGTGTTAATACAGAATAACTTTTTACTAGATTCAGCTGTGCATGTATCCTACTGAGTTCCCAAAACGTTGTATAATTCGCACAGCTATCTAAAACGATTTGATTTCGATTCAGACACAGCACAGCCAAAAGAATTTAAAAAACTGCACGAACTTTCTACAGACAAAATAAAAGCTTGATTTTTTAACGTATTTAGTCATAATATTCCAAGTATTGTGAACGCGTAGCCAATCATACATTAGATGATTCAGTATCAGACAGTCTCAGTTTAAGATTGCAAGTTGGTTAGATTGCATGTAGGTTTATGAAACAAATACCGCAACCTAGGTATAGGGGCCCAATGCATGCTCGTGCAGATATATAGTTAAGTTTAAGTTTATGTTATGCTTCTTCCGTTCACCCAAGTCCACGAATCGTGATAAAATTCGCTAATTTTTCTTTCTCGCGTACTTTTTTCCACTCGTCATGTAAACGTTTATAATTCTGGCAATTCGTTTCGGGTTTTTAGCCTGGAGCTTGAGCAAGCTGATGAACGCCTTTGTTTATTATTGCATGAACCGGCAATCTTTTGAAGTGACCTCTTTAAACAAACGTATTATTTTCCTGGTCTGATATATCTTAGCATAATAGAAGAATGCTAATATATTTGTTATTGTATAATACATATTAGTTGAAACACGAATCAAATAAGCGTAGATAATACATGAAAATTTCTAATTCAAAACTTAAACCTTTGCCTATTATGGTAAGCCGGTTGAACTCTTACGACATAGGTGACTTTTATTGATAAACACTCGCATGTTGAGATATTCTGGTCGATTCGTGTGACACCAATCGATTGAGCATGATCTATAAGCGATACCAACCAATCAGAGAAGAGTATTCAAAAGCCATTGACGTCATAGAGTGTTAGGATTTCAAGTGTTATATAGGCGTGAATATTGTGTCTTTGATCAGAAATCAATCAGTCGACCCATAGCAAGGTATAGCAAGGTATATTTTTGTCATAACAACCGTGAAGAAAGCTAAAGTATTATTTATCAAAGATGTGCAGACTTCGTGTGCTGAATGACGCTCCTATGACGATGAGGGAACGTGAATATATGAGCTCGAATTCAGATTTTCAGTCGCTGTTCACCAAAACAACCTCGGAAGCTGAGATGCTGTCAATGTATATAAATGGTGCGGAGCCCTATCGCAAGAAGAAGGCGATCACGAAGATCTTTCGTCGAAGTAAATATTTGCCAAAACTAGCGGACATTGAAGAAAGACCTGAAAATAATGAACTAGATAATGATGAATTTCTAAACGAAGTTGCGCCAGACTTGTCTTTACCCTGCATTCACCTCGAGCGGGCCTTGAGCGCGGGAGTTATGGCGCAGGAGAAACGAAGACGGCGTCGTAAGGCTGCAAGTCCCAGCAGAGAGCAGGGAAGTCCACGCAAAGAACGTCGTAGAACTCGCCGTTCTGCTGGAGATAAGGTCATCCTGTGAAGACAACCAAACTTTCTTCAGAGGACACCTGCACAAGACGTCAAATAGTTGACTCTATTATCACCTGTGACGCATTTCGATCGACTGTCTTAATTAATAGACATTCACTGAATGACCGCCAGCCATCAACCGAGAAAAGTCGAGGGGAAAAAACACCTGCAGAACTGCTCTTGAAAACCTGGCTAACTCGAGGCTTCTGAGCGCCTTTTGGAAGAGACCAGCATTACTAGATAATATGGACTCAACACTATGAACTAATTACGAAGTCTTGCTGTGATTGTTATTAACCAGATGTTAACAATCAAACAAGCAAAGCGTAGAGTACAACTTTACAAATGCTCAACTCCATAAGATATCCACAGTGATGAACACTGTTATGATCGTAAAATAAATATTGTTTGGTAAATCGAGATCTACTTTGAGTTGCAATAAAACAATTGTTAAACTATGTGTTTTCAATTATAAATAGTTTAATAAATTCTTGTTTGAGTTATTTGAAGAGTGTTGTGTTGTTTTTTCCTGGTTCGCGAGCTTATCAAACTATGGAGAATGTTTTCATAGTTATTAATGGCATTAGCGTTTCCAGGAAGAATTGTGAACTGCAGTGTGACCCCTTGACTTGGCAATAACTCTTGTCTTTCCTTATCTGAAATTACGATAGTAGAACTGATATCGCTTTATTTCCCAACTGCTCGTTGATTCGAATGATTAGATAGATATCTGATACCTTTCTTATTTGTTTTGATACGCTGCGATAAATTGCTTGAAAATAACACAAATATTTCGCTTGAAAGATATTAGGATTTTGCATTTAGTGGATGATACTATAGTTAATAAGATTTTCTCAGGAACTTGACGCAGGTGCAAAGGTTTCCTAAAAATCTACAGTCAGTTTAGTCGCAGTGAAAACTTATCTTTTTGCCTTTTGAAAGTTAATATTTTGAATGTGTAGTTATGGTTTGGACAAGTGCCATATTTGGGGTTGCAATCAATACGTGTTTTAAAACACATTCCATATGTAGCAAGTCCGGGCTTTTGAAATGTCTTCCTCATGGCGCAGGTTAAATCAGTTCCACAATTCTGGAATATTTATACTTCATAAACATGTACTGTTGTTATTCTTGTTCAAGTCACAAAGATGCAAATTCATCTTTCTTTGATATCTCAAGTGCGGAAACCCTCAAACCTTAATTTTTTAATTTCTTCAATGTTGACAGCATGCAGCGACAGATATCTAAGCCATAACAATAGCATTCAATTTATTCTATTATTCAGAACACTGTTTGTCACAGTTTGTCACACTTCAGTTGCAGTTCAAAGTTGTATATAGAAATATTTCCATACGTGAAATAATTAAACAGAGTTTAAAATGATAAACACCTGCAATTTTGTTTCTTTAAATTCCGTGTCGGGGTCCAAATGCAGAGACCTTCTTCTTTATGATATTATTAAAAGAGCCCTCATTTAGTAGACCACATACACATGAAGAAATATATCATCATATACGAATTATGAGATTAGTTTATCTCTGTGTGGATATATTGACAGAGCAAACACCAGGAGTTTTTTTTTCTCGTAGTAACCATGCATATGAACGATATCGTGCCAAGAGCTACATTTGTTCTCTCCCAACATAACAAATATATAAAAAGATCTTTTAACACATTCTCAAATTACTTTTGTTGAAAAAACTTCATTTATATTTGTTGAAATTAATTCTTGGTCTTTATGTTTAGAGTAGCTACTTTGTCGGTGCGTTTATAACCCTATTTTTAAACGTCTTTATACTGACTGAAAGTATTAAAGTAGTTTAACTTTTTCCCATGCAGCTGCGAACGAGATGAAAGCCTCCGTATTTTCTTCAACCGGATTTTTGTAGGTGTATAAAAAAACTAGGATTAATAGCTTGATGTCAGACCTATATGAAGGTTTTGTTTTGACTGGAGTTATGGTTATGGCCAGGTCTCGCATCATTTCAGGTCATGCAGCCAGGCTATATGGCCGGCCCGCCTCATTTACCAAACTCAGTCTTTAAGATGTTTCAGTGCACGCGCGTGAAGCCATATATGTTAAAAAATATAGCGCACTCAGCTGAATGATAGAACAACAAACCAACTAAAGGTTGCTCTCTTATTCATTGACCGTTTCAGTAATGAGTCTAATATTCAACGAGCACCCGCTGAAGGATTTGAGCTTTGTGCCAAAAAAAAACTGGCAGGAATATTAGAACATGTATATATGGCTTGTAGAACGGATTGAAAACAACAAGATATGACAACCATATTGGTCTGGAACAAAGATCTGGTGGAATATCATATAATTGCCTTTGATACAATATATAGTAATTATATACCCAAAACTGTTCATATCCGTCATTCTATGCTAAGGCGGCACATTTATGGTTTATTTACTTGAAAACTATAGACGTTCAATATTGGTTGGCATAAATTTGTACAAAATACAAAGAATCCCTGTATAGACGTTCTTTCAAAATCCAATTATCCTTTTATGTTTTACGTTTGTGAAGACCAGTTTCATTGCTCTTCTATAATCGGTAACTCTGAGTGTTTCATCAGTTTCCTCTGAAAATTCTTCATTTTCATTCAAAGGAAGGAAATATTTTTGTGTGTAAGAAATGTTCATCCATTTTGGATCCGGATCATGGTGATGCTCTGAAGCAGCTCGTGGTGCATGCATGTGAGAAAGAATAGAACATAAGAACAATAATTGAAGCTTTAGATGGAATAATAATGGCTCAGTATTAGGAGAATAATTTGCACGTATCGCTAAAAGTTGCGCCTCGCGAACAATTGTATGATTTGTATTAAGCCAATATCCTAGGACCTAGGTCATAAGTTTCTCTTTGTTTTCTATAACCTGTCACATCTTTGATGGATTTCAGCCAAAACCATTGACAACATTAAACCCTTCGCGACACTTGTTGGCTGTTGCTCAGTAGTCCGAGCTGTTTGAATCTTTAAGTCCAAAGTTGCCGGCAGGGATGACTGATGACTGATTTGTATATAACTTAGAAGGATTTGCACTAATTTATAAGACTTGTCTTTGGTCAACGGCGTAAAGAATTGGTCCAGAAAATCGAGGCGCCAATAGTCTCCGGCAATATTTCCTTTTATCAATTATTCCCGTCAGGAAATCTAACCCCGTGCAGTATCAGTGAGTCAATCTTTATTTTGAATATATAGATCATTCGCTATTTTTTGTCGGAAAAATGTTTGCCTAAATATTTTGACTGTTCTTTTTGTTATAATGCGTACAGACAATCATGCATGCTCGCCGACTGATCTATACTCGATTTTAGTTTTGTTTTGTGACCTTTGAAATGGGTTATCTGATAACCTTAACGTGTTTCTAAAATAGCAAATGGGAATTAGATTTCTAGAAAAACACTTGATTATTCTTGCATGAAATACTTAAGACGTAAACATGCATGAGATTTAATGGTATATTCCGGCGTTTTAAATGCTGGTTGAAATTGTCAGTTTGACTCAGTTACGCAGCATGGTTGATTCAGAAAGGAGCTTGTTACATGGCAACTGGGCAAACATCTTAATAATCGCGTGAATTTTACGTACATCAAAGAATCATTACAATTTAGTGTACATAGCAAATGTGCCGACATTCGCTCATTTACGGCAACACACTGTGTTTGACGTCAGAAGTCATGTTGGGGAAACAAAATATATCCGGCAAATTCGTATATGTCAATTTAAACAGTTGTTTTGTGACTACCTCGAGCCTCGAGGCAGTTTGCATGATTCTGAATTTTTTGGGGTTATCAGTAGAGGAAATATAGAAATTGCTTGTCAAAACAAGGTCTCAGATAATTACCAGTGCCAGATCCTTCGTCGTGGCCATAGTTTTGTTCCTTCATCTAAATACAAGCGGACCTACGCCACCTCGAGTAAAAGTCTCCTAGTTGTGATTCCTCAACTGAACATGGCATGCAGCTATATAATAAAACTAAGCTACCCTAAAATATGCTCTATCAGAACTAAATGCAGAAAGGAATGCTAAAATACTTGAAAAAATATTGTCCATGTTGGCCCTAAAAGTGTGCGAGGGAGTGGCTAATACGATTTCGATTTTAAATCATATAATTCAGTTAGTGTTCTATAAATACTTCTTCTTTCGTTTGAATACTATTCCTGTTGAAAAAGCTCAACTACCCTAATTCGTGTTGACAAATGTTTGCTTATTGTTCGTTGTGGACAGTCCAAAGTGTCAACACAGAATAGTTGAGCACTTGAACGATTGACGTAATGCCTAGTAACGATGAACAACTGATGTGCTCAAATTTCATCTTAATAAATCTCAGAGGCTGTTTCGTTGTTGAAATCTTGCCAAACAGGAACATTTACTTTATGGGTTGGGCTGTCATTTTCAAGATAAGCAAGTCAAATTATTTCAGTAACGCAATAACGAATCCTGAATCATTTAGTAGTGATTTAAATCAAAAATTATTTCATGTTCAAATATGGATTGTAATTCATATATTTCCAGCAGTATAATAATGAAACATGTTCATCTTATTTTTATACTTTTCACAAGAGTCGGGTTTTCATTTTGACCTAAAAAAACGAAAAAAAAGGATGATTACTCATCAGCAAAATTATCATTTGCAATTTCGACTTAATCGGCTCGGTACTTTCTTCTCTTAGGCCAGAGAAACTTGAATATTGAGTTTAACCACTGCGGCTGTTAAACACAAATTTTAAAATATCCTTAGGTTTTCTATTTTTATTCAATATAGGTCTGACCTGATCTTACTGTTCTCAATCCCCTGCTGTTGGAGAAGGTTTCCAAAATGGTTTGTGTGTGGTGCTTGGTGGTAATGTTTCAATTCTTGGTGTCGTCTTGGTTGCTGTAACAATCAAATACAGGTATGTATCATTCAATTTTACCCACCCATGTGGCCGTGGGTGAAGCCAACCTCTTGTGGGTGAAGACTTCTACGATAATGTATCTCTTTTTATTCCCCCCGCAACTTCGTACCCAGGGTCTTGAAACGACGGAGGTTGTCCCCCCCCCCCTATTAAGCTCTAGTTTTGTGTGATGTGAGACCAGGAGATGCGGAGATAGAAATGTTAAAACTTACTTGGCGGGAGATTGATCGTATTGGCTGAAAAAGAAAGAGAATAGCTTTAGCCACATTTCAAGTTCAACCGAATAAAAACGACTCGGAATAGTAGATTTGAAGTCGTTGGATCGGCCTACAGCATGTGAGACGCACGTGCAAGGTTATGCTCATCATAACGCTCTCACTTACGGATCACGTGATAAACAGCGGAGTAGTCCCCAGTCCCCAGTTTAGGAATGCATCCAAGTTTGCTACATTTTGGAGGACATTTGTTTTGTGATAACAATTCATTCATTTCATCGACAATTGCAGAAATTTTATTTTTTTTTCCTGATTGTTGATTGTAATTACTGATAGCGTAACACGCTATCGTCTGCGTCTGCATGTTTGTCTCGCGAATGGCGAAATACTCGCGGCCGGCTTTTATGGCTGCAAAAGTGCATCTAAACAAAACAAACCGCAGTAACCATGACTATATTCAGAGTATTTGATCACACCAGATGTTCTGCAATCATACCTGCAAAGTATATCACTAGGGAACTGCACATCAGAGTCAGTGAAGTTTTTCTCACTGAGTAATTTGTGATTCGACGATGGTTTCCCGCTGTCCTGGACGCAAGCCTTGTAAGCATAATTTCTGCTGCACTGATCGGCTAAAGAATTCATATAACATTGTCATAGATGTATGCAGAAGAACAATTTTTAAATCAACGTTACAACAACATACAACATAACCAAAGAGCAGCGTTGGCAGTGTCTTCAAACAACTTAGCATGCCTAAATAGACAAAACACTTCTCGACGTTTTGAAGGCCCTCAGATCGAAACGTCGACGGAAGTGTTTTATCTATTTAGGCACTTGTTATACCACATTTGATGCCAACAACATACAATCGGAAACTTAGCGAATAATTTCATATCTCGGGCACTAAATATAATTTTTCCCCCTTGTCCGGCCTAATAATCAAAACCTTGATCTGTCTGTTTCGTTCACGGTACACCATATGACATATTTGCCATAGTGTAAGGCCTCGTCATTTCTCGCAAGATTAAACATATATGGATCCTACCAGAAGCTGAGTGAAATATGAATGACAGGTTGAAACACATTAGCGTGACAGCTGTTGTCCATCGCATTATAATAGATAACATGTCTTTTTAAACACTCTGTGTGAAACATATATAATGAAACTATATGAGTATTAATATTGCTAATCTAATGACACATCTTTACATCACTATGGCATCCCTAAATCTTTGTGTAGAATTTTCTATTCAGTGTATTAAAATTATCACGAACGGGGAAGTAACTGGAAAAACAAAAAAACAAAAACAAAAACAAAAAACAAAAAAAGAAAAACAAAAACAAAACCGAGTAAAGGTCGACACAGACTGGACGCGAAGCGGCAACGCGACGCGAATTTTCAGTTTTCAGAAGCGTATAAATTAAATTCTAGAAGCAAAATTTGAAGTCAATGGACGATAGAGCAGTCAAAATGTATTATTTTTATGTAATCCACAAGAAAATTTTGATAAGTTCAAAATTATTTGCTTTTGGAAAATATAAAACGTTGAAAATTCGCGCCGCGTTGCCAATTCGCGTCCTGTCTGTGTGCATGTGGTGGGCCTTAGTGAATATAATACGTATAGAGAGAAACGTATGAATCGGGCGCGAAGTTATGGACGCAAAAGATGCCTGAAACATTAGAGCATAAAATGGATCGTATAACTTACATGTCTTTACAATTCAACTTTACTTCGAATGTTCAGTCTTCAGTGAAAGGATTCAGTCGATGAATTTAGCAGTGACAAGGTGTTCTCCTCTATATATATAAAGTCGCCGGGGTAGTGCGGCAGCTTCTCGCAAGAATGATTTTCATTGGCTGAACTTTACAGCACATTTCTGTTTCAACCAATAGCATAACTTCGTTCTTTAGAAAGTATAGAAAAGCATTATCCAATTGGACGAAAGCTTCCGAAAGCTGGGACATGTCGCAAGTCATCACAAGTCATCGTTATAACTCGGAATGATTTATTTTTGCAGAAAAGACAGACATGCATGAAATTACCGCATGCAACCATACAAAATTCGACTGAAGAAAGTCCCTTGCATAGCTATAACCGTTACATGAAAATGTTGAAACAGTACGATTATACAGACGGTTTCTTTTCCAGGTGCAGGGAGAGAAAAGTACAGAATAAAGTCAATTACACATGAATTTTGATGGCATACATGAAGTAAACATACATATAGCTTGTTCAATATTACTGGCACAGGGGGTAAGTTAAGTCTTAAACGGAGATGGAAGACAACATTCTAGAACATGTCAATGTAAAGTCATTGACGCAAGTAGATGCGCGCGGGTGGTTGTAATTTCGTCGGCTAATTATAAAACTTATAAAACTCATAGGGAAAACATTTTTCATATATATCATAGGATAGACTAGACCTTTAGGAGTCTATACTGCTTCAAAAATATATTCATTGGTGGATTTGAATTGTAAAATATTTATATTTGGATTTTTAAAACAATTGCATATCGATATATGCATGCGAGAAATGGTCGAACGGTTTTCAGGAAGCGACGAAAACGCGCTCTTGTACATGTCAACTGCAATCACTACATGCGAGATAAGAAAGGAATACAATGCACTTTAGCTACAAATGATAAATGAGAAGTTCTGTATCAAGAACGAATTAAGTTTTTAATTCAGGCGATTGTTGTTTGATGAAATGCATGCATTAATTGATGCAAACCCGGAGGAAACATTCCTCTCCTGACATTCTTGGGAAAAAATGATTTTAACTGGTGACAGAAATGCAGTCTTAACATAACATATAAATCAAACATGCAATCAACCTATATAACGCCATGTAGCTAATGGTTTTTAATTTCATGAAAAATATTCACAACGTTATACTTTGTTACTCTCAGGTAGAAAATTTAGATCAAATGAGGTCATGGCGCATGTACCAACTCCTCTCCCAATATTACATTGCGACTGCTTGACACTTGACTCGGTGAAGTGCCGGCATTTTGAGGAAGGTTTCAAAACTTGAAATTCTTCCAGGAGCGTGAAAGCTTGAAGTCGTTTGCGACTCTGTTGAAACCTAAGCATAATAGAATAAAGTTGATAAACTCGAAGCAGACAAGAGATAGAGTAATCAGTTCAATTATTAATAGCTCAACAAGTTCATTGCATTCCCCATCCTGTTTATTTCCTTCGCCGAAATTACAAAGCCTCGTTTAGACGTAGGTTTACCGGGTCGTTCTCCTTGATTGATTATTGCTAGATATTCTCCTGACATTCTTGCTACCGTCGTGAGTGGCCAAATGATATATTACATAAATGATAAGGTGTTCCTGAACTCGGATAACTCGCCTATGCAATCTCCTTAATGGTGCAAACCGTGGAATACCAATGCTTTTTAGTGCCATGTCATCTCACGAGGTTATTATGAGGTAATGAAACGGAGCGGTGGGCATTGGAGAATAGATCGCACATTTCGCTGGTTGCATCCAATGTGTTTCTACTTAAAGTATTGAACCAAACATCGCAGACCGACTCGTCATTTTCCACTGCAATTAGTTTTGTGAGGGATTTCCTCGCTTTCTTCTCATTTCTTCCTTTCAAACACTCAAAATTTATGTGGGTAACCAAACACAAAATGACAGAAATAACAAAATTCAGTTACTATCTACTTATTATCACTTCATGGTTCCTTTTCAATCAAATGAAGATCTGGGAGACCAAGAGCTATCGTTGCAAGGGAAGACGGAATGAAACTATAAGGACAACCAGTGGACCTTAATCAATGTTGGAATAGAATTATACCTGGAAACAAAGCCGGTTCAATCTATGCCAGAAAATGTTAAAGCTGTTTTCAAACGTAAAAGAGATCTTACAAAATAATTATTAGAACAACGCCAATTTGTGTTTACTTCTATAACATGATTGTATGCACATGCAGTGCTGTCATCATATAAATGTGACAAGAATCATATTGACTTGACTCAGACTTTTGACCCCCACTGTATAGTGTAGCCAAGGTCGTCGCCGGGTGCAAAGATACTCTAGAAAAAGAGGAATTTTTTCCCCTTCCATATATCTTATGCTGCGTTAAGACTAAGTGCACATGTGCCCAGTGTCACAACTAGCTCGTAAAATATGCTGCATTAGCACACTGTACTTATTAAATACGCTATACGTTTAGATGCAGGTTGTTGCCTAACTAAGTCAGTTCGAGTCCGGGAGATACGAAATAACACGGTACCGTAATTATTAAAAAAAAAATTAGTATTCTACGATTTTAATTTTTCAAGCATGCTAGTTTCACCAAAACATGATAGTCCTTCAGGAGAGTTTTTTTCTTATCTTATCGAAGAGACAAGAATTCACTACAGTATACAATTAAGTATTTTCTAGCACATTTTAATTGTGATTTAGCACATTTGTTTAGATTCCGGCAGAGATCTTGCACGAATATTAATAAACGACAGAAATGTACCCCTCACCTCATCAAATAAAAATGACGCAAAGCAGTAATGTTGCTCAGATGCAAAACAGAAATAAGAAAATGATAAGATGTACTAACTAGAAAGCACTGCTTAACAGCGCTCGTACTCTACCAGTTCAATGTTTTCTATAATAAACATCTGGACTTGGCTTAATACAATACATACATATGTAAATTGTAAGACAGGGTCACAGGGAAATATTTTAACTCCATGACTACACTTCGATTGCATAGGAAAGAAACTGTTTTATTGCGTGGACAGAGTTGAGCTGTTATCTTGACAGTCTCCTTTTCAAATCACATGCTGTTAAAGCTGTTTCCAAAAAGAACTATCTTTATTTCCCGCACCATGCACCATGCACCATGCAAGTACCCCATGATCCCATCGCATGTTAAGCAAGTCAAAATATTTCATTAACGCAATAACGAATCCTGAATCATTTAGTAGTGATTCCACCATTCATTGCATGTAATCAAAAATTATTTCATGTTCAAATATGGATTGTAATCTATATATATTTCCAGCAGTATAATAATGAAACATGTTCATCTTATTTTTATACTTTTCACTAGAGTCGGGTTTTCATTTTGACCTAAAAAAACGAAAAAAAAAGGATGATTACTCATCAGCAAAATTATCATTTGCAATTTCGACTAAATCGGCTCGGTACTTTCTTCCCTTAGGCCAGAGAAACTTGAATATTGAGTTTAACAACTACGGCTGTTAAACACAAGTTTTAAAATATTCTTAGGTTTTCTATTTTTATTCAATATAGGTCTGACCTGATCTTACTGTTCCCAATCTCCTACTATTGGAGGAGGAGGTCTCCAAAATGGTTTGTGTGTGGTGCTTGGTGGTAATGTTTCAATTCTCACTGTCGTCTTGGTTGCTGTAACAATCAAATACAGGTATGTATCATTCAATTTTAACCACCCATATGGCCGTGGGTGAAGTCTGTTTTCTACGACCATGTACCTCTTCCTATCCCCCCCGTAACCTCGTACCCAGGGTCTTGAAACGACGGACGTTGTCCCCTCCGGGACGGTATGGTTAGATCTAGTTTAGTGTGAAGTGAGACCTGGAGATGCGGAGATAGAATTGTTAAGACTTACTTGTCGGGAGAGTGATCATATTGGCTGAAAAAGAAAGAGAATAAATCCCTCAGCTTTAGCCACATTTCAAGTTCAACATAAGAACGACTCGGAATAGTAGATTTGAAGTCCGGCGTTGATCGGCCTACTGCATGTGAGACGCACGTGCAAGGTTATACTCATCATAACGCTCTCACTTACGGATCACGTGATAAACAGCGGAGTAGTCCTCAGTCCCCAGTTTAGGAATGCATTCACGTTCGTCACATCTTTGAGAACATTTGTTTTCTGATAACAATTCATTCATTTCATCGACAACTGCAGAAATTTTATTTTTTTTTCTTGATTCTTGATTATAGTCAATAGCGTAACACACTACCGTCTGCATGTTTGTCTCGCGAATGGCGAAATACTTGTGGCCAGCTTGTTCCGCTTCAAAAGAGCATCTAAACAAAACAAACTGCAGTAACCATGACTATACTCAGAATATTTGATCACACCAGGTGTTCTGCAATCATACCTGCAAAATATTTCATCAGAGTAGTCCACATCACGATAGCTTTTCTCAAGTAGCTTGTGATTTAACGACAGTTTCCTGTTCTGGACACAAACCTTGTAGGAATATTGTCTGCTGCACTGAAAGGCTAAAGAAGTCATATAACAATGTCATAGATGCATGCAGAAGAACAAGAAAGATTTGTCACAGAAGTAAACTACTACTTCGAAAGCTATGTGCTAGCTTCCAATTTTTAAAACAACCTTAATATATAATCGGAAACTTAGCGAATAATTCAGTTATATATCTCGTGTTCCGTCCGCACGATTGATATTTAACATTTATAGTTTATTTCACCTTTATACTTTATGTTTGTTATTTGCACGCTTGCACGGCAACTCTTAGACCGGACCCGAACTGTTTATTTGTCGCCACCTATGACGTACACGCACGATTTAATTATACGGTTTATTGATGAAATAGGAGAAGGTCGTTGCTAAGGCTTGGGTGAGTCAAGCGTAATTTTGTGCACTGTTTGTCTAAAATAAAATCTGTTAGAAAAAACCACGTTTATCGAGTTTGAATCGTAGCGAAATCAAATGAAATCGATCGAGAAGTAACATCTCGGGCACCAAATAGAATCACCCCCGCTTGTTTTAATTAAAATCTTGATCTGTCTGTTTCGTACACCACACGACATATTTGTATAGTATAAGGCCTTGTCATTTCTCGCGAGATTAAACATGTCTGGATCCTACCTGTATAGATCTTACCTGAAGCAGAGTGAAATATCAATGACAGGTTGAAACACATTAGCGTGACAGCTGTTGTCCATCGCATTAGAATAGATAACATGTCTTTTTAAACACTTTAGGAGGAACATATATAATGATACTATATGAGTATTAATATTGCTAATCTAATAACACATCTTTACATCACCATGGCATCCCTAAATCTTTGTGTAGAATTTTCTATTTGTATTAAAATTATCACGAACGGGGAAGTAGCTAACTGCATGGTATTCATGCATATACAAGAATATATACTTGGAGATCTCTATATATCTAGGTTGCTAACTTAGCGTGAATTTCTCCACTGAGAATTAAGATTTTTTCACGCAGTTTTTATTTACATATGAAACACTCGCGTTATAGTAGTTTTTTTCTACGCCATATATTGAAACACATCTGCCTTAACCCCCTGTTTTGTGCCAGTTGGACAGCCAGTTACGCGATAGAAATGATCACATTTACTCACATTACACCGTATCTTCTTCCTTGAACGGTATATTTTTCACTCCCCAAATGATATGTTTCGTGTTTTTACAGTTTTCACCCTCTCTTTTATACCAATTTTCATCGTTAATAATTCATGAACCCTGTCGTATATTTCAATCATCTTTTGTGTGAAATGATAGATAATATAAATTTGAATGATTAATGAAATAAAAGAGGGATATCAGCGTCCTATTCATGGAAAACAATGATGATAATTTTTCCTTTTATCATTTCATAACTATGCAATTCCTGTGGGCGTGCTGCAATTCCTATGTTTACGATTTATCTTCCGTTCAAACTGCTGTCTGCTGTCCAAATTTTAGTTCTCACTTCTCAGTGGGACAATTTCATTGAGGAATAAGAAACGGGATAAAAATTTCGCATGAAATTAACACACTTTAACTGTTTAAAATCCCTGCTTAATACTTGCAATTAAAAATTATAAATTAGGTAACATTATTACTAATATCGCCGGTATTCAGTCATTCAATACCCGCCCCCAATAGTCTCAGGAAATTAAAATTTATTTGTGTATTTTATAAATAAATATCTTTAGTGCCTGGATACAATATAGTCAGACTTTTCATAGTGATTCTTTTTTAAACACAGTTTGAAAGATGAGAACTTAACGATGCAGAAGATATCCTCCCCGTAAACTAAAAGATGGTATGTTTTCTTTGTGACATGACTGCCCGTTAATATTTGGCTCTGTAGTCAATTCCCAGTACGTCTTATATGGTCTGCCGTCTTTGAGAAACTCGACCCTCATGCAATAAATTCGAAATGCGAAGTAATAGAAAAATAATAAAATCAACATTTTTTTAGGCGAAAAATAAGTTGAAGTTTATGTGAATCACGAGAAATCTCTATATATGAGTTTATATCCATTGATGACACAGTGATTTCCTTGCAATTCAATAATTCCTGGGAAAACTATTTTTAGAATTTAATGTTTACATCGAGAGATAACCAAAGTCAACACTTTTAATTGTACATTGTATGGTGACATTTGGTTATCAAGATCTGACGTTACCTAGACAGTAATCCTGATGCATTAATTGATATTTCGTTATTTTCACTATTCATTATTTTATCTCATAGTTAAATCAGTCGTATTTTTGATCAATTCAATTTTGAACAAACTGTCCACCTATGGCATTTCTTTATTAGAAAGAATTTCTTTATGATAAAACACAAAAAATGGTTCAGAAACACCGGACACGACAACTGTTTGAGGTTTAATCCGAAATTTCAATTTCAACATATAGTTCAGGCTGAATTCTTTGGTGATTACATGTTTACATAAATTTTAGGGGCATCAACACTTATACATATGCCTTGCTGAACAACTGTTGGGTTTTTTTTAAATCAAAAAAGTACTACCGTCTGTATTGCTGTCGTCTTGCGTAGTATAAGTTGAGGTATACGTATATGCTTTGCTTAGCGTTTAGGGCTTAAACAAACAGTGGATTTGAATTAAAATCATACCTTTTAATTGAATTTTTGCTAAGTCATAAACGTCTTTGCGCATTCAAATTTCTGTTTGCTTTGGTAATCGCAGGCATGTTTTTTAGCCAGGAAATTAGACAATGTTTGATATCTGATGAGGTATATAACAGTTTGGAGTCACAATACTAGATTAACATCAAGCAAGATATTAGAGTAATTTCATACAAGACGAACAGCTTTATTCAATATGGAGACAAGATATATGCTTGGTATTTTGATACTTGTGATTGGCGTAGCCAATGGTAAGTCTTCCTTTTCAGAAGATTTTTCTAGCTTGAATAATTCTGATACGGCTTAGGTATGCTAAAGCGTGCTTACACTGAGTTTTAATGAAAAACCAAACTGTCGTTTACGATCGAGTAGATGAACTCGTGTGGGTAACCCAGACCAAGTTATTTGATTCTGTTTAAAACTTGGTGCAGCGTCAGAGAATCAGAAGACACGTTGTACAGTATGTCTAAGGATTAGGGGAGGATTAGGAGTATGGGGGTTGAGGGAAGTTTGAGTGAGGGATTGGAATGTAGGAAATTGCATAAGCATTCTTCAATTTCCAGGATATCAATGCAATGATCGGCCTCGAAAACTTGGCTGCTTTCAAGATTCACCAAAGAACAGATTGATGAGAAATGAATTCAATGTAAAGATGAAGGATTCTGACTGGTTGGGTGATAACTGGAGTGAGCATTTGAACAAATTGTTGTGCGAGTAAGCTGATCGAGCTATCATCATCTAAGTTCTTTCATTCTTTATTTGCACGAACTTACCGCTATTTATTCGTCTGCACGATCTACAGCACTATCAGTCGCTTGTGGGGTGCATTGATTCTTGATAGGAAAAAAACGTTTAATGTACATCTGTCTATCTAGGTGTTCTGATAAAGCTAAAAAAGCAGGGAAACAGTACTTTGGTTTACAACATTTCTACGAGTGTTGGATTGGAAATCTAGATCATGTTGACATTGAAAAATTTCGTTTAAAAGACAAATCGAAATGCTGGTCGAAGAATCCGAATCCTTTCAAATGCGCTGAAAATGATCAAGTGTGTGTTGGAAAAGGATTAACTATGGCAATTTATGAAGTCACTCGTATGTTTATCAGTTAGTTTGCTTGTTGATTGTGTCCCTTCTTTAATCATTTGAATATTCCTAAACTCTGTTTTATACATTATATATATAGATTCCTCGTTCATCATACCAGACACAGCGACAGGTAATGTATTAAAACTCCCTATTTTCTATTCCCTATTGACTTCTTCAAAAACTCTACTGAGAAACTGATTTTTTTTAACTCGAGTAGAGCCGACAATGAAAGTCATGAGTCTGCCAGCGAAAGGCAAACGACCTCCTCCAAAGATACCAGGTATTTTACGAATAGTACTGCATGGTTAGATCAGGCCAAGTTGACCGTAAAACTATTAATGTTCTTTTGGTTTTCAGCTCTACCACCTCACATCGGTCGTCGCTAAATATGAACATCAATCATATGGATCGATACCAAACTACCTTACTTATATATAACGTATACGGTAATATAGAGAACATATAACTGAAGTATTGCTACTTTGATGAAGGAATACTTGAATAAAGTTCATGAGTGGAAAGTCTTGTTTTTAGAATTTTTCTTTCCAGCGCAGTTGGACTAATGCAGAATACGTATTCAGGTCATCTCATAGCATCAATTTCGTGGGTCATCTCAGCATTTTCGTGAATCATCTCAGTGGACCATTTCGTTGATTATCAAGCTCTACCTTAGGCTACCATTAAAAACGCCGTACGTGTCTAAAAAGGCAAGATTAACTAATATAACAAACCAGATTTTTATTGAATGAACAACCGGAATTTTACAAATGGGACCAATTCTGTGATGGGACTTTCCCCAGATATTCTTTTGCGTCAATACATTCCTGAGCACGCTCCTCGCGACTCCATCTTTGTTTCAAAGATTACTTCATGCATCGCTCAATTCTTCCTTCGCATGTGATTGGTCAATTGCCTTTCATTCTTCATTTTGATTGGTCAGTTTTTAAGAAGAGACAGACTGAATAAACATTCACAAAGATTAGGTCATCGAAGGACTTAACTTTGAGCTCATACAATATTGAACAGTAAATTTTAAAACAATTGAAATCGAAACTGCGCAATTGTAAAAAGAGCGTTTCTTGGAAGGAATAAGACGCGGATATTTACATGCAAATTTCAATAGCCCAAAATAAAGGGTTCCGTTGTAAAGAGTTGTTTTACTTCACGAATATTTATGTTCTCTGACAGCACTGTTTTCCTTGTTTGAACATCGTATTGTTTGAAGAATTAAGGTAAGTACAAACAGGATGTTACTACAGCGAGCAAATTCTAGTTCAAAGATGTATGGATTAGTTCAAAGGTGTATGAATGTTACGTCAACCTTCAGCCTTGAAAAACACCCCAGAAATGATAGCAATTAAAATATTTGTTACAATATAATTTTAAATTGTACTCAACTACATATTTCACAGGGAAATTTTACAGAAATCGTCACATTAATTGACTAAATTTTACAGATATTGATTGTGTGACACGGCCCTGTTAGAATAAACAGCTTGTCAGCAGCCTCTATCAAGTCAAACTGGAATTATTTCATTTTTATACTTGCTTCTAACACGTATACCACCCATAGGCTTAATTTTCACCATTTATCATCTTGAAAGCAAACATATTACATATTTACTGTCTTCTAAATTCAGGAAGTGATTGCAAATGTCAGCAGACCCATTCAAGTTATGGATCACTTTAAGGTATTTAACTGTGTACCAGTGTAGAATACACTGCAGATATTTTATCTATTCAGAGTAATTTTCCATAATCATGTTTTATATCAAATTGTCCCTGAATATTTTTAGCTGTTTGAAAGAGTAACTGGTAGAATTTCATTAAGAAATGGAGAAATTTTTGGCAAGACACTAAGAGACGCTTGCAAAAAGACTGGGGCGGAATATCACGAAGCTGCTGAATGGATTTTGATTTCAGGGAACTTGGAACAAGTGGTGCAGACCAGGCAGATTGTCATCAGTAAATTTCAGGATGATGGTCGAAGTAGAAAGACGTCAAGTTCTTCTAGCCATGGCGAAGCTGTTACCGCAAAGCCCAGTGGAGCCATCAATGAAACATTGCCATCAATAGCAAAGTATATACAATGTTATCATGGTCATGATCTAAAGACTATTGAACAAAAATATCAAGTGGAAATCATATGGTCCAGTGACAATACTAAAGTGTACATTAAACCAAGTTCTGGTGTAAATCACAATGTTGATTTGTTTAATTTGGCTTGTGACAGGTTTGCGGAAGTATATCACCATTTTCATAACAAACTTGAATGCAATTCATTTGATGTGAGTCAAGATAAAGCTGGCTACAGTTCTGAACGTTTAAAAACCAAAATATGTGGTCTACCCCAGCATGTGCCTCGCCTTATTTTGGAGAAATCATCAGATGGTCGTAAATTTCATATATGGGGTACAAACTTAGCGCTAAACCAGGCCAATGAGTGGATCCGCGAACAGCTTGGTGGGGTGGTTGAGAGACCAAGATCCATCTCGCCCAAAAGTCCATCCAAAGATGCCTTGATTCATGAAACTGCAAATAAACTTAAAGTTGTTGTGTACCAAGGAGACTTAACAAGAGCGAAAGCAGATATTATTGTCAATGCATGTAATGAGCATTTAGATCATGGTGGTGGTGTTAGTTTTGCAATATCTAAGGCAGGGGGACCAGCAATACAAAAAGAGTCTGATGACTTTGTTCTTAAACATGGAGCTCTACAAACAGGGGATGTTGCTGTCACTGGATCTGGGTATCTGCACTGCAAGAATGTCATTCACGCTGTTGGCCCACGATGGAAAAAACACGGCAGAGAAAAGTGCTTAATGCTGTTCCGCAAACTCTTCATGAATGTTTACAGAGAAGCTTGCAAACTTGGAGCAAAGTCAGTAGCCATGCCTGCGATAAGTTCTGGTATTTATGGTGTCCCAAAAGAAGTCTGTGCACAGGCAGTATTCACCTTTGTTGAAGAAATTGATCACGAACTAGCCTTAGACCAGAGTGCTCGACCATTTGAAATCATTTTAGTAAATATTGACGGTGAAATTTTTAAAACATTCTCAGTAGAGTTCAATAAGTGGCGATTTAAGGGTAAAAAGTTACAAAGAAGACACAGTTTTGGATCAATCACGCGTGTTGTGAAAGAAAAGCCGGTGGAAACAAAGTCAGTTGATGACATGTTCAAACCACCAAAGATGAAAGCGTCGTTGATTGCGTTGCGTCAGCCTCTCCAAACATCTTTGAAAGATGATCATAGTCCAGACACCACATCTGTGGCATCAAGGAGCAAGCGTGGATGCAATTGGACAAGTGTGGATAGTTCCTCATCTAAGAGCAAGAGCTCACCAGGTTCTGCTGTTTCTATCACACCTGGTAGTCAAGTGAAGATCATAACAGCTGGTGCAACCACTCCGTCAACACCTGGTACAACCATTTCGTCAACAGCTGGTGCAACCACAGCTAGAGGGATCACTAACCACTTCAACCGAAGCAGTGCCAATACGTACTCGCCCGACCCAGCAATCCCAGGTCAATATGGTGCAGTTTCGTCCACAAATCAAACCACAACTAGAAATAAACATGATTCAACGACTACAGTCCGATATGAGGAAAACGGAGTTGCTTCACATTCACCTCACTCTGGTGAGTATAAATTGAAAATATTACGGTAACCGCATTCTAACCACGAATTTTAAAATTTTTTGGTGCGCTTATTTTAGGTGATAATTCTGATGATTGTATCATATGCCGGTGTCCTCCCACAAATCCAGTTTCCTTGCCTAAATGTGGTCATACATTTTGTAAGTCTTGCATTGAAACAGCATTTACGTATCAGAAGAAGTGTCCGACCTGTCAGGAAGTTTATGGGATCACTGAAGGTGACCAACCAGATGGTACAATGGATGTACAAAAATACTCCAACAGTTTACCTGGTTATGAAAGTTACGGTTGTTACGTCATCACTTACGTCATCCCGGGCGGTCTCCAAGGCAACAATCATCCCAAACCGGGGCAAAAATTCACAGGCACGAAACGTCAGGCATTCTTACCTGCAAATAAAGAGGGGAAAGTTGTTTTGCACATGCTGAAAAAAGCATTTAAAAAGAAATTAATATTTACCGTGGGAAGATCAAATACGACAGGTCAAGAAGACTGCGTCACCTGGAATGATATCCATCACAAAACCAGACTTGATGGAGGACCACTACAGTAAGTCATCCTCTTTAAGGTTAACCTTTTGTGTGTGAAGGGGTAAGGAGGGGAATCAATGGATCAGCCTCGCATTCCTTTCGATCCCCTGTCTTGTCAGTCTGATTGAAACTAGATCATGATACATATACTTGATGTTATTTGCCCTCATATCACGATCTTTTGCAATTTTTTTGTTAGTTTTGGTTATCCTGATCCTGAGTACTTGAAAAGAGTAAAAGACGAGCTGAAGGCCAAGGGAATTGTTCCTGAGAAAGACATTGAGATGAGTGTTGTCTGATGACAAGGCTGGGTGTTGCTGTTTCAGAATACGTTCATCTCAATGTACAGCATACTGCAATGAGCATAGCATACCTCGAAATCATTGAATCAACCTTGGGAGCTGTTCAACGCAACATAAACGCTGTCTCAAGTTCGATTCTGAGCTACTTTCAACTCTTATTCTTAGCCAAGTGATTCAGCATGATTGCTTTGTTCTCATAATAGAAATTTACGATGGTTTTTGGCCGCTAAAAACTCCGTTGCATGAGAATGCACATGTCATAATGTATATAGTGTAAGTGAGTGTAAGTGGTTATGTTATAAACTTCACGACCACGGGGACATTGTATATTTTATATTTTAAATCACTTGGTTGTACATTAACATACGTGAGTTTACGTAAGATTAATGAAGCCTGCCATCGCATTGTTTCAGGATGAGGTATGTGGGGTAAAAAAAAGTTATAAACAGACTGTTAGTATATACAAGTTTGTTTCATCGAAAAATAAATGGCTTATATTAAGCGGTCGAGCATCAGCGAAATTTCTTGTGTTAGACTAAAATGCCACCACTATCAGACACAAGCCTGCTTGGCTTGTAACACCAGTTAAGTTTAGGAAAACACCAGATGAATGAAATTGTATCCATTCTAACCAATATCACGATACTTGGAACTCGTTGGCACGATTGATTTCCTGTTGTTTTTTTACTTTCATTTCCTCATAACATCATCTCCATTGTTTATAAACTGTTCTTAAACTCGTCTTGATCAGCACAGCCTAATTATTGGTGCTTTCAGTGTTATCTCTGTCTCGAAGTGATGCAAAGTGAGTATCTTCATGTTTTGAAATTGGTTGGGAAGAAATCTTAATATTACATGCATTCTCATTGATATTAATTCTGAGGTGATTGCAAGTCCTTTGTGCATTCTAACATGTCTAACATGACTGACACACTTAACTTTTGAATAATGCCTAACATTAACAGAAGAGAAACCCTAGGGTACTATTTCGTAGAACTTGCTTTTGAAAAAGGTCTCGCCATAGAAAAGGCTGGCTCGCTCAACTTCAATAGTCAAAGCACTCACTATAAGGTCATTACGCCGTTCTCGAATTACCATCACCATTTTGTACTCGAATTACCATCTTTTTTGATGGGTAAAATTTATTTCTTAATACTAACAGAATAAACAGACACGTCACCATTCAAATTGCAGTGACTCGGTGCTTTATTCAACATGGGTAAATTTGCATGGTTGAACAAGATTTAATGTACTTCTTCATTTTACTCGTGAAAAACCTACAGTAACTAAGTGTCAAGACATTTCTTTCAGATATTTCAGATACGGAGTGTCCAATATGTCGCTACCCGTTCACAAACGTAACCGCTTTACCAAAATGTGGACACAGGTTTTGCAAGACCTGTATTGACACAGCATTTGCATATCAGAAGAAATGCCCCGTGTGTCAGCAGCCGTATGGAATCGCCAGAGGGAGCCAACCGAGTGGAACAATGAGTGTCAAACGATCATCGCAAAATTTGCCTGGTTACGAGGGATATGGGTGTCACGTCATCACATACGCCATACCAAGTGGTCGTCAAGACAGCAGACATCCAAGACCTGGTCAGGCATTTTCAGGCACCACACGTCACGCGTATTTACCTGCAAATAGAGAGGGAGATGTTGTATTGAAAATGTTGAGAAAAGCATTTGATAATAACTTGATATTTACAGTAGGAAGGTCTTACACGACTGGGCAGGATAATTGTGTGACGTGGAATGATATTCATCATAAAACAAGCATCACTGGTGGACCACAAGGGTGAGTGACTGATTGTGTACCTACAGACGGGGACACACAGTGTTCCAATGTAGTAATATTATTTAGTGATATTATTTTTTCAACCTGTGTTAGATTTGGTTATCCAGATCCAGACTACCTTAACAGAGTAAAAGACGAGCTGAAGGCCAAAGGTATATTTCCGGAGTAACAAATTGAACCATATTGATTGTTGAACATGGCCTAGTTTTTCTTAGAATGCCGTTTCTTGGAAAACAGTAACGGGCTTTCCTGGAATGCAATTTCCTGGAAAAGAAGCAAACAAAACAGTTTTGTAAAAATAGTCCTAGTTTGTATTTTATTTGTACTCTACTATATGCTAAGATTTGAAAGTCTTCTATCCGAAATGACACTTAATTGAAACAATCTATTGATCATATCTGATCTTAACGTTTCTTACGCCACTTAATCGATACAATTGCATAATCCTTATAAATCTCCATGGCAATCGTTAGTATACATCAGTTATCAGTGGTATCACTTTCGTTATTTCGTTTTTTAATAATAAGGTGATCTTCAGAGGTTCTTAAACAAATCGCCATGGAGTTGTTCCCATTAAAACTCTATAAAATCAGCAGATTTTTCTTTTTCGTCATAATTGTTGTTCAAGGATTTCTGTTGTCGAAGTATTTGGTTGATCACGAACAAAGTGAGAATTTGTTCGGCGTAGCTGTTGGTTTCATAGTCATATCGTTATTCAGTTGGGTTGGAGCACTCTCTTACGGAGGTCTGAAGAAGCGTTTAGGTCTCGTCTGGTTGTTTTACATACTTGCGCTGGTAACAATGATGGGATGGATCTATGGACTAGTTCTAATAGATCATAACAAATTGCGAGAAGAAGAAATCTACACAAGTAGTATCTGCAACGACTCTGCGAAAAGTTCAATGTATTCTAATCATTCTGAGTCCTTTTTTGACTCAAAGTTTCTGAAAATAACGTTATGTTTAACGCCAGGGGAAATGGTGCTCTTGTTAACTTCAGTCACTGATAAAAGCGGGGCACTCGAGTTCCTCCATTTAACAACAGTTTTGGATCTTTTTGATGGCATTGAGATGATAGAGGTTCTACACGAAGACGTCTGTGATAAAATACCTGAAGGATGGGAAGTTGCTGTTCTCATCGCAGCTTTGCTGTTCTTTTTGTTCTCCCCATTTGAAATAAGTCAAATAAAATTCGTGAAAAATGAATCGAACGAGAATGAAGATGAACCGAAACCTTGCAAGAAAACAATGAAAGTCAATACAGTCTGTCAAATTGTATTAAATTTTGCTTTTCTCGTTATTCGTCTGGTTTTGTGGCTCAAGTACGATTTTGATTCCGCTGTATTTATTGCCAAAAATTTCATCAGCCTTGCCATTGCGTTGGTTTCAGTTTTCGAAAAACTCGGTTTCATAACTACAGAGGAAGATGAAGTGAACTCTTGAGCTCTGAACTGTATCGTATATAGTTCGTTAACCACTGAATCAGACGTTAGTGTACTATACATAAGCCTTTTGCTGTAATTTGATTCTTTATAACTTGATTTCATAAAAATGTCGTACAAACCTAAACATAATTACAATAATGTACCTAGAAATATTTTTACAGACTTGAAGATAATCTCTATTTTCAAGTTTTTATAGTTTCAGCGAACGTTCACTGTTTTAATATGTGATATCTTGATTTATAATTGATCGTAGTAGTAGTAACTTTACACTTTAAACTTCCAGATTTTCCATCAATCTCGCATAACATAATGATAGACCATTTTGTAGATTGCCTTCTAGTGTCACCACCCATCGACTGTGATTCCTGGGACGGTTAAACAACGACCAACTGTAATAAGTTGGTAGAAAGTGCGGTCATCAACGCTGGAGTTGTGGTTCAGGTTTGAGTTAGGGAGAGTGCCAGAGCTCTCTTTAGCATCTCTTCCTCAGTCTCCTCGGATTCTTAAATAAAAAACTTAAATTAATAGAGAGCCATTGGTAGCCAGCACTTCTTTCTGTTCCAGGCTTTCAGCTTGTGATGGTAAGAAAATCAAGAGCACAATCGTTTTCATTGTATGCTACAAAAGAACATTTTGTAGCCGTTGTGTTTAGAAAGGAATTTCGAAGAATACGAGGAATATTTATGAATTGATTGTAGCTTACCGTGTCTATGAGGATGCGAATTAATAGTTTCGTTTGTTTCAGCCGACGATGTTTGCTGGTCGTTGGTAAATCTACAGGGAAAAAGAACATATTCTGTTTGCCTGAACTGAAGTATCCTCCACTATCCTCCACTATCCTCCACTATCCACGAGATCTGAGACAAACCAACCTTGTCGAGAAGAATTCCTCTCTTTTTTTCCTCACTTCATCTACATCGACTACATAAGTTGACGGAGATTTGTTAAAAGATGATCAAACGAAACTGCCTCTCTTGAAAGAACGGTGTATTGATGCATAACTACATGTCGAAAAGAAAAACAAACCCAGGTTTACAAGAAGTCAGTTCGGATAATTCTCTCTTTACCTTTTTTTGTTTCCGTAGTTTTTGCGGCGTCATTTTTCGCTTTGTTTTTTAACTTTCCTCTGGTTGAGGTTGACTTGACTTTTGTTGGATCAACAGGAATTACAGACAACATTTGATCTGACTCGCAATCTGGGAACACGCCACGAACAACGAAGATCGAATAACCTGAAAAGTGTGGAATGTTAGACCCGTCCTAAAGTCCTAGATACACATCGTATGGTACGTATCCTATATCATTCATACCTTCATTCTG
The DNA here is from genome assembly GCF_004324835.1 of Dendronephthya gigantea. NCBI lineage: Eukaryota > Metazoa > Cnidaria > Anthozoa > Malacalcyonacea > Nephtheidae > Dendronephthya > Dendronephthya gigantea. Next base: position 347,648 of record NW_021163090.1, read on the forward strand.
TACTTGTGTTAGAAACAGGGAAAGATACGTTTCTGATATAAGTTCAGGACCTGATGCACAAGAGTCTAGGTTGAACCACTGTAACAATTAACAGTTGCAATTAGAAGACGGACCAATTAATTATAGAGGACTGTGAGTTGCAATTATAAGGCAAAATTAACCAAGCATAGGTTGAAAATGAAAGATGGATTAGTCAAAGAAGTGAAAGAAAGAATGTTCACCTGCTTTCCTAACTTTCGAATGGTGAACCAATGTTGTTGCAAATTGCAAATAAATGCTTTTTCATCACTAGTAAATAAATGTCACTGTCAATACAATTATGACCATGGGCAAAACATTGAGTTGGTGTTTCATTTTCATTCGGTAGTTTTACCCTGGGTTTAGTCTGGCACTTTCAGCGCTCGGACTTGAATATGGAATGGCAGATAGATTCCAGACTTCCAGTGCTCTGCAGATAACCTGTATATACATTTCAGAAAACATTGTGTTCAGGAAAAGGTGTTTCCTTGTACAAAGAGAGTGAACATTGTTGATTACCTGTATTGAAAAAAAGCCACTGTTATCCATGTTGGAGGATGGTTGCTGTAAAATATAGATACCAGCCCATGATTCTTCTCCCCAGATGTTCAATTTACTAATCTGATCTGACTTAGCTTTCACTTAGCTAGATCTGATAGAGCTATCCAGGATGTATAACATACATTCATAAACTTGACATAATCATCAGAATTCACATCTCCCTCCTCCATCATTTGTCTTTCAGCTTCGTCGAGTGCAACCGCATGCTGTGCGAGATCAACTGCCGTGAAATATGGACCTTGAACAGAAATTGAAAAAAGAAGTTGGTAGCAATGTCTTGTTCCTCATGAAACATGTTGAATGTATAATATATATGTACAAATATTTTATGCAACTAATTTCTGTAGGTCAGAAGTCCTTCTATAAATGACACCTTTGAGGCTTTCATCCCTTAACTTCAGGCATGTCCAGACTTGTTCTCATTAAAAGCTGCTTTGTGAGGTACTTCATATTAAGCAATATATTGTCTTGTATTGAACTTTATCTACTGTACAATTGTTGAACAAAACACGCACGAAAAGTTCTTTAAACTAGTCGAGCTAAAGGTATATACCAACCTTGAAGCAGAGAGTTCAAACAATGTTGGGCACATAGTGAACCATCTTGCTGACGAGGAAAGACAAATTTTAGGTTTTATATTGTAAACAGTAACAGAAATCGACAAGTGAATGGAAGTATCGACGTTAAATATTCTCTACAAACCTTTTCAAAGTGAATATAGTCCATAACATTGGTGAAATGTAGTCATTGAAGAAGACATGTACAATAATATTAAATATTATTGCTTCTTCCTGAATGTAAAATCATGAGATTTTTAGAATTCCTCAATACCGGTAGCGAAATGCCTTAGGAATCCAAAACATTCCAGTATCTTAACATCCATGAAAACATCCCAAGGAAGGTCAAAATTCCTCTTTTTAAGGATAAACTATTGCAATGACTCACTGTGTGAGCGTCATTCTGAATGATGGTATTTATGGAGTTTTGTTTACTTCCTCCCAGGCCTAGCTCCCCCCGGCCGGAGTGTCACTTGATGAATGTGTTAAAACATAAATATAAAAAAAAATTGACAGTAAAATGTGACTTAAATTCATTGATATCGGTCTTATTTTGACCTGGAAAATGGTTGCATGTTGGAAAATATTCTCTGCTATTTATTTTTGTTTTTTTCTGGGCGTTATAGCGCTTTCTCTTGCAGAGAGTCCTTCGCATAGCGCATCAAAGGCAGCTACAACATATCTCAGCTACACCAAGGCCACTAATGCCAGGTAAAAATCCAATGTTTTCACTGGATTAATCAGTTAATGCACGGTATTAGATTTTAATCCGAAGATGTTTGATATGAGATTAATTTATTATCAATCGTTCCTGTTATTCCTTTTTATACAGTATTTTTATGTATTAAACAAATTATTTATTTTACGTACTTTCAAAACACTTACCTACGTGGCATGAACTAACTTCAATTAAAGATAATTGCCCAGTTCCTGTTGCTGTGTTTACACTTTACAACGCAAACACTTAAAAACGGAAATGGTGTATTTCCAAAAAATCTAATTTTTATTTCAAGGTATATGCAGATTTTCCATGAAGCGTTTTGAGAAATATTCAGTATATATAATTTATTAATTTTCTTCGACTTTATCAGTGGTAACTAGTTCAAGGAATATTCAGAGTATACAGTAGATCTACGCAGTTTTACGTGTATACAGCCACAAATCGATCTAAAAGGTCTAGAACTTGAGTTGGTCTGCAGCATGTTCTTTATAACTGAGTTTCATCGACCTGCTCTGTAACTAGATCAGGAGACATATAGTCTGAATTTTTTAATTTAAAATTGATGTAAAATAACTGCTTTCTTTACAGTAATGGTACCACACATCCACCAGTCATCACCACCCTACACCCAACCACTGTACCAACGACGGAACCTGCACCAGCATCCGCTGAAGAAGAACATGAGAAGTCAATGGAAATATTTTTCATCCTGCTTGTTGTTGGTATTAAAACAAAACTAATTTCATATTGTCACATTGTTCAGCTCTCCTAAAGATGACCCTCCAGTACATATGTTGAGCTCTGATGAGTGGTGAAACCCTTGTGTACATGCACTGATTGTATCTTTTTAATTTGTTTATTTCTTCCATTTAGGATTGTGTATTTTTGTCATTTATTTCCTAATCAAGCGTCGGTTTCACTACCTTCCTGAAAGTGTTGCTGTTGTTTTCCTAGGTATAATATTCTTTCATTTATTTACAAATGCAAGTGGGTGGTTCATATATTCATGACTCTTCAATTAAATCAAGCTGATATCAGGTTGTTCATAATGCAAGTCAGACTCACAATGCAAGTTAGTCTTCATATTACTAAAGACAATTCTCATCAACGAAATCTCTTTCCCCAGGTGCTTTGGTTGGACTGATTACAAAAGCTCTGACCCATTTCAATGTTGGCAACTGGAGGGTAAGTTCAAACTAATTTGACAACAGAAAATTATCTTAATAAGCTCATGAGAAGATCATTGTTTGTCTAGCAAGAAGAAGAGTTGGATCCGACTGTCTTTTTTCTGATTCTTCTTCCACCAATAATATTTGAATCTGGTTACTCACTTCATAAGGTACCATGTCATTCTCTCTATGTAACTGATACGTTTTAAAAAGAAACTACAACATCAAATCAACTACAACATCAAATCCTTCATTTCTCCTGCATTTTTTTATCTATTCAGGGTAATTTCTTTGCAAACATTGGGACAATCGTTTTGTTTGCAGTGTTTGGTACAGCGATCTCCGCCACAGTCGTTGGTGGAGGCGTTTATGTCCTTGGACAGGTATATTTATATTCTAATTTCCTCCCAGCACACGCAAACTGCTACATGAACAAGTTTCATATGAGTTAGTTTTGTTTTTTAGGCTGGTCTTATCTTCAAACTCAGTGTGGTTGAAAGGTTGGTCTCATACCAGCATCATACTTAAGATACAAATCATCAAATCTACGACGTGGACTTTGAAAAAAACGATTGTTTATCTACGAAGTTATAGAAGTGTCAAAGTTATAGATTCTAGTTGGTAAAGAATGTCAGAGACATTTTGAAAACAAAGTAAATCAGTTTTCTTTACACTAGCGGCTGTTTTTATCACCTGCGAGCTATCACGTCTGCGTCGTAGATTTGATGAATCTTAAAGATCCGTTTGTAAACCTTTGAGCTCGCTATGAAAGAGCGCTATCAAAGAGCATAGAGTATATGAATCTAACAATGATTTCTTCGTGTAGTTTTGCTTTTGGTTCTATGATCTCCGCTGTCGATCCTGTCGCAACCCTGGCCATATTCCATGCGTTAGACGTCGACCCGACTTTAAACATGTTGGTTTTCGGAGAGAGTGTTCTTAATGATGCTGTATCCATTGTCATGACCAAGTTAGTATCCACTGAAAGTACTGCATATACATCACCATCATCATTATCCATGATTTTTAACTCTTTATTTCCTGCAGCACTGTGATTGGAGAGGAAGGAAAGGAAACTACAAGTTTTCTGTCAGCTGTTGGTCATTTCTTCTCCATGTTTATTGGATCAGCTTGTATAGGAATTGCGTTTGCTCTATTGAGTGCTCTTGTATCCTTCTGAAAACAGTTAAATTACAACCTTTAATGTCATCAACAGCAATTGCTATTTTCCCAATTTCATATTTTGTTTTTCTTAACTCATCCTAAGTTATTAAAGCACATCAACCTGAGACGTATTCCTTCGTTAGAATTAGCTTTAATATTGATATTTTCCTACGCTCCGTATGGTCTAGCAGAGGGCCTTAAACTCTCAGGTAAGATTTCCATCTGCTAACTAACTTATATGCTGGATATCTCTGTTACTTCTTAGTAGTTGGTAACCCCCCTGATATAGCAAAGAAAAGATACCAACAAAATAGGTTCACGTGGACAGAAATCATGAATCACGTGGACTGGAATCCCTGAGCAGGGATCGAACATGTGGACAGGGATAATGTCAATAATCATACGTTTTTCTTCCAGGCATTATGGCCATCCTGTTTTGTGGAATCGTTATGTCACATTACACACATTTTAATCTCTCGCCTCAAACGCAAGTCACCGTCCAACAAATATTCCGAACAATGTCTTTCATGACAGGTAGGAAAGTTTAGGAAAGCTGTTTCGTTATCTTATGCAGTGCCGTGAAGTAATTTTCTATCATGCCTTGCTATTTAGAGACCTGCATTTTTGCATATCTTGGAATGGCAATTTTTAGCTTAAAACACAATTTCAAACCTGCGTTCGTCGCTTGGAGCATTGTATGTATAAATATGGATTATTTTGACTGAAAGACATTTCTAAATGACCAGTCGTGTTCAAAATGTGTCATTGTTGGTTTTCCTCGACTTCTTTTTATAGGTTCTTTGTCTTCTTGGCAGAGCTGTCAACATCTTTCCTCTCTCATCTCTGGCAAATCTTTTTCGTTCTGTGAAAATCAATCGTAAAATGCAATGCATTATGTGGTTCAGTGGTAGGAAGTTATTCTCCGCTGTTCAGACCCGAATTCCTAAACTTCCAGTTCTACAAAGCATGCTGAAGAAACTTGATGTTTCTCGTTCGCCTCAACTTTTACACAACGTCTATTTTCTTTCATCCAGGTCTTCGTGGAGCCGTTGCCTTTTCTTTGAGCACACAACTCCAGTTTGGATCTGAGCAGAGATCAGTATTAGTGACGTCAACATTAGTTATAGTTCTTTTCACAATTCTCATATTTGGCGGTTCAACGTTGCCTCTTCTTAAGGTGGAGTAAACGATGTACATTTTGTAATGTATTAGATTAACTTGCGCTTTTCAGAGTATAAAGTTATGGAATTCATCCTTCCGAATGTTTATGCTATTTTCATTGTTCGATATTCTAGTGTCTTCAAGCAGAAAGGAGCTCTAATCGGAATTATGATATTTCCCTTAGCAAGACAGAAGCGGAGGTAACATTTACTAGACAATCATTGCTATTTCTCTAGATCACCGCGTGTTCTACTTCGAGTTTTTTTTCTCTCTTGCTAGGATAAAGCATTGGAGTCAGAACAGATGACAGATGACGAGTGGAGGTTACCGAAGCGGGCGTTAACAGGATTTGCCAGTCTTGATGCTAAATATTTTATGCCTTTCTTCACTATTAATTTACCAAGAGCGGTAGGTTTCGTCTCTTCCAACCTTTCAACAAAATTACTGGAAGCAAGGATCCATAACCACTACTTAACGGGATGTTGTACTACCTTGGTACGGCCCTGTTACCAATTAATACTCTTCATCTTTTCCAGGAAATACACGTGAGATCTTCGGAACTGCAAAACTTGAACAGTTGCTATAGTGAAGTGAGCGATGAAAGCGAAAGGGAAATTGATCAAACTGTAGAAAGCGGAAAATTGTAAAGTTAACAAAATAAAAATGAAATATTTATTGGCAGTAACTATGAATTTGCCAGGTAGAAACATATTGATGCATCTCTGGTTTCAGTAGTTTTATGAATAATTATAAATTAATCTAATTTATATAAATTTCAGTCTATTCGAATCTTGTATATACACCAATGTATATAGTTGTACAAAAGAGATTATTCGAAGATTGTATTTATAATTTATTTATAAATTAAAGTTTGCTAAAGTTAACTAGGCTGAATATTGTTTGAAGACGACCAGGGGAAAACGACCAGGGTTTTCAAAACAAAGGCTTGCTTTGAAAACCCTGGTCGTCTTCAACCTCCCACCCAAAGCATTTACGGTAATTTCGCCTCAACATTCTTGAGCCAACTTCCGAGAAAGCTCTCGGGCGCATTACGCATGTCAAATTTCTTCAAATTTTTGCATATTTTCCGTTACACGTGCGATCTGACGTCAGTGCCGGTATTTCGCCATATTTTACCAGGAAAGATGGCCGACACGAGGTTGTATGATTTACTTGGTGTGAAACCAAACGCCTCAGATGCCGAAATCAAGAAGGTGAGTTCGTCTTGAGAGTGTTAATGGGTAGCTTTATTATCTATCTGTATGAATAACATGATTTCAGAGGAAAATAATCGCAATGAAGTGGTGTAAATGCGTTTGGAAAAGCCACATAAATGCTACGTTTGTGTTGATATTTTAGGCATACCGGAAACTTGCCAAAGAGTTCCATCCCGATAAAAACCCTGAGGAAGGCGAGAGGGTAAAAAAAATAAAGTTTAATTTAGTCCAGTACAGTTTTTATGATTTTGTGTTTCTTAATTGCCATTTCAAACTTATTTTTAATAGTTTAAAGAAATAAATTTTGCGTATCAAATCCTTTCTGACAATGAAAAACGTGAAATGTACGACAAATTTGGGGAAAGGGGTTTACGCGAAGGCATGGGTGGTGGAGGTTTGTTCTTTCAGCTATATCATAAACACTTTTATAGCAATCTGTATATTTTTAGGGCAAAAGTTTAGGTTTATTTCATTGTCAGTGGGTGTCATTCATTTCCCATTCATTGCTTTTACACAGAATTTAATTTCATATTCTTGGTATATATATACCAGGAATTGAAAGTTGAAACTGATAGTGATTGGTACAAGCTCAATATTTAGCATTGTATAATCATTACTGGCAGAAGTGTTTTAACTGTTCATATATTTTGTGATGCTTGACCAATTTTACTTGTCAAAGCAGTTACCACATTGTTAACATGACACTTGATGTCAGACACTTAACAGGCATATGTTTCATCCAATTCTGACCCTATATAAATTCAGTCAAAGAGATATTATTGAAGTAGCAACAGAACTGTGTGTGAACGATTTTCTGACAAAAGTTTGTCTTTAAAAGTTAAGGAATTGACGTTTTGTATTGCATTCATTTAGGAGGATTTGATGAAGTTTTCTCTCATATATTTGGAGGTGGAGGGGGTGGATTATTTGGTAAGTTGACAAGATTCAAATTAGTTTCGCTAAACGCCATGGAAACTTCATGTTTCACGAGAGAGATGCAGTATTCTTTGCAATAGAAAATGATTTATTATCGTTCTGCAATAAAATACAGGAGGTTTTGGTGGATTTGGAGGAGGACGACCGCATCGAAGAAGAAGAGGCGAGGATCTTGTTCATCCTCTGAAGTAAGCCCAAAAATACTTTATTTAAAGTACTTCAAGGAGTAGATAATAAAATATTAATAGTAGCACATATCAGCACTAAAATGGAATCAGTATTGGTGGATATTTTATGAATATTATTACCAATATCTGCTAAATATCAGGCCTTGCATATTGGTTATTATAATATTGGTGAATTTCCATATTAATGCAATACTAAAATATTTCTTGTTATATCTCAGAGTCACCCTAGAAGACCTATACAGTGGTAAAGCAAGTAAACTTCAGCTCACAAAGAATGTTGTCTGTGCTCAGTGCAAAGGGTATGTTATAAGAATATATCTTGATTAGAACTGCAGGGATGGGGAAATTAAGTATTAAAGTATCTAGTTATAAATATTATGGTCTACTTAAGAGTTCACAGTTTTCATGCATGAGACTTCAGCTGTCCAAGCTGCATCTTATCATTTCTATGGGCAGCAGCTGGCTTGCACTCCATGCCCTCCCTCCTCTTCCCCATTCTCCTACAAAACCACATTGGATCATCTGGATGCATCCTTTTATTACAATACATCCTTTACAATACGGCCTGCACTGCCCAGTAACAAATTAATACTCTCTCGCTAGTGCTGGTGGTAAGGCTGGAGCTGTACGGAGTTGCAGCAACTGTAATGGCCGTGGAATTAAAGTCACTATAAGACACATTGGGCCCGGGATGGTTCAACAAATGCAGTCTGCTTGTAATGTGTGTAAAGGAGAAGGTACTGCTTGTTTGATAGAAGATCTTGACAGCCAAGTTTATACAATATTCCTGAAATTTTGCATGTGAACGTAGAACTTAAATTGTCAGTTTGTAGGAATACCTTGTGTACATATCATACACAGAACAACCCTAGCCTTCATCTCACGTCATCCAGCTTTGTGCATCATTTGGAAAGCAAAGCAACAGTCTTATGGTATTTTTTAATGTTATTTCTCAGGGGAAGTTATTAATGAAAAGGATAAATGTAAGAAATGTCACGGAAAGAAGACGGTTAAAGAAAATAAAATATTAGAGGTATGTAAATGACTCAGAAATGATTTGTAAAACCATGAGTTTGTATTGCAGTAACTTTGTTTTTCTGTATTAGGTTCATGTCTCAAAAGGAATGAGAGATAATCAAAAAATAACTTTTGACGGAGAGGGTGATCAGGAGGTAGGACCATAGGAATGGTGTTTTCGGTGTTCACATCCACAATACTTTGGTTAATGTGGTCAACAGACCAGGGGTGCATTCACTTTGGTGGGGGGACAAGGCGGGTGCATTTACTTGGGTGGGGGGGGGCAAGGGGGTGCATTTACTTGGGTGTGAGGGGGGGCAAGGGGGGTGCATTTACTTGGGTGTGGGGGGGCAAGGGGGGTGCATTTACTTGGGTGTGGGGGGGCGCAAGGGGGGTGCGTTTACTTGGGTGTGGGGGGGGGCAAGGCAGGTGCATTTACTTGGGTGGGGGGGGCAAGGGGCGTGCATTTACTTGGGTGGGGGGGGGACAAGGGGGCAACAAGAGGGACCAAGAGTGAAAACTAATCGCTTGTATTTGTTGCAATTTCAGCCTGGTATTGATGCAGGAGATGTTATTATTATACTACAACAGAAAGAACACGAGACATTCAAACGTGTCCGCAACGATCTTTACTTAGAAAAAGATATAACACTCTCTGAGGCGTTGTGCGGTTTTGATATGGTCATAACACATCTAGACAAGAGAGAAATTAAGATACACTGTCCTCCTGGGAAGGTCATTGAACCAGGTCAGAGTAAAGTTCTTTTTATTTACACAGTCATCCTTAGAAGACATGTTAATATGGAGTTTTCAATAAACCACCTCGTTTGAGGCTATTTTCATGCTTGGTTTGAAAAATGTCAACTCTATTTTGTGCAAGTCTTTAATGCAAAATCATTTTCTCTCAGGCTGCATCCGAGGTGTTCCTGGCGAAGGAATGCCTATATACGGAAGGTCAACGACAAACGGAAACTTATACTTAAGATTTAATGTTACATTTCCCGAAAAAAATTTCCTAGATGAAGAGAAATTAAAGGTAAGGCAGTTTCTTTGAATAAATCTTACTTTGGAATTGCTTCCGCAAATGCCTCAAACATGAAGAAGAAACACTTGTAAGTTTTAAAAAAACACTTGTAAGTTTTAAAAAAACACTTGTAAGTTTTAAAAAAAAACACTTGCAAGTTTTAAAAAACCACTTGTAAGTTTTTTTTGTAAAGCGAGCACTTTAAGGAAGAATCTTGATGTTTCTAGGAACTTGAAAAGTTGCTCCCTCCCCGCCCCCCCGGACCTACGGTTGGCGAAGATGTCGAAGAGGTTGATCTCGAAGATATTGATCAAGCTGGTGCGTCTAGCGACGGCCGACAACGACAGGTCTACGAAGATGGTAGCGATGATGAAGCGGCCGGTCACGGTCCCAGAGTTCAATGTGCTCATCAATGAGAAGATGTCAATACCTACCTGCTCTAATAAAATGGCTCCTAAAATTAATCTAACCCGTAGTTTTTGCATGATGATAATTGGCGGAAATAATATTGCGAGTGTCGTGGGTTTTTTAACAGATGCAAAACAATTTCATACTAGCAGATGTAGTTTGTTCCCAAATATTATAAACTATTAGTTGTCTATACTGATATCTCTCGTTCTTATTTCCACTGTTATTTTCCACAAGTATTGTGGGCACTACATTATGCACTCTACAGACGGTTTCAACGCCAGTTAGCTAAAAAGTAAAAAATATTCTCGTTTTTGTTTGGAAATATCGCGGGGAATATGCATACCACGTTGCACATACCTGAGTTCATGATAATGATGAACCCGTGCAATGAATGAATAAAAACCGCACTGACTGCTCGTCTTAGGAATTGTGAAATAATTCCAAATACTTAGTTGCTTTATTAATATGTAGAATAAGTTATTTTAAAATTTATATTAATAAAATATTCCTCAATCAGAAGGAAATACATCAATAAGAAGTTTTTTCGAAAAAACACGAACACCAAAAAAGGTTTTGTATTTTTCCCACGCGCAATTTAGCATCAAAGAGCAAACGTCGCTTTTGTCTACAAAGCATTGGAATGAATTATTTAGCATAACACTACTTTCAATTTGGGTTCATTAAAAAGATCTCATGTAAAATGCGAATGCGATTGGATTTATAGTATATCTTCGTAGCTATGGAAACGCATGCCTCATCTGAATCTACAATCATTTTTGATATACCGACGTGGACATTTTCCTATTTTTCATTTAGGGAGTCAGTTCGGTTGAAAGCACATTCAAAGCTGGAATTCGTTTCTTTCATCTTCTAGTGTTCACTTTCTCGAGTGTTTGAAAATAACGCATTTGTTAAACCAGTCATGCAAGGGCCATATCAGAAATAATTACTCTAAACCAGGGCGCTTATATATATAATATATATATAAGCGCCCTGCTCTAAACTATCACCCGTTATACGCGTTTCTCATTGGTTGCGTCCCTAATTAATTATATCTATGGTTCAAGTATTGTTCCCGATGTGTTAGTTTCTCGTTGATGTTCATTCCACAAGCAGTGATATTTTAACTTGAGACGAAGAAACCATTTTATTTCCAAAAAGACGAGATATGGTCCTGGGCAAACCGCTCACGTTGAAAATGCCCGCGGCTGTTTGGGGTAACTTTTGCCTAAAATAGTTTCAAGAAAGCTCGTGCAATTTTAGGTATTGTTTTTAATTTGGTGAATTTCTCTTCTCCACAGTACTCGTTGCCTGTGGCTTCACATTATTCCCGTGTCTTGCCGTCTCTTGTCCGAGTGGAGAGGTATGTCAGTCTATCAGGTTTATATATATTGCTTCACGGACTATATGCTCTAAGTTGTCTTCTTACTGAAATACGTGACATGAACCAGGTGGAAAAAAGCATCTAGGCAGGCGGCTAGGCAACCGTGCTTGTGTCATGCCGGTATACGTGGAAAAATATGTTGCATTTGCTGTCTGTACTTTTCATGTACATTAAATATCATCTCATATTGCTAATTATCTGCTCAAACAGATCATATTTTATCAAAATGTTTAGAGAAATAATATCGGCTGAAATATAAGCGTAACTCCTGACATATGCATGGGCCCATGGCAAATATAAGAGTTTTATTAAACACGCATGGCATATATTGTGTCTTGAACATAAATTTTTGAACGTAAGATGCTTTTATATCCCTAAATATATGTATTGATATCACTTGTCGTTATGTCGAAGCATCGTCTCTTTGCTTCACAACAAAAACATTTATTTCTTTGGACTATAACGCAGTAATCTTTTTAAGCAAAACATGCATGTGTGATTCGGAATTTGCAGTCCCGTCCTTGGCCCTGCCTTTTACGACGATTTCCAAACAGACGATAGTATATTTCCTCTGTATATTTTTTTATTTTTCGGTAGTTTACTCAAAGTGAGAGCGCTGCTTTTCCACAATTTCTAATATCCGCACGTTCTCCAGATAAGATATGATATATTTTCATACTATACACTATAGTATAAGTTTTCTGGTTGCTCAGATTTTCTGAGGACGACGCCAGACTTAAGGCTGATTTCCACTTACAGCGAAATCGTTCGCTAGCGAAATATTTGCATATTTTCTTTTCAATTTGAACAGCCAATTCGAACTTATTTATTTATGCTGTTAAAATTCAAAAGAAAATATGAAAATATTTCGCTAGCGAACGATTTCGCTGTAAGTGGAAATCCGCCTTTAAACTGCTTGAAAAAGGCTTGACGAAGTATGATGTATGATAAATGCGGTTCTTTCGATGCTGAAGTATTGCATCTTTGTTAAATAGCAAATAGATATATTGAGCGTCGTAATTTACTTAGAAGCAAACATATACTTAGCCATGCATGTCAGAGAGAACCGGCTGGTAAAAACACCTGCAGGACATAGACTTTTATTGTGAGTAGCGAAGGTCAGGAGTGTTTCAGTCATCTCAGACTCGGTCAGTTCAGAGAAATTCGGTCATCATTTCGAAGCCACGCAACTTGTCACTAGCGGCTTATAATTAGTGTCCCAACCAAAGCAATCTGGATACGATCATTTCAAGAAGTAAATGTTTGGAAAGAACTCGATATTTTTCATTAAAATTGCATTTTTTTTCTACGTGTATTGTACGTAATGACACGCTGATACGCGTCAGGAAACTCCTAATCGATATTGAACTGTTTTTATCAAACGTGCGCTAAAGACAGGATGATAGCAATTTTTCCACATCTACGGGATAGAGCGAGCATCTTGGGACCGCAACTGATTCCCAACACTTGCAGGCTGACAAGCAATCTTATAGAAGTATATGATATTGGCGTATGTCACCTGCTTGCTTGGTTTTAATTTTTTGTTTTGGTAAATTAATTTTTGTTTTTTCTGTTTACTGGTAACCATGTAAGCAACGCCATTGCATATTCCCTGGGCTTTGTCTTCAAATTGAAAAGATTTTCATCAAGAGATTTAGATTGCATTTGCTTCGCGTATTTAAGATAGCAATCATCAAACTTTTTAATATCTTCCTCCTACGCCTAATGTTAGGGTGCTAAACGCGCGCGTCTGACTGAAATTACTTTTGAATTAGCCTATTTTGAAACTATGGTTACCGTGAAATTCAGAAATTAACGACCCGCTTGAAACAACGAAGGCTTCCAAGGTTTCTGTAGAGTTAATCGCAATCATTTATCTATTCATTTGCAAAACAATATGAAAAAAATTTTCATTGCAGACTATTGCCGTGTTCTTCCCTCCCCTACCACTCAAAGGTTACTCTTGCCTTTCCCCCACAACTTAAGGTGACACTTGCTTTCCCCCACTAGTCGATGTGTGTGTATTTGTATGGAGGAACGATTGCAACCGGGGTTGCTTCAATTCATTGCAGTTCTCAATAGTGCTGAGATAGTGCCAAGGGTGGGCATGAATAAAATCGACAATGAGAGCCTTCTTGTAGCGAATGCGATTATTTTCTGTTTTCTAGCGCTACTGTCCTGAACGTGATGGCTGTGTTGTTGTTAGTCAGAACTGTTCAGATGGTGATATTAAAACATGTGTTAACATGACTGTTTCTTGTTATGAAAACGGAACGAAACATTGTGTTAATGCTTGGAATTACACCTGTGGTAACATCTCCTGTGAGTGGAATAGAACAAAATATTGTCCAACTCAGAAAAAGTGAGTATTATACTAATCATTTACTTGTAATAACTTGTTTGTAAGAACTGGATTATTGAAAAATTATCCTCACTAAAGCTCTAGAAAGAAGTGTTTAGAACTGATAGGGAAATTTTGTTCATGTTCTAAAGCGATATTTTACCGATTTCTATTCTATTTTAAGATGTATTGATAAAGCAGATCATTGCTGTACTGAGAAAGAGGAAGCTTGCGTGGATTTCATGGAGGGCATGAACTTTTTACGCAGCGAAAAGTTTAACTCCATTTGCTCTCTCCTTGCTTCAAATGATCACAACTTCACAGCCAACTACACCAAGTTTAAATACGAGAATCTTGTAGAGATGGAAGAGTGCGATAATGGGACTTACTTCTGTCCTTTGGTACTCCGCTGTATTCCGAGAAATCACAGTTGTGACCCTGATGAAGTCTACGAAAAAAGCCCAGGTGATGTTTTGAACGAGGAATGTGGCGTAAATGAGACGTTCTGTGGCCTCTACAAGCGCTGCATCCCGTCAACAGAGCCGTGCTCTTATAGAGCTCTTTTTAATTGGTACAAAGTTGGAAATAAATCGGTTGGCCCGTTTTCTCGACCTTGCCCGGCGAATCAGACATTCTGCCTTCTCACGTTTGGTTGCACGGAAGATTGTGACGATGTGATGGGTAATAAGAGTTGTAATGGAACAATGAGGGATAAGTTTTCTAATGAGTCCATGAGCTGTGGTATGAATGACAGTAATTGCAAGTGGAAACTAACCATGGAAAACTTCACCAATATCACCGACCCCACCGGTTCAGGTTTGTAGTCAGTAATCTTCGTGCAAAATTGCAAAATGTCTTTTCACATCCTCTGAAAGGAATTCGAACAGTATAAAGACATTCCTCATAATATCTTGATAATGTTTTAACTAATATCTCAAAGAGGCTATACCTGGTCATTTAGTGATTCAATATAGCCAGAATTATGTTCGCTGCTATCTATATTTCAATATACTGATATGGTGGCCCTCCATTTAATAAAAAAACGTCGTGTATTTTCACAGGTTGGCTTGAAACTTGCAAGTATCGGAAATTAATGCAACAAGTTCAGTGGGAAAAGACGTGCGAATGCAAACCACTGGCTAAGAAGTGCAAGAAAGAAAAGAAATGTAACAAGAAGAAGTTATGTGATATTATGTGGGAAAAAATGGAATCTTGGAATATGTTCATGAACGCAAGCATGTGGCTGGAAGATTGTGATGTCAGTGTGAACGTGACTGAGAAAATGCGCGAGTGTAACTCCACGAAAGATGATTGTGAAATCGATAAATTGTGCAAGCCTTTGAGGGAGGGGAAGTACAATAGCTCACATGCAAACCAAACCATTTCTGTCCGGGGTTGCAAAGTTGTGTTTAATGAAACTGCCATCAAAGCTTGTAATATTTCGTTCCTTTCAAGTTGTAAGATCGAAGATCTGTGTCCGAAATATCGTGAACTCGCTCTCAATCACAGCAAAAGGTTGTTTCCAAAAATTGTCAATGGATGTAAAGTTGATTGGAAAGAAATTGAGAAGTGTAACGTTACCTTTAAAAATGATTCTTGCGAGATTCACACTTTGTGCAAGTCTTTAATGCGGAATTATAACAACAGGTCTATGATCAACAAGACTGTTGATGTTGACGGTTGCAAAGTCATGTTTAACATGAGCGTGATTGAGACCTGTAATATCATTTTTCCACCATCTTGCAAAATTGAAGAACTCTGTCCAAAGTATCGCAAACTCGCCCTTAACAATACAAAAAGATCATTTCCCAAGATGGTCGAAGGATGCAAAGTCAAATGGGACGAACTGGAACAATGTAATATTACATTTATGAACGACTCTTGCGAATTGAGAGAGTTATGTAAACCGCTTCGGAAGAAAATTAAAAGTATGCCTGATAAGGGTTGGTCAATGATGAACAAAACCACCAAAGTTGAGATGTGTAATGTAACCTTGAACTACACTGTCCTTGAAGAGTGCAACATCACAATGAAAAAGAATGATTCTGACTGCAAAATCAAGCAATTGTGTAAAAAAATATTCAAAGACTTCAACAACTCCATGATGAACAAAACCATCAAAGTTGAGATGTGTAATGTAACCTTGAACTACACTGTCCTTGAAAAGTGCAACATCACAATGAAAAAGAATGATTCTGACTGCAAAATCAAGCAATTGTGTAAAAAAATAATCAAAGACTTCAACAGCTCCATGATGAACAAAACCATCAAAGTTGAGATGTGTAATGTAACCTTGAACTACGCTGTCCTTGAAGAGTGCAACATCACGATGAAAAAGAATGATTCTGACTGTAAAATCAAGCAATTGTGCAAAGAAATAATCAAAGAAGACTTCAACAGCTCCATGATAAACAAAACCATCCATGTTAAGAAATGCAGAATAAAATTTGATAAACGTGTTCTTGATACTTGTAACATCACCGTGGCGCCAGCAAACCATCAACCAACAGTAGACAAACCTCGGATTCGTATTCACAACATCCCTTACAACGTGACAACTTCCCCGAACAAAGGTAAACGCGTAGAGGAGATGCTCTCGGCAGCCGGTGCTAGTGATCTTGACAAAAATAAGCTAGGAATAGCAATTGTACAGGCAAAGAACAGTAGCATTGGATCCTGGCATTATAAGTTACCTGGTGGAACATGGATCCAAATAATTATTGACAACCCTGAGTATGCTGACAATTATAAAGGAAATGTCAAGGTTTTCGCGTTAAACTCCTCCTGTTATCTAAAGTTTCAAATGCACCGAGATGACATATTGTGGAGGAATGCAGAGGCGAAAATATCCGCCAGCATCGTTTTTCTTCCATGGGATGGTACCGACGATAGCACGAATGGTTGGCGGAATATCACGAGACCTTCCGTTAGAACCTCCGCATACGGTAAAAGGTCTGTGATAGCAGAGGCGAGAAGGTTTGGGTGTGATGGCAATCTCGGTTCTCGAGGCCAAAACGATGTCTGTGGGGTTTGTGGTGGAAATGGTCTCTCTTGCTTTGGATGTGATAATGTAAAGTACTCTGGAGCTATTTTTGGTTAGTTACATTTATTCATCTATTTTTCGTTCATACAGTCAGAGTTCGTGCTTTGTTTTAGCTATTTTGATCAGAGTTTGCTCGCTAAAATATTTAGTTATCCGATTCGTTGAATTGAGCTACAATTTTCGTTAGATTCGTTGAATTGAGCTACAATTTTACTTCATCCATCCACATTCATTTTACTTCATGTTATCATTCAATTTTTCTTTTTCTGGCGACAGATAAATGCGGAAATTGTACGGGCGGGACAACGAACGTCTCTTTCAACGCCATGGTTGATTGTGCAGGGGGATGTGGCCTCTCATTCATCGACGAATGTCGCGTGTGTCAAAGCAGAAATTTCTACGTTAACTTCACTGACTGCACTGGAACATGTCATGGTAATGCCACTAACAATACTTGTGGTTATTGCGTTGGGGGATCATCCGGGAGACATGTGATGTATGGTATGGACGCTTGCGGAGTGTGTAATGGGACTAACACGACCTGCCAGGATTGCGATGGAGTGCCGAATGGCGGGAAAGAACGAGATTTTTGTGGTAATTGTCTATTGCCCGCTGATCCTAAATTTAACGGCGAATGCGTGAATTTAAAGAAGATTGTTCCTAACAGCGGTCCCTCGATGGGTGGAATTAAAGTAATCCTACGAGGGGCTGGTCTGAAAAACGTTTCTACAGTCAACTGTAAAATCGTGAATGTCGACAACAAAAATGAGTAAGTATAGCAAACACTTTTGCACTCTTTCTTTTGTCAGACCAATTTTACGCTTGACGGTTAATTCATTTTTATCATTACAGGAGTGTGATTCCCAGTCCCTCAGTTAAAAAGAACGGCAGCAATTTTATCGAGTTTAGAGCGCCCTCTCTGAAGTCTGGTATCTACAACGTATCATGTGCTTTCGACTCTCAAGACATATGGCATATTGCGGAAGAAACATACTTGGTCTACAACAAGTCAGATATAGTGTACACTTCAATTAGTCCAGAATATACAAGCATTAACAGTCCTGTGAAGGCGGTGATTACTGGCAGCGGTTTCGTGAATGCGTCCGACGTAGCGTGCGTCACGCGTGATGGTCGTGTATTCCGAGCAAAATTCGAGAATTCCACGCGTGTGCTGTGTTCAATCCCATCTATAAAGAATTCCGTGAGACTTCACCTTGGAATTTCGTTCAGTCGCGCTGACCGTAAAATTGGAGACAATAAACTGAACTTTACGATTTATGCAAACGCACCCAACCCAACAAATGCCAGATTTTCGAATGATCTACGCGGTATTCTTGTTCAATTCGATGTCCCAACAAGATCGAAAATACGCACAACTGATTGCTTAACATTCTTCCCACCTTCCAACGTTAGTTCGTTTGGTAGAAGAAGTAGATGCGTATTCCTGACTCCAGTCCTTATGCTCATCATTTTAAGATCTCGACCCATTATAGTGCCTAATGAAACTGCAACGTTCAGACTTGATTCCATAACACAACGAAATCAGATGGTTATCAAACAACCAGCAGAGGTTTATAAATATCTTGAAATCGGTCAACCAACCGAACCTGTTGTACCAACAGCTATACTTTTTGGTACTGATTTTCTTGGTAAGTACATGTTAGGATTTATCATTATTGAAGACAAGTTCTGTTAAAACTTATGACTTAGATAGTGTTTGTGAATCTTCAGAGGATTCCAGAGAATATCTTTACACTGGCCACGCAATCGTTAACAGCCCTATACTCATTCGTTTTTAGGTCTCTGTGCAAGGCTTCGACTCAACGGTGAACTGTCCTACGGTGGTGGTGGTCGTCTTTTGACGTTCATATGGGGTGTGGACTGGGCCGACTCTGTGGACAGAGGAAGCCTCACAGCAAACCAGACAGCAAACATCAACAGAACCAGAGCCTATTTGAAATCGTTGTCTGATTTCACGGGCGAATTCCGTGCTCCGAATAATTCAATTGTTGCTGTTGGACCACAATATAACTTCACATTACGTGTCAAAAATTTCCTTGGCAAGATCAGCAATGAAGCAGCTTTCACCGTTCAACGCGAGGATAAATCTATCCCAGGACTTGATCTGGGTTCTAAGAGGAAAATAGTGAGGGCTGCATTGGATATCATATTGCAAGGTAACAACATGACACTGGACCACCTCGTTTGAGATATCTTTCTCAGGTAGTTCAGACACAAACCACGACAGCTTATTATAGAATACTACCTACAATGGGCTACCACGTTTGAGATATCTTTCTCACGTAGTTCAGACACAAACCACGGCAGCTAATTGTAGAATACTATAGCTATATCTACACTAGACCACGGCCACGTTTGAGATATTTCTCCCCGAGTTTCTGACATCTTATTTGGTCTTTATTAGCAAACGTCAAGCTGTCGTCATGTCTTCCTAAAGACTATCAACCTAAAGTTTTGTTTTCTTGGGAGATACAAGCTGTCGGTGTGAACCTGGAAGTTTCTGATAAATCGCGGTTGAATATTAAGAAAGGAACTTTGAAAGGAGGAAATGTATGTGATGAATAAATCTATAGATATTTCACAAACTTTCCTTCTAACTGAGGATCTGATAACCGAAAGCTTGCAAAATGAAAATTTAGCAAAGTCAAATTAAAAAACGTCGCAATGAATAATCCAAAACCTACAATAAAATATGTTTGCGTTTTTTTAGACCTACACACTAACTTTAACAGCCAGTATGGAGTCGGATATCTCTTTATCTGCAACAGCTACAATTGAACTGGTCGTTAGGGCGAGTCCTCTGAAAGCTATTATTAAAGGTAAAGTACTCGAAAGATTCGTGCTATTGGAATAAATGGCAACGAGTTAGCTTAACTTAGGCCTGCTTCAGACGTCGAACTTTTCATCTGCTGAACGTAATGTGAATGAGCTAAAGTCTTTGTTGAAGTTCATATGTATTTGATTTGGCACACAAACGTCTGGAATGGGTCATTCCTTTTATACTCTCTGGTTAAGAGGATTTCAACGAACAGTATAAAAATTAAAAATATTTCTGTCTACAGGTGGAAATAGTTTAGTGGTTGGGGAAGATGATACCTTTATTCTGGATGGTTCACGTTCTCGAGACCCTGATCTCTCCTCTGAATCTCAAACGTACACATGGCTGTGCTATAAGAATAATGTTCCGTGTTTCCAGCCTGACCCTAAAAATGCTAGAAGAAAAGAAAGAATGGTTATCCCGTCTACTGCGAAAACCAGCATCAATGTACCTCAACAATTGGACACAAATAGCAAGTAGGAAAAAAACCTTACATTAGTTCAATCATAATATATCATGCAACGTTGACGATTGTCCGTTCTGGGGTTCACAGAAGATTAATGTTTCATTGCTGATTGGTTTGGGGTTAAGTTAAGGACGGAAATGAAATGTGAATAACTAAGAATTCACAAGGTTTTCTCTCATCAAAGGCTCGCGTAAATTTGCAATCGTACATTTGTTACCGGTGAAGCATTTTCTATTTTTGCAGGTACAAGTTTGTGTTGAAACTCACGAAAGGCAAGAGAAAGTCAGAAACATTTATTGAGGTGTACGTGAAATCTGGCGCTCCACCCAAAGTTATCATTAATCCAATTACCACAGCCAAGATTAATCCAACCAAGATTCTTGTCCTGGAGTCGCTCATTGACACTAAAAAGACTGTAGATGCAACTTGGAGTTGCGTTCAGGGCGAAGGTATAATTCACTATACATTTAGTTGAACGCTATCAAAAAAAGTTTTGTCGAATAACATCAAGTAAGATTCTAAATGAACAAAACAAGTTACTAACTGTGTTATCATTCACCTTAGAGCTCACTAAATCTGCATTAAATCTGTCTAGAATATGGTTTTATTGAACTGAATGCCCAAGGGGTTGCATTAACAGCGCGTGACCGCAAATTCATTAAGAAATCTTCGCAAGATAAAGTTGTCGCCACCTCAGCGTTAGTCATCAATAAAAACAGACTCGAGGAAGGAGTCACATACAAGTTCATACTTAGGGTAGTCCACAGTGATGCATCGTCCTTTGCAGATATTGAAGTGACCACGAATGCCGCTCCGTCCCAAGGTTAGTAATACTTGATGTGGTACATGCTGCTGACTCCCCCTGATTCATCGTTAGATACAACATGTTACTCGTTATGTGTTGTTATTATGTCTCGTGTTACGACAAGAAAACCCCCAGCGCACGTGCTTCGTCATAAGTCGGGGTACTTAACAATCGCTTGACCATCGTATAGGTATGTTGGAGATCGAACCATCTTCGGGATATGTCGGAAACACGTTTACGTTTGCTGCTAGCGAAGGTTGGGAAGACGACGCTGACGACCTGCCGTTGACGTTCCAGTTTGGTTATTACGTCCAGGATTCGGGGGAAGTACGTGAGGAATTTCTTGGAACGCCATCTGAGGAAAACAGATTGGATTTTGACCTGCTGCCTCCAGGTACAGTATTCATACCATTAAGCTCAAAGCATGGTTCATTTGGAATGGAGTAAGAACCCGAGTGCATGCAGAAGGTTGAAAACAATCTTGTCCATTACGTTTCAGGAGATCCATCCAAAGACTACAATCTGACAGTCTTCGTGATAGTGACTGATATCTACGGTGCAGTAGCTACAAGGAAAGCGAACGTGATTGTCAAACCAATACCACTGGATGTTACTGCCGTTAACAAGTTTTCAGGGGCAGTTGAGAGGGAATTTGAATCTGGTAACTTTGCAGGCGGGGCAGGTATGGAATTAACTTTGCATTTGTGTTGGATTCCCCCTCATGCACAGTTTTTCTTAGAGTTCTAGTTGTCTTCTCAACTAGATTGAATTAGGCTAACTAAGATATATTTATCATTTTTCTGTTATGTTTCCAGCGAAAGCCAGTGCATTGTTTGTGGCCTTGTCAGATGACAATTCGAATGGTACTAATGTCACCACAGAAGTCGTGAGGAAATTGAAAAAAAGTTTTACTAATAAGGTACTATTTGGACATCTTTCATTGTTAAGCATTTGGTTTAGGAATCTGGAGATGGTTCCGGGTGATCTTGACTACTTGAATTGCACAAAACGATTGGTTGCTTACTGTCCTATATATAATCTTTGTCACAGGTTCTGAGTGAAGTAGAGACAGGAGGTGTTCAGGACAGATCTGCACGACTTGTCGCACAGAAATTGTTGGTGCGGATGACCGTCAATTGTAAACCACTCTGTGACCCAGTCAGAGTTGTACGTGTGTTGTTCAAAATGGTGAGCGGGGAACAGTCCTCTCCCAAGAGACGGCGACGTGCCACCGTAACTAACAACTATGACAGCATCGAAGTTAAAACTGGAGAAGAAGTTTCAACTGTTCTTAAGATCGCGGAAAACGTCATCACCCCTGACGATTACACAAATAGCAGTTTGACGGCTAAGACAAGCTTTTTATCAACAATCAAGGCTCAAGAACCTTCGTTATGCAAAGGCTTAGCTACGGGCGGCCCTGCTGAAATAGCCTTGTCTAATATCACTGTTATGAGAGCCGTCAGAGATGCTTTAGGCTTGTACGCTAATGTTGAAACGAAATACAAGGAGATATCAACTTCAGAATCACCTGAGTATATTCAACAAACAGTGACGTATAGACTGGGAGAAACGTTAGAGGAACAATATGCATCATGGGCCTGTACATCTGATGATACTTGCACTGGAACATGCATAGCAACTGCTCAGGTATAGAATGGAAATAGTGATTGATGGAGATAATAATGATGATGATTCCGATGATCGATAGTAACGATTGTTTTCATTGATGATATTCTGATGATGATGATGATGATGATAGTGGTGGTATATGTGTGTCCAACCATTTTTCATTCTTCGTTTAGTTTAAAGATGATCTTTTGATCCAGCACGATCCAGCAGATAAAAACATAACTCGTCTTAGCAATATTGCTTCAATACGTCTCTACAATCCGAAAACTTTGGCTGAGATTCCTGCCTCTAGTCTGGCAAAACCTGCCGTTCTTCGATTCCCAATCGATCATGCTGAGATGTATGAAAACTATACAAAAGAAGTAAGTTGTATCCATGCTAGATTTCCTTCTAATTTCGTAGCGCTGTTCTATTTCATTATCAGTTCTAATTTCTGGAACATTGTTTGGAACGAACACTCAGACATGTTTATATTTTATAAAGTGTCGCACGTGGAACGAAGTAGAAAATGAATGGAAGATGTCTGGGTGCAGTGGGTACACGACCCTGAACGACAGTATCATTGAATGCAAGTGTTCGCAGTTAGGTTATATTGCTGTGTTCCTGGGTGAACAGAAGACACAAACCACACCTGCCGTAACAACGTCGCCGTCAACCACAGGTTGGAGCATTTTTTATCTTTTATTATCAAACATTATGAATAATTTGCCAGATTTTGAAGTTCTGAACTGTTGGGTGTTTCATTGGGATCTCATTTTTTTGTGTTTTTTTTTCGCCAGAGCAAGCCGTGACTATCGAGTTTGCATTTGTTGCAAATTACAGCCAAATCATCTCCAATAATACGACAAAACAAACCTTCATTTCGCATCTCCGACCTTTCCTTGCAAAACGTCTCAACATTTCTCAAGCAAGAATAACGAATATTAACGTCAGACCAGGAAGTATCATTGTCACATTCACCGTTCTTCCCAGCAACAATGCAAACGACCGTTCTGTCAATTCTACAGTCCTCTACTTCAAGCATTTGGTGATGACTAATAATGTTAACCTCACTTTGCCGGGTTCCAACGTAACAATACGAGTTGATCCGAGCTCCTTTAAGATCATCACGACCTCACCAACAACTGTCGCTCCACCCCGAGATGCCGACGATGATGACGATGGTTTGAGCTCGGCTGAGATAGCAATAATCGTTGTCGTGTGTGTGTTAGTCTTCATCGCAATAATAACAGGCTTGATTTATTATTTCTTACGTGTCAGACCAAAGAGAGCGGGAAAGATTCCTCCCCACAGTTCCCGCATGCAACTTAATGAACAGCAACAGAACAATAACGTAACTGAGAAAGATTCTGGTGTTTTCAACAAACCCGTCGATACAGGTAAGATTTTTAACAGGAAAACAACATTTGAGAAATATCACAATCACGTCTGTTATCGATGTTCAAAAAGAAAACTTTTGTGGAGTATTTTCTCAAAATAATTAAACTACTATCTTAGTCAAATTCTCACATTCAGCATTTAATTTCAGATGAAAAAGCAGTGTAAAGTCAGCCTCTTTAACACACAGGCTGAAGACGAACTCGAAGAAAACAGTATTTTTAGTGAAGAACCTATTTAGTTCATTTATCTTTGAACACGTATGTGCATGGAGTAGAAAAATACATTTTTGTAGAATCGTAGTCTTGTAGATCTTTACACAGAACTGTGTCAGTAGCACTATTTCGCATTTACAAATGGACAATATCGACATGTGATTGGACATAAGTTTGATTTCTAGAATGAAGTCTTATTTTAACTCAATAGCGAGAAGAAAATAATACCAGGACTGTTAGGGTTAAACACAAGCCATTCTATTTTGTACATCCTGGTTGCTGATTATGACGTTTATATTATATAAATGACGCTTTCTTTTTGATGTATGAAAAACCTACGCACCACCGGTGTTTTTGAAAAACACTGAGTTTTTGTAATTATCACTTGAAACAATATGACACTAGTTATTTACACGTATTTTGTGTGCTGCATGTTTATTTATTGATTATGTGTTTGTGCAATAAATATTTATGAACACTTATTCAGTGAGATTTTGACAACACATCTGGTTTCATCATGTTGGAATAAGCTTTATTTGCAAGAGAAAGGTGTAGTGTAGATTTACAGAGAGATTTGAACACAAAAAATTGAACTTAAAATATTTATTTGCATCTGATGATAACTCGTTTTTCTTGTCTCCTATAATTAACTAGTGAAGTTCAATAGCAACTTTAGGACATTCCACTTCATCACTTTCAGAGACAATTCACTTCGTTGGCCATATTAAAAAGTCTGATAAATCATAAATACTCTCATTGTAGTTTTAAAAGTAAGTTTAGAGACCAACAATTGTCTCGCTTCGGGCTATTACCGTCGTTTGACATTGAGAGGTTAATTAACTTTCGTATTTCAAATGTGATCCGTTTTCGTATCGTCTGTTGTTCCAAGCTTTCTTCCATGCATGCTGTACCCACACAGCCATCCCGCATATCCACAAAGAACCCCGGATACCCTTAATCGTCTTTATAAGCATCGAGTAAAGCCAAAATGGAGAAATGGCATCCTATAGCGGCTCCAAAGATTCCAAACACAGCGACCAGTGTATCCACAACAAAATGATGCCATTCCAATCTATCATAACATATTTTCATATGGAAGATGGCCGGAAAGATGAAAGCAAGGCACATTCCTGTGAAGTTTCCGACCAATGCCATGTACAGCCCGAAATGAGGGATTATCACACCCGTGAGTAAGGTAACTGAGATGACGAAGGAGCGTGTTGCAAACATCGTGATGCGCGTCAGCCTGTCTGTGCCCTCGAGTAACGTTGTCAGCGGAAGCCATGATACATTGATATCCTGCAGCAATTCAAACACCGTATACACAGGAATTGTATAGGAAGAAAGTGCCAGGCCAAACACCAAAACATTTATAGGCAAATGAAGGAAACCGGGGGGGATATTTCTTGTGATAACCTGCTTAGTTTGATCTTGAAACGTGAGGAAACCAATGATACCAAAGCCCAGTTTTACGCCCGTGTTTGCGAGATACGCGAGATTTATGACTTGAGGAAATTTCCCAGGCTCTCTCATGCTATCCTCAATCGCAGGCATGTACGGCTGTGAAGCGTAGCTTACTACGATTATTCCAACTGCCACTCCGTATTGACTTATATCAAATTCAGGCACGGCGTCCGTTTCCCATCTTGGTAAATGCCAGACACAAAAGCCGATCAGGATAGTGTAGACCACCTGACCGATAAGAACAGCAACGAAACTGACCCAGGACACATCCGTGATTGACTTGAGGAGAATATTAGGCAAGACCATCAGGGCTACAATCGCAGTCCAGTCACTACGCTGCAGTCCCAGATGTAGAAACGATTTCTCTAAAATTGAACCGCTCAAGATCAAAAGTAAAGTGCAATAGGACATTTGTTCAAACATTTGAGCGAAATGCACCAAGGTTCGTCCGTATCGTCCGGAGAAGGCGTCTCCAATATCCATATAGCTGCTTCTTGCTCTGTATCGTTCGCCGTTTTTATAATCATACAGGCAACTTACCAAAATCTTGTTGGTATAATTTGAGATCACAGCTACCCCAGCAATGCTGAGCAAAGCCAGCCAACCTCCGCATTTTACTACAAACGGCATTGTGAGTACAGCAACTCCCTGGTTGGCATTGAAAATGTTCCAGAATGTCTGAACATTGCTTGACTTGTCAGGTTCTCCATCCACATTCTCTATTGAGTCCTCCTCGTCACTGTCATCATATTCGCTACGAGGGTTTAACAAGAAGTATAATTTTCTTCGCCATTTGCTTCGCATTGTGTTGCAAATGCTGTCGTTTCCTTCACTGCGGTGAGGAAGTTTGACTTTCCTAAATGTAATTCAATCTTTTCGTTGCTCTGATAAAATCGCGGTCTAGCCGAGGCCCTGTCGTCGTTTTTGCCCTCCTTTAGAATTGCACGAACATCTTTTATTGCTTCAATTCACGTCCGCTTTTATATCATCCTTCGCCCACAAAGACATAGCTTTCTAATAGAGAATTATTCCAAGTTTTCTAATAGGAAATTAAACAGCCACCTGTCATTGACTTCTGTATTGAAGTCCGTTATAAACTTTACCGGCACAACTATCGGCTAATCAGATTCCAATCTCTCAAAACCT
This sequence comes from Dendronephthya gigantea, assembly GCF_004324835.1. Classification (NCBI taxonomy): domain Eukaryota; kingdom Metazoa; phylum Cnidaria; class Anthozoa; order Malacalcyonacea; family Nephtheidae; genus Dendronephthya; species Dendronephthya gigantea. Next base: position 374,504 of record NW_021163090.1, read on the forward strand.
TCGCCACTGAGATATTCTTCACTTCGTTAGTTTCTCCTTTTCTCAACTGCTTACCCTTGTCAGACTGGCCAAATGTTCTTTAAATCTCTCCAATATATTTCAATCGATCACTTTCTCCTCATATTTCAATCAAAAAATAAGTAGTTAGTTTTAAATAAATGCCAAACTGTTTGTCATAATTGATTTGCTCTATTTGTCTGCCCTTATAATGAGTTTTTTCTATTAAGCCACAAGTATGTGCTGCAGCTGACCAGATTTAAACCATTAAATAATTCATGCTATCCATTTCAATCCAGTGTCTGTTTGGACAAAATAAACCAACTTTACCCGAATTTGAAATGCATCAGTCAAACGTCCCGTCTTCTTATCAAATTTCCCTGATATTTCCATCGCAACGGGCGTAGGCGTTCATAAATAAATTGAAGTTTGACTTTTCTTAATTATTTCTTACTTTTTACATCGCAATTATGTCCACTCGAAATAAACTGGCCCAGAATTGTCAAAGATTGAGAGAAAAAGATTTGGCAGCTCGGTGCAGAGTTTGTGTATGGAAACAGCTTAGTTTTTTTTTGTATTAAGCAACTACAGTTGCAGTTATAGCTCTATTCCTTTCATTTAATCGAAGACTTGATACTTTTCTGACTTAAGTAAACAGTCAAGGGCGCTTCTCCATCATAATGACTGCAAATATTCAAATATGTTCGTTATGAAATCTTCGATCCATTTTTAAGACGTTTTCGAAAAGTCTTTTGTGTCAAACGATTAGTTATCAGTTCGAGTATTTCGAAGCATGAAATATTTGACTCCAAGAATTTTTCTTAATCAAGAGTAATCGTGTGGCTTGTACAGTTTGGCCTCGATGATTTTCTTGCTTTAGTTCCAATGAATAATTTATCCAATGCATACGCAATCAGCTTTATTTAGTGAATCTGTTTAAGGAATGATAAAACTTTATTAAGTTTTTGTTGTGGGTTGAGGGGTTGAATAAGTTAGTCTTTCAAGATAATGATCTTGTCTCGAAGGCTTAATTAAATTGTAAGTTTTCCAGAATGTATTTTCAAATATTCTTCTTATCTCAAACGTGCGTGTGTGTGATTTCATGTCCTTAGGTGCTGTAAAAAAGTAAAAAATGATCAAGATTGTGTCTGAACAACAGGATTTACACAAACGATGATATTTAAATCCCCATTTTATTTACTCTTTGAACCTGGATTAAAGGATTATCAATAAATTATTTTAATCTCTTTGTATTGTACAACATGGGTCAAATGCTATTTGTAAAGGTAATTCATGCGAATGATCCATTCGTTCTGATAGGATGGCACATTGCCATCTTTTGTTATCGTTGTTTGGTAATTGTTACTGCAAAAAAACATAGTTGATAGACCATTGCAACATTTCCGCCGGCCGCCTCGTTCTCAAGCGATCACGTGTCTGTACTTTAACGAACCTATTTTTTTACGCAGACGAGCATCGCGCAAGGCTTGATGGGAAGAAGCATCTTCTGAAGAAGCCAAGATGGCGTTACGAAATTTTCAGATTTTGACTAGAAATGGTCGTTTAAAACCGCTCGTTAATGCTGTAAAGGTGAGGATGTCGTCTTATATTTTTTATGGAAGAAATATACATATGTTTTGTTCAACATGAGCGAATTGTTGGGTGAAATAAGTGTATTTCCTGTTCAAAAACATGAATTGAAGATGTACAATTCTTGTACTTGTGTACAAGTAGAAATATATGCTACAACCATTTTTAAGCAAATGAACAATTCTTTCTTTTAAACTGTCCAAATTTTAGAACATCTCATAAAAACACTTTGAGATTGTCTTTAAGGCATATAAATCGACAGAAATATATTTTTTTTATACGAAATATTTGACACCGTCACACCGGTATCACATCTGTAAACCTCTTGCAAAATCATGTTGTGGTATTCAGCGTCTGGTTTCTATAAAAATATAAAATTAAATTAATTCACAGGCCAAGTGCATGAGCTCAGCACCAGGAAGTACAAAGAAATCATCAAAGGTAACATTCCACTTCCAGTGCTTTTTATATGGATCAAGGTTTATTTTTCAACCTAATTGTTCAACAACAGTTATGAATGGTTTCTTTCTTGTAATTCAGTCCTGGGTTGCTCTTGGCTTGCTAGCAGCAGGTGGTAGTGGCGTGGCTTTACTTGGTGCAACAGTATATGCCGAGGAGTTGGGGTTACATCCACCCCACTTCCCATGGACTCACAAGGGTTGGACACAAAGTTTAGATCATGCAAGGTACAGCAAGACTTCTTGTCACCTCAATTGATCAAGCTTTGTGAAATTTTAAAGCATTTTTACCTTTTATAGCATGCGACGAGGTTTCCAGGTCTACCAACAAGTGTGTGCAGCTTGTCACAGCATGAAGTATATTGCATTTAGAAATTTAGTTGGAGTTACTCATACTGACGAGGAGGCCAGAGCTTTAGCTGAAGAGGTATTTGAATGCAATATATCCTTGTCAGGTTTTTTTTGGGATCTCTTTTAAATCTTGATTGTTGGAAGTTAAACAACATGTGCAGACAGAATGAAATCTATCAATTCAATTTATTGTAGATCCAAGTTATGGATGGTCCTGATGACGAGGGAAATATGTTCGAAAGGCCAGGAAAGGTTTGCTGCTTTCTTTAAAATCATAATCCAGTTTTGTTTGTCAACAATGACTTAATTTTTTACCTTTGAAAAACTATATAGCTTTCTGATTACCTGCCTAACCCGTACCCTAACGAAGAAGCGGCCAGGGCTGCTAATGGAGGTATATTCAATCATAGATTAATTGTAAATAGTAGTGTAAATTATTGCAAATGCAAAGCATATAATTTTTAACCATTGTTTTGAATCTTCAGGTGCTTATCCTCCGGATTTAAGTTTTATTGCAAATGCTAGACATGGCGGTGAGGTGAGTAATTACAGTTGATTATAAGTATTGGTATTCTCCTTTCAAAATCAGACTATGTTCTAAAGATATAGAATGTATTAGATTGGAAATGAATTTATGCTTTTTAGGACTATATATTCTCAATCCTCACGGGATATTTTGATGCTCCAGCTGGCATTGAACTTCGAGATGACCTTTACTACAATGCTTACTTCCCTGGTCAATCAATAGCAATGGCACCAGCTTTATATACTAATATTATTGAATATGAGGATGGTAAGTATCTCTGTTTAGCTATTTGTTTAAAATCACCACCAAAATTCCCAATGCAATAAAATTTTTGTTTCTTCAAAGGTACCCCTGCCACAATGAGCCAGTTAGCTAAAGATGTTAGCACATTTTTGAGATGGGCTGCAGGTGGGTTGATATACATATTGCATTGATATACATATCATCTCAAAACCACCTTACAAACTGGACTGTTGGGCCTAATATTAAACAACACATCAATCCACATGCAATGATATATATGTTTGATCTCAACTTTGAGAATATTCTTGTTTAGAACCTGACCACGATCAGCGTAAGAGAATGGGAATAAAGGTAATGACGTTTTTTTTCAATTTTTTTTGTTTTTGACATGTTTCCTAAAAACAACCGGTTCTCTCTACCTGCTAGGCACTGTCAATATTTTCCATACTGGTGCTTGCTTCGTGGTATTACAAACGACACAAGTGGAGTGTCTTGAAGAGCAGGAAGCTAGCATATTGGGCTGCATCAAGATAATACAACCATATAAGAACGACTTTTGCAATTGTATTTATGTCTTTACCTGGCTTAGTGACGACAAAATTTGTGACATAATTTGTTGGTGGATACCTTTATGGAGTGCTGTTTATTTCATGCAAATATCAGCATGCGTTTGAAGATAAATCATATAATTTTTATTTGTTAAAAACTAATAAATTTTAGTCCACTATTGTGGATCTTTAAAAAAGCAAAATGGTCTCTTTTAATGGTTGCAGTTACAGTAGGTAATTGAAGAAGATTTCTGGAGAACCAAGATGGGGCTTCAGTACACATTTGAAACATAAGGAAAGATTTTACATTTTACTACAAAATAAATTAGTCCACAATGAAAATTTACATTGTATTGTAAGATTTTTTAAGGTGCGAGGTTGTTATAAAATATTTCATGTTTGATTCTTCATGGACATAAAATACAACTGAGAGAGCCAGCAGAGATTGATCACATGTACAGGAAGGAAAATCTAAATTGGAAAAAATAGAAAAATACTGTGAGAAAATCTGAGTTGAAAATTGGGACAACCAATGAACTAGTTACTTTACCTGCTCAGCAACTGAGGAAGGCTAGCTATGATTGGTCCATATCCTGGTGAATTATCAAATAACTCAAAGAGTGGGGCTGCGACCAACTTGTAGTTTCTTGGCACAGCAAAATTTGCTGAATGAAATATAGGAAGTTAAAGTCATCATTACACAGTGAATAACTTAAGAAGGTTGTATAAAAAGCTACAAGACCATACCTTTTTCACCAAGTTGCATTAGGAATAATTTCTTTTGTTCTTTAGGTTTTGATATATGTGCAGGAATATATGGATACTAGAAAACATACCAATGATATCTCAAGGTGATATTTCTAGGATGAGGGTACAGAACATCATGTTTTTACCTGTGGAGCTTCAAAGTTTGGCCTCCACCAACTCCCTAAACTGTCTTCAATCACCCATTCCATCTCTTGGTTACTTTCTGGACGTCCTAGAATCTGTGACAAAAAAATATATTTTTTATATATTCAAGGAGGTACATGGTGGTAGTTTTAGCTCATGGTACGTACCTCCGTCATTGCTCTTTTCAATCCTTCATTCTCATCTTCACCGGGAGTAAGTTCCCCACCAGGTCTTTGATGAAAAAATTAAAAGCTATTATCTATGTCTGCATATTTTCATCAACTTTAGATCACCACATCCATACTTACAGTTTAAAAAATGTTGTACCAAGTTGTAGCAGTAATATATGAGGTAGGCCATGCTCGTGAACAATTAAAACACCTTCAACTGTTTTTCTCATTCCAAACTTTTCATATTCAGCTCTAAACAAATATGGAAAAAGATGCAGTTATTTAAAATTTATGTACCCAATAGTAACTAATTTCATTCTTTTAGAAAAGAACTATGTAGTTTATACCTCATTCGTTGAAATCTGGTAAAAACAGAACTAGAAAAGAAATCAAATTATGACTTATAAGAGTTGTGTTATTAATGAACAGTTTTATGCTAATTATTTGTGTGATGTTTACTATATTTTCTTTACCTATCTTTCTCATATAATGCTTCTTTAGTTCCAAAAGTATAATTTGTTAACGGATACCTAAAATACAAGGGTAAAACATCAAACACTGAAATGTCTATAAATGTCTTCAGTCTTCACTCCTAGTCGTATTTTGAAGTGGTATTGCATGTCATCTACGCCTCACAGCTTACTTACAATCTGACAGTTCTTTCTACAGAGTAATTATTTGTTGCTCCAACTGACGGTAAGGCATAACTGCTACCACTTGTCGACCTACGAGGCCATCCAGCAGCACGTGCAACACCGTCTCTCGCCGCCATCTTGTATTGTTGTTGGCGTTCTTGTTCGATTAGTTATGCAATTAGCGACATAATTATTCCATAATTAACAGAATCACTCAGAAATAAGGGGAACGTAACTTTGACGTGAAAAATGTTTCTTGGAGTTATTGATTCTGCCTTAACCGAAACAATATTTTTTATTTAGTTTTCACGAGAAGACTTAGTACTGAAACTGTTGGTTTATCATTAGAGTTTCTATGTATGCGCGCGCATCATAAACATGTGCCTCCCACATGCGTTAGGATAATGCCAGTCGTTTAAAAGCCTGCTTGAAACATTTTTCGGTAGCTTTGCGCAGTGGCATTATCGTAGCTGATGAAGTTCATCTGAGGCGCGATTATTGCTGATTGAAAACTTATACCAATACCCCGCCAGACGGCCTGAAATATGGCCGGCTGTGCAATTTTTTTTGGTCCTTCATTGGACCGATATTTACAATAATAAAAATACTTGAAAGTTGTTTGAACAATAACTTTTATAAGAGTTGTTTACCAATAATTTTTATAATAAGTGTTTTATTTCAGTCATTACTTTACATATCTTTTGAACTCTCTAGTTCACTCTCCATTCTTTCTAAAACCTTTTCAGTCATTTTCAACTGATGTTTCTTTTTAGCATTTTGCATAGCTATTTCATCTTTCAACACTTTATCATATGGAATGACATAGCTCAATCCTTGCATGCATAACCCTATGGGAGTACAAATTCCTGCACCAAACAGCGCTCCAATAAGAATGCCACGAAAACCAGAGAAGAGTTTATACACAATTCCTGTGGTAGCACCTGCGGCAATATAGTTTAAAGCATCTTCCTTGTCTCGACCAATAGAGACAGCTGTAAGTGTTGTGCTGTAAATCCCAGAGTATAGTCCAGCTCGCCAACCCCAACGGCAACCATATTGAAAAAATCCTAACAAAATTGCTGAGAAATGTTCCCTTTCAGCCTGGACAGATGATGTATATATAGTTAGTTTATTACTATTGATATTTGAGACTCCACGTATCCTAGCACCATAACGGCCACCAATCATCATTCCCACCAATGATCCGCAACATACCACTACAGGAATATGTGCAATCTCTGGACGGATTTCCCCAAACTCGTTTTTTGAGAATGCTTGTTTCACTCGACCCCAAAAGGTGTCTGGCCTTTCATCATCAATAAGCATAAATTCTGTCATGGTAAAGCATTAAATTTGGTATAAAATTGACAAGTAACTTTTTTTCTTTCTTACAATTGATCTGGTGGCTTTACTGGACTATATATATAGTGAGATCTCACTGGACTAAATCACTTTACAAAATGGCGGATGAGGGTGCAAGTCTGAATTTAACTGCTGCTAGTCAGGATTTCGATGCCAGTGAGAAGGAAGATGAGGTGAAATATATACGATTTATTGTTCTATTTTATTTTCCTCTAATTGAATGTGATAAAACGAGCAAAGATGTTCAAAATAATGCCAGTGACTCCCAGTACTATAAATTTAATGTAATCTCTAAACTTCCATAATTATGAGGGCATTTTAATGCAATACCTTGGCCTTATTCCTGTGTTATTTCTTGCAGTTTATCGCTAAAGATGTTCCTGAACTTGTAGCTTTGCTATCGGACCTTAATGACAAGGTATTTAGAAGGAATTTTGAATTTTCCCATACCAATGACTAAATGAGCATGTGAAATTTATATTTATAAATTGTTGAATTATTAAATGAGCAATCAGTGCACATTTTCTGAGTCTATTAATTTACGATATAAACTGCTACTTTAGCTCTCAGATGCAAACAAAAGAACCACGTCACTTATTGAGAAAGTAGACACCAACACATTATCTACTGAAAAGGTAAAACTTCAAAATTCAATAAATAAATATTTTGTGTGATCATTCACCAATCATTCATCTGAATTGTATATTAATACAGGGAGTTAGTTTTCTGGAAATGAAATTTCATTTATTGTTAAGGTACAGTATGCTATGTTGAAAATTTTTCATTTAATCCTACCATATCATAATAAGAAACTAGAATTTACTTTTATGTTTTTAGTTACTTGATAAATTTAGTGCACTACATGCTATTAAAAGCTCATGGTAAATCCATTGAAGGCAGTCCTACTGTTGATCGATTGGTGGAGCTACGTACAGTAAGAGATTTTCTGGCTTGGTAGCCATTCTATGTAGCCATCACTGAAAGTGTTTGAGGTTTTCTGAATATCCTTTAACCCAATATCCTGTCTTCAGGTTATGGAGAAAATTCGCCCAATTGATCAGAAATTAAAATATCAGATTGATAAACTGATTAAAATTGCAACTACAGGACTTGCAGGTATGCTAAGGGTTAACCTAGGATTTCTTAGAATCTCAGTTGACATTTATCCTACTCAAATATTTTCCAATTTAAGTTGTGAATGCATGTGTGTTTCAGGACAAGAAAATGATCCTTTAAGATTCAAACCAAGACCAGAAAACCTTGTTAGCAAGGTAATCTACTATAATTTGTTATTAACAGATTGTCGTATAGTTTCATGATGAAATGCTCTGTTTTGTTTCAGCTTGAGGAGACAGAGGAAATGGACGAGGGTGAAGCAAAGAAACCAGGAATTTATGTTCCTCCTAAAGTTGCTGCTATGCATTATGGTAACTGTTGCAACAACATCTCTACAATGTCCAGTTTAAATCAGTTGTCTGATTTGAGAATTTGTTCAAATAGATGATGATAAAATGTCAAGATGCAGAAAATCAGAAGAGACAGCCAGGAAGAAAGCTTTGAGCAGTTCACTTCTAAAAGAACTTAGAGGTACGTATTGTTTCATGATGGTAGTGGGCTGTATATGTCAAATGATTTAAACTAGTTATTGCAGGACTAAGGTGTTCTACTTTCAAGAATTTTTATGTTACCATCTGTAAATATCATGGGTAATTGTTATATGTACCATTAACTTTTCAGACGAATACTCTGAGGCTCCTGAAGAGTTGAAGGTGCTTATTAAATTATTAACATTTTTTTTGAATATTCAATTTAAAATCCACATTATTTAATGAGAATGTCAAATCCAATCATTTTTGAAACATCTTCTGCAGGAAGGAGAAGTGTTTGATAAAAGAAATGAGAAAGAGATTGATGAGGACAAGCATCAGCAAAGGTTGATCTTACATGTTATTTCTTATCTTTTATACAGGAAAACTAAATTTGTCTTTTTTAAATCTTACAGATACGAAGAAGAGAACTTGGTCAGATTAATGTCAAGAAAAAGTGGAAAGGTGCAATTGAAAATCTATTCTAGAAAATTATTGTCACTGTAAGCTTGGAAGTCTGATAAAACCCATTTTATCATTTTCTAAAAATTTAGAATATGAGGAGACAAACTCAGTCACTGGATGACTTAACCAAGTTCACAGATCTGAGTGTTTTGACAAAGAATATTGTGGGTGATGAGGTACGATTAGAGGTAGCCTTAGTATATAAGTGGAAGAGGTTTTTTCTGATAGTCTGATAGATAACCTTTTTTTATTTTTAGTCAGAGGACAGTGAAGATGGTGGAACACCAAGGTTAGATAATTCATTGATGCATTATGTTTTTTATAGAAACTATCTTTTGAACTTTTTTGTGATCCTTACAGGAACACCTCCAAAAAGAAGAGAAAGTCAAGAGTATGTAAAATAATTCTGAATCCTATAGAACATGGTACAGACTCCTGTCTAACTTTATTCTTATACTATATTTGCAGTCATTTGGCAAGTCAAACAGCAACAAGAAACACAAGAAAGGTATAGTGAATATTTATTCTTAAATCTTTTTAGGTTCCATCCTTCACTCAACCAAACCACCTTTATATCTATAATCAATTTCTTTCAACAGTTTGCTATGTAGCAGTTCATATTTGCTTTCTCTTTCTGCAAGGTTCATTCAAGCGAAGGCAATGAGCTTTCTGATGGTGTTCAAGGTGGTCAACTCAGTGCCATTCCTCCACCAGAAAATTCCAGTCTCTATACAACGAAAGATCATCAAATTGGAACAAGTGAATTGAAACAAACAATATTTAATATCAGCCTGTTTTTACCTCTTTATGTTCAACAAATTCAATCCAATCTGAGGGTGAAGTGGGTAATAAACCCATGGATTGACATTTATATAAAGCCATGAATAACAATGCAATATTCCCAAGCAGGTAAATGATCTTCATAAGAAACGATTGGTCACCTTCAAGAGTTGCAAACGCTGTAATGTAATATTCAAAGATATTAGTATTATAACATTTGAGAAAGTGTACTCAAGAATAACTGTACCAATACTTCACCTGATGATATTGAAAACAAGGCTTTCACTGGCTTCAGAAACATCATACCAACCATCATGATTGGGAAAAGGGAGATTGTGTTACCAGCCATGTACATTATAAATAACGTCATGGGAATCTGTTTTAGTGGACCAATTGCAATATCCCAGGATTTCTAAATATGAAATACGATTTGAGAATAGAGTTTTATCTTTTCTGCATGGTCTCAAAACAGCATACATAACAAAGCTTCGAGCTTCATCCAAGGCAGTTTTACCTTTGTGACTAGATTGTGATCAATTTCATGAGAATCCTAAGTAAAATTTAAAAAAATTAGCATCATGGAGCCATTGCAGTAACCCAATAGTAAAATATCTTAAATCACTTGCCGTGTCTGTAAGTTGTTTGTCTGTGTATCCAGCCGGGTTAGCAAGTTCAATAGTTTGATGAGTGTATTTGTCAATAGGCATGTATTTTGGTCTAAACAGAAAGAATTTGGTGTAACATGACCTAGGTTTCCACCAAGCCTCGTTTTCATGCCAAATTGCAACATTGCACAACAAGATTATATAAGCTATGTGGTGTAGCAGGTTGGTAGATTTTTACTTCTTGCTACTGAGAAACAGCGTAGAAATCACTTCTGCACCAATTTCTGCTAATATCAACGAAAGCTCGAAAACATAGTAACATTTGCGTATTTTTACTCCTGACCAAAACAAGAATATCTGAACAGTATAAAGTGATGAAATGAGCCCAGAGTGTTAGGTATAACAGTCCTCCAACCAATCATGAATCTAACGAACCTGGAAGTTAAATCTAATGCCCATTTTGAGACGTTTTTTCCCTTCGCGACCACGTTTCGAGCGGCCATCTTTGATATCGCGCGTCTTTATCAAAAATGGGAGCCTGAGGAGGCTTCTAGTTCCCGGATGAATGATGAATGGCGTGTAGCCGCGGGAAATTTCGAAAGCCGCGGGAAGAAGGATTCTGGAACTAAGGTATGCAATATCGTAATTTTTAGTGGGTTTTTCTTTTTCGTTTCTTTATCACTTTATATATTTTAACTATAATATGTTTTGTTGTAGTATTCCGAGTTAGATTTGTTGTGGGAAAGCGGAGATTTGCAGGTATTAAACGGTGTGCTAATGGACTGAATGTAGTGAATGGTACCATGCTGCATATTTGAAAATGGCTAGAAATATATTTATGGAAGTTTAATCATTTTAAGAAGATTTATAATATAATTTATAGTAGAGTATATCAGGTTGCAGGCTTTGTCTTTGTTATTGTCATTATATTATTCATCATTCATGGTAGGTGGAATATGAACCAAATCTTGGGTTCAGCCGTTCAGGCTGAATGCTTACTTATTGAGCCTGGTTACCTGAGGTTCAACAAAATTTGAGATATTTTGAGGAATTAAAATGAGCATTTACTAACCAGATAATCACACGCTATAGTCAGAGTGACTATATCAATGCTAGGATCATGTTCATATACTCATTTCAATACCTCAAAATCTTCTCGTTTAATCTCTTAGAACCGGGATCATGCATGTAAACAGGCCCTTACTTAGACACCTGATTATACTGTTCACTGTGACCTTCTACGAAGGTACCGTTCTCTCTGCAACCTCATATTTCATACTTCTAGAAACATTAAAAAAATGGAGTCAAGTCCATTGAATGAGATGGATAAAAAGGTTGATCTGTGTACACCAACAGAAAACTTACACAAACATTGTCAAGAAATCACCCCAGATAACCCTATCGAACCTGACACAAGAATTTCATTTGGAACAAAAAAGGTACCAGTAAAATTTCAGTATTTGCATGTCTTTCGATCATGGATTTGCTATTTTTATAAATAATATTGCAAAATTGAATGTTAATTTATGTATGTATATATCATACACTTCATCTTCTAAAGTCCTCTGAAGTTGGGTCCAACCAAAAGTTGTCAAAAAGAAAATTGTTTGAACAGCCTGTTGTTGGTCAGACAAAAGGTAAATAATTTACTTATAAAATAAACGAAGATGGTCATGATGGGTTGAGGATTACTGTACAACAAGGTTTATAAAGTTCAGATAAAAATCTCAGAGCTTTTACAAGAATTCTTAGAATGAATCTTCCTAGGAGATGAGAATGTTTCTGAGATGGTTTACAAGAAAAAGCTGAAATCTGATGACACAATCAGAACTGAGGTGATCAAGGATAGTCAAAGACGAGGGAGCGCCAGCGGGGACTGTGCCCCAGGGAAACGCCCTTTAACGGAACGTCAGCAGCTTGCGTTCCTTCTTGAAGCCACAAGCTCACGCGAGAGTCAGGAGGATGAAACTAATAGCAAGTTCACGAAAATCAAGCCACGCAAAAGGATAAAGCGAAACGGGAAATGTGTGAACCCGCGCGTATATCGACGGAACGAACGAGGGGAGACTCCATTGCATCTCGCTGCCATTAAAGGTGATATTGATGGCTTGAGGAAACTTTTCAAGGATGGAGCAGAGGTTGGAGTGAAAGATTACGCAGGTGAGCAATCGTAAATACGTGATGGGTAAACTGATTTTTGATCTAGTACGAACTCGACTCATATTAAGCATTCATGCATCTCACAGGTTGGACAGCTCTTCACGAGGCATGTAACCATGGAAATCTTGCTGCAGCTAAACTGCTGGTCAAGCGTGGTGCTCACGTAAACGTACCAGGATTTGAGGGTGACACACCATTGCACGATGCTGTGGTAAACAACCATGTTGAGGTAATATTTGTTAACTCTTAGTTTCTCTTAATATTGTAGCCCATCAATCATTGACTGACTGACTTCTATCGTTGTGCTGGATGTTGATGTGCATTTTTCATTTCTCCAGGTTGTAACTATGCTGCTATCTTGTGGTGCGGACCCACATCAGACAAACATGAAAAGAAAGAAACCTTTAGATCTGATAAACAGCAGTGAAATGAGCAACACCTTTAATTCACATGGTATACATCACTCGTATTTTGAACAGAAAGACGCAAAAACTCTCAAACAAGATGTGGTGGCCTCCAGCAACAATGGAAAGGTATTGAATGAAAGTAATTCATTTTACAGTTCCTTTTTCCCGGGTGTGATAAGCGGTTATTTTTCTCTTGCAGTCGGCTAAGCTGGACTGCGAGCGTTCACATGCAAGAGGATCAATTTTAGGCAACGAGATCCAGCGAAAAGAGACGCAAGGAGAATCCAAGATGGAGAAACCTGTGATGTATATTTGTAAACTGGAGCCTACTTTATGTACCACGCAAGTGACGACTTATAAGAAATGTAGCAAAACGGTGCAGGGGGGTGACGGCGCTAAGAGCAAGGATAGTGTAGATGACAAGGAAGAAAGGAAAGTGAATGAGAAAGAGTTGAGTGGAAGTTCACCTCTGCAGAAAGATGCAACAGAGGTCAGACTGAGGAATGAAAAGTCTTCGCATCAAGTTGGAAAACTCGACAGCATTGGAGATAAGAAGATGACATACAAGTTGACTTCGTTGACATCACAGAGAAACCAAACTACAGGAATCTCAGGGAACATGAAGGATGCTGTGGGCGACAGGAATAACGACCTCAGCAGGAATAACGAGGATGAACTTAATCAGTCTCAGGAGGCAGAACACATGAAAAACGAACAGTTTTTGAACAAGGTTGAGGATGAGGGAAACGACATTGCGGTGATGAATAAACCGGAGAAATCTTTTATCAATTCTGAGGATATCGTATCAAGCAGCGATGAGACAGAAGGAAATGCCAAAGCTGTGTCAGAGAGAAGCAGAACCCCAGAGATTGACGAGAGCATTGCAGTGGAAGTTCTAGCAACTGGTCTTTTCTCAACGATGTATGCTCACCTTCACGGCTCTTTTATCGAAGAGCAGTCAGACGTTGATCATCGCAATCGCCGAGAATCATCCGAGAGTCAGCCAGAAATGATGAATATCGGCTTTATTTACGATAATATGCCAGCGTCTAAGAGGAATGAGGGAACATCTGTACACGAAGATGATCCTTTCCTTGACGTGGAGCACCTAGAACCAGATCAACCATCAACTGAGGTCAAGAAATTTGGAGCACAACTACAAGGTGAGTTTTAGGTGCTGATAAATCTCAATTCTTCTCGTCTTTAATCCCTCTAACGCCCACTGAAAAGTGACCATTCTTACAAAATGCCATCGCTTTTACATCAGGTGGTCTTGTCGATGCGAAGAGGAACATCTTCTGTAAAAAGAAGACGAAAGCTAAAGATGAGACTTCTAAAATAGTTGAACAAACTGTAAACAAGTTCATGTCAGGTGATGCTACCTCGGCCCGATCTGCAGGAATGAAGCACAACTCTTCTAACTGGTGGAGATTTGATGATGTGGGCTCAGAGAAAGATGGCGAATTTGAGACAGTCAGAAAAGATCAGACTATTGCAGTCGAGGAACCAGCAAGAAAAGATCCAACCATCGGATACAACACGAATGATTTCCAACGTTGGAACGTTGAGAAGAAATCAAAGGGAAGAAAAAAAATCAGCGCCGGAAATACTGCTCTCACCAGGAAGGATAAAATATCACGTCGTAAAACTGAAATTTCACGAAATCCCGAAGTTAACGCAAGATACGAGCAGCCTGAGAGTCAGAGGGTTTATAGTTCCAAGATAAACGGAGATGGTCAGAGATTAGAGCATGGTGTTGAAACTGTAGTTACGACGAAGCCAGCGGTATCATGGCAGTCCCTCGTGGCTGCAGGAAAATCTCGGTTATCAGAGCTGAGTATTCCTGGTTATGACGAGTTTTTGATGAAGACTAAGAGATATGATTTGGCAATGAATAGTAATAACGTATGTCAAACCGATGTTTTTTATAGCGTTGTTCAAACTTTGTGATTGAAAACACATTTTTGGCTGAATTCTTTTCTCTTGTCCTAAGATTTTACTTCTGTTTTTACAGGATACCGAAGATACAACCCACTTTGCGTCAAAAGAAGATCAATTATCTGCCAAGTATAAAAAAACCAAAAGAGAACTTCTGAAGAAACAGAAAAGTGAACTGGTAAAAGTTGCTTTGTTTTTTCTGTACTCATGAAGCAAATTAGTTTATAATAATGTTATTTATTTAACAATACAGGACAAACTGCAGTTAAGTATGGAACTAGAAATTGTGAGACTCTACAAAAACCAAGCTTACGCTTTCCTCAAGTGTAACCAACCAGCCAGCGCATGTTCTGCGATTCACTGGCAGAATATGTCAAAACACCAACTGGAGAACGAGGTGAGTTGATCAGAAATACAATTTCCTTGGCCTAAAACGCATGTGTGTAGAACTCTGTATGTTTCTTCTTGCAGAAGAGTAGGTTATCTCAGCAGCAGTTTCTGCCGATGGATCAAAATACAGCGTTTGGTAATCATCGCGAGATAGTAAAGAAATATGAGAATCTGAAGGTAATACGGCATACCCACACACTAGCTCTAGCTTACAGCATGACCATTCAGTTTGATGAAGGAACAAGCTAGCTGATTTGAGCTATTTTTTATTTTCACAGACCCTGATGACAAACAGACATAAACATGAACAGGAATCTTTAGACGCCGTGGTAAAACTGAAGTTAGAAAGTTGCGTGTAGCGGATTGTGTTTTATACGGTTTTCTAATTTCTACACAGCTGTATATAAACGTTAGGATCGCAACGACAGAGACGAAAACAAATGAACAAAGTTTTGTGGTAAAAAGCTACTGAAGTCCGGCAGAGCTCCGCCATTGCATGCTGTTTTGTTTGGGGTTGTTGTTTTTCAGGGGTTGTCGTTTTTAAGGTGTTGTTTTATTTAGCTCCCAAATGTTGTTTTACAGATATAAGCAACGTTGAACATGAACTCACAGTTCGTTTTATATTTCTTGTTTACTAAACAGTTAAATACTTTCGTTACGTTTCACCGAACAATTCATATTTATTCAAACCATGTTCATATAACTTTCGAATAAATACTTTTAGGTTTGCAATGTTCGTCCCTAATTTTCCTGATACTGCAATGAACGGTAGAGGTATATGTTTAAATTGTGTCTCAAGGTTCGTTGAATCTTTCAAAAGATCTATTTTATTCGCCACAACAGCAGCGGGTAAAGATGATAAGCCAGTTTTGTAAAGATCAAGTTCTTTCTTCAACATACGAAGATGTGATGCTGGATTGTCCTGAGAAATATCTGTTACGTACAATAGACAACGACATCTTTCAATATGCCGTAGGAACGAGTGACCCAAGCCTTTGTTCATGTGAGCTCCTTCAATCAAACCGGGAATATCAGCAACTGAAATATTAGAAAAACTTTAGTTTATTCATGAGAGAACCTTAGGGTACATCTTGTTGGTTCTCACTCAAAGATATATAATTACAGTAAATTCCCTGGTAACTACCTGCAACTTGAAGATAATCTTCAAACTCCACCATGCCGACATATGGATTGCGTGTGGTGAAGGGATACGCAGCCACAGCTGGCTTTGCATTAGATATTGCTCTTAATAATGTTGACTTGCCTGCATTGGGAAACCCAACCTAGAAATGGATATATTTCATCAGTTCTAAAGAAAATGCATATTGCAAATTTTGGAGCTAGTACTTTCTGAATAATTTGATCTTATACCAGGCCAATATCAGCAATAGTCTTCAATTCTAGTTCCACCACCTTCTCCTCTCCAGACTCTCCATCAGTACACTCCAATGGTCGACGGTTTAATGAGGATTTAAAGTAAATGTTTCCATAACCCCCTGCTCCACCATTGCTCACAATAAACTGTTCTTGATGGTTCTTCATGTCCCCAATCACCTCTCCATTGCACTTCACAGTTGTGCCTAGTGGGACCTTATATTACAAAAACTATTGGTCATATGTATACAGAATTACAACTGAGTGATTGCATTTTAACCATAAAAATTTATTCCAATTCATTAATCATAATCCTGAACCTTCACAATAAGATGTTTCCCATTCTTTCCATGGCATGCTTTTGTCTGACCATTTCCACCATTCTCCGCTTTTGAATATTTCTTGACGTGTCGTAGTTGTTTGATGGAAATATCTGCTTCCAAAACAACATTACCACCTACTCCACCATTACCACCATCAGGCCCAGCTTTCCTGTTCCCTCTACACAGAAAAGGGCAACAATTTATATTAAACCATCAGCCTTGAGTGAGGGCAAGTGGTACATAGCAATATCCTCATCAAACATACGCAGTTCTTAGCAAGTGAGCACATCCATCTCCACCATTTCCAGCCTTAACCAATACCCGTCTCCAGTCAATAAATTGTAGCTCCTAAAAGAGATGGTACTTTATCTTTAGTTATTAGTTTTTTTCTAGTTCTGTATATAAATTCAATTTCTACCTTGGTTGTTCTTTGTGAAAGATAGCGGAGCATTCCAAAAATTGTTTCTAGGAAATCTCATATGATTACTTGGTAACCATAAGACCTGTCAATCAAAGTATTAAACGTAAGAAGTTGCAATTTAATTTGCTAATTAAATTCAGCCTTATTTGAGCACGCATATTGCAGGCATGCGGCACGGTCAAAAAACGTCGTTTAAGTCGAACAAAATGACGAAAACAAAAACAACGTGTTCTTGAAAGCTAAATGTACATTTTGCAAATATTTTATATTTCTTTTGAAAAACATCTGTCTTGAATTTTGCGTGGGAATTATTTCAATTGGATGTGGTTTTTAGGTAACCATGCACAGGCCAAAAAGAAGGATAATTTCACGTTCTTTGGTAAGATGAAATTTTACTATTTTTTGAATGCATTTATATGCAGATGATTTCAATTTTCGCCAAAAACATGCTCATGGTATAAAAGCCCGTCAGGGTACTGACTGACCTACCGTTATTATAAGAAATGTTACTGTTATTATTTTACTTAATAGTCTTTCATTGAGCTATTTGTTTGGGAATAACCCGGACTAAGAGAGTAAAGAGATGGAGTATACATATATGACAGTTATAATAGCTGCCAATTAAATCCATCTGTTCTTCTGAAAAAACGTGTATGCATGCATATTTGAGTATGCTTAATATTCGTTATTAGGAATATAACAATGGCATGTTACATGAGGAGGAAATAGCTTTAAGACGGGCACTACATGCCTCGCTGAATGCTTCAAAAACTGTTGACAATGAAGAAGAATACAAAGATAGCTCTGATGATTCAAGTTTGGCGAGTTTCAAAAAGCAAGGGACCAAATCAAACCTGGGGGCTTCAGGCATAGACGAGGGTTCTCAGAGGAATAAAAGAGAATGCGACGAGAGTGTTGGCAGCAATGATAAGAAAAGACAGAAGAAATTATTAGTTAGAATTAAACCAAAGCACAGAAAGAGAAAAGGTTTGGGTAATGCTGCTTCCAAAGACATTGGTAAAAAGAAAGTTACAAAGAGTAAAATTTTAGCAGTTAAGGAGGATGATAGGAGAGTTATCAAAAGAAGGAGACGAAAGAAAAATGTGGATCAAATGATAGATGATAGGAATATGAAATCAAATGAAAGGTATGGTTTATAAGTGAAAGTAAGAGTAGTTTTTCACAACTAAACATAATTCATCTCTTTCTGCTGTTTAGTTTACCCAAAGTTCATGTGCAAAGGAAATTTCCTCAGACCAGCCCGGCAAGCCCAAGAAGGTCTGAGATAGATTAATATTGTTAACAATTGTTCAATATATTCAAGATAATTGTAATTGAATGTGTATCCTTGATATAATTGTTCTTATTTTTCAGCTTACTCTTATTTCAAAGTCAAATGCAACCAATGACAACCAGAGCTAAGACAGAAGACTTCCTTGACTTCCTTTGTCTTCGAGGTATCAGACACTTTTGTTCATTCTTTCATATGAAGCTAGTTTAGAGTGCAGTCAAGCACCATTATCTAGGCAATTTGTGGTGATAAATACTGTGTTGACCATTATTACAAGGGAGTGAATCTTCATACTCAAATTGTTAATGAGAAACCTTGGTGGTAATTGTCAGTTGATTTTGTTTTCTTAAAATGAGCCAAAGATCTGCAAAAGGGAAATTTGCATCTCTCATGACAATTTGATTGTGGATTTAGTCACTAAGTTGTGCTTATATATAAACTATTTCACTCTAGGCTCGACTCAGATGCCAAAATACTTAGAAATGTTTAACAATCCTTGTGCACCAGTTTCGCCATTGACAGATGAAGATGAAAGTTGCAAAACAGCTTCTTCTAAAACCTCTGCTAACGAGGAAAAAAATGATAATGAACCAGATGTCAAACAAAATCTCATCACACAGTTAGAGGAAAGCGCAACATCAACTAGTAGTCCTAGTTTGTTAGTATCCTCGCCAGTCTCAACGCGGGTCCAGTCTCACACCATCTTACCTCAATTTACAAGCAATCATGATGTTTTAACACATATCCCAACTCCTATCCCATATCCAACACCACCCACACCTGCCAAGCAACCAGGATTTGATGTGTATGGTGCCCCAAGTACCACCAGGGTTGCCCCCTCCCTTGTACCCAACCAGCCTAGAGTATCATCAATGGTCACAGAGACGCACATGTCTCCACACATGTCTCCTGGTGAAAGACATGGATTCCATCCTGTCAGTCAATCTGGACCAGTGGATAAAGAAACACTAATTAGGATTTCCCCACATAAAGTAGATGAAAGTGGTGGTAAGCTTCTGAAAAGCCCAAAGGAAAGTCCTAACAATAAAAAAGGAAAACTACCAAATAAACAGCAAGATATCATTCCAAATAAATTGTCCAAGGAAGGTCTGATAGGAAGCCCAAATACAGCTAAGAAAAGTAAAAGAAGATCTTTAAATTTTGAGTCAATTCCAATGGACTCAATTCCAGATGGTTGCCAGGATCCTGTGAGAGGTGGACAAAGTCAGAGCAATTATGTTCCAATATTTAAACCAACAGAAATTGAATTTAAGAATCCTTTGAAGTATATTGA
The DNA here is from genome assembly GCF_004324835.1 of Dendronephthya gigantea. Taxonomy (NCBI): domain Eukaryota; kingdom Metazoa; phylum Cnidaria; class Anthozoa; order Malacalcyonacea; family Nephtheidae; genus Dendronephthya; species Dendronephthya gigantea. Next base: position 394,309 of record NW_021163090.1, read on the forward strand.
GTCAATCAAACCAAAGGCTGAAGGGTTTGGTATTTGTGTCATAGCTCCTCCTGACACATGGCAGGTATGTGCATGAGCTTTGTTACTGAGTTTTTTGGGTGTCTTTCTGAGTGCTCTAAAATAAACAAGGCTTTTCTAATCTTTCTCTCATAGCCAGAATATTGTCTTTCTGATGAAATTCGTTTTACAACTAAGTTACAACGTATCCATTGCCTTGGCAAAAGGTAAGAATGTTTCCTTCTTGTAATCATCTAGATGGTAACTGGTTAAAATAAATATCATTTCTCTGGTAATGTATAGTTATCCAACTGTTGAAGATGAATTAGCTGCCATTAAACAACATCTTGAACAGCAAGGTATATTACTTTCAGCTATGCCACAGGTACGTCTTATTAATCCCCGGTTTGCTGAATATAAAATCATCTTGTTTATCTCTCGCACGCAATCTCAAAGTGCCGAGGTTTCCTCTCAGATTGCAGGTTGTGAAGTCGATCTTCCTTTAATGTCTTCAGTTGTGGAAGAATTTGGAGGTTTGCAACAGGTATCAGATTCTAATTGTGTTTCTAATTGAGCAATTCAACAATTCTAATTCTAATTGAGCAATTGAGTAATCCTAATTCTAATTGAGGAATCACTAATTCTTCTGCAGATCATCGATAAAAGGAAATGGACAAAAGTCGCTGATAAGTTGCAGATACCAAAAACCGTTGAGTCTCTCCTTTCTGAATTTCTTCAAATGTCTTCTGCTTCATATATGAATATTGCATTTTGTTTTAGGCGGTGGACAGAATCACGAAACTTGAGCATATCTACTGCAAATATTTGTTGTCCTACGATATGCTTTCGAAGGTGAGAACTGCAACGACACCCGTCCTGGGCTGACGATCCAACCCACGAGACTATATCAGTAAACTGTCTTTCGATCAAAAACAAGTAAATAAACAAATTAGCTGTTGCTTTTGGTCTTTTAGGAAGAGAGGACAAAACTTCGCGCTGATGAGGAAAATAAACGTAAAGAAGATTCTGGTACGTAGGCTTTATCCACTCATGATAAAGTTATATATTTGCGATTATTATTTATATATTGATATAATAATTATATATTTGATTACTCTCATTATTTTGGTTTATCATCATCTTAGGATCGTCAAAAACTAAACAAGAATTCATGACGAAGGTGAAATGATTGCGCTAACCAGTTTTCATCGTATTTTCATGTTCCTGCTAACTCATCCTTCTACAATCACCATGCACGCTCTAGGGACGGTCAATGTCTCTTGCCATTTTCCAACGCAATGCAAAGAACGTTAACGAGTTTTACATGAAACATACAGACATCACAAAAATTGAGGTAAATTTAAAGTATTGGTTTTCCAGGAGGAAAGACCCCTGAAGACATACCATTCAGTGACTTACTTGTTACGTACTTTTCCTTTCATTAGGACGTTTTTTGGCAAATGACAGATGAAGGCCGACGTTATGTTGTTGTCCACTCAGCAATGTTGGACGGTACCGCTTTTCCGACAAGCAAAACTAAACCGTTTTACAAGTAAGTTAGATTTACCGAAATTACTCGTATTTCTAGTGCAGATTACAGACTCGATCTAATCCAACATCTGGGTTCGTTTAGATCCAAGTGGAATTTGAATGTTCTACCAAGAGTTCCAGGATCACTTGCAAGAGATCTTCCCGATGTGGAGGGTAGGTATTGTTGCTTGTTTTCCCTGTATATAAGTTATGTTATTCCACTGTTTTGATCCTGTGATCCCGTTCAAACAATATCTAGGTGTTACCTCACCTGTGGTTAAAGTAGAAATGGTCTTATCCACGGAGACTTGGCATCCTCCAGCACATGATATGTTAATTTTGGAATATCTTCATCAAGGGGAGAATAAGATATGGTATTCTGTTCCACAGCATAGCAAGGATAGATTTTTGGAAGCTGTTAAAACTGAACTTAATGGAGATATTGATCGTATGAAAGATCGCGCGGTAAATAAAATTGAAGCACAGGATATATCTCCTTAAATTGTGGTTCAAGACTGAAGCATTTTTATCGAGCATCTTTCTTTCTCTCACCCGCTCAGATTTCTCGTTCATCATTGATCAAGTCTGGAATCCCAGTGTATAAAGTTGCTCAAGAACCTGGACAATTTATTGTCAAATTTCCACAGGTAATAATTTTAATTTCATGCCAAAAATTTGCGTGCTAAAAATTAAAAGATATTTCATTTTATTCATGTATTTTAAAGGCTTATCATTCATCGTTGTCAACTGGGTTTTGCGTCTCAGAATATGTCACGTTTGCTCCACTGTCCTATGTCCCACGAATAAAAACTACATTTCAGGTGGGATGACTGTGCCTGTGGTAGATTCTACATAATTCATACTTTTTATTAATGAAAGGTTATATTTCTACGGATCGTTCTCTATCTGTTTTCAATCAGGGAGATTTAAAATCTGAAGTTGATCATTTGTTCAGTTGGGAATGTTTCATTGTGTCCTCGATGAAAGAAGAGTTGCGAAGAAACAGCTGTGAAGAAACTCTGAACATTTTAATACCAGAACTGAAAGAGTTAAGGTGAGTTTTCAGAAGTGTTGTCTTGTTTGTACCAGAGGCTGTATCTTTTGATGAATTTCTCTTCCAGGGACGTTGAGACCAGATTGCAAAGTGAACTCTCAAACTTAGGAGTTATTGAAAAATCAAGAACTGACATTTCTCCAGGTTTGTGAAAGAGCGTTTCATGTTCATGCACGAGCCGTCTCAGTTGGAGAAACAATGTTTGGATCTTATTGCAAGATTGACTGTTGTCTCAGACCTCAATGTTTATTTCAGAAAAGAAACCTCGTGGTCGGCGCATAAATTCTGACGAGATCGAAAACTGCCATGAGTGCAATCGTTTCTGTTTTCCCTCAATGGTAAGGATGCTGGAGGAGCCAGACTAACAGGCTAAAGATCTATCACAATCCAGGGATGGTTGTACAAAAGCTAGATAAGGCTTCCACCTAAGGCTAGTGATTTTTTAGCTATTGTGAAAATGTTTTAAAATAAAAGAAATTACAGCTTTGGTGCCAAGCAAAGTTTTAACCTTGATTATACCAAACCACAGGCAATTTTAGACCGATTAGAAAAATCCACTTTCTGGTGGGTAGCGCTATCCAGTTTTGTACAACTGGCCATTGAGTATTAGTCATGCTAAAGATGTGCAAAGTATGGGCATGTTCCTTGATCTTATTGTTAACCTTTGTTAAATATTATTTCCAAGATAATGGATAGCTCTGACACTCCGCTGTGTTTGAATCATGCGTTGGAAAACCTCAAAGAACAGAAATCATCTGATTACACACTAACTTCTCATCTCTCATTGGTAGGTTGATTTCATAAAATAATTGAATTTCACACCTATTCATAGATGTGGTATAAAAACTACCTAAAATACTGCAATTTACTATCTACCAGACAAAGTTTTTTTTCTTCAGATCATTTTTATGCTGCAAAGTTCAGACTATACTATAGCTTCTTGATGATGATTGGTAAATTTTTAATTAATTTAGTCTGATCTGAACGAGTTAGTCAAAGAAGCTGAAGATAAATTACATCTAATTCAAACAACACCTCGTAAAGCGAAGAAACGTCAAGCAGGTGTTATCACATCCTTTGAAGGTAACATTAAGATCCCAGACACATTTGAGTGAATCATGAGGGAATAAGCTGGCTGTGCTCACAGGCCTGCCTCTACAAGCTTACGTCAGCTTCGCTCAGCAGATTGAAAGGAACTGTGGTGTTGTTTCATGTGGTTGCATGGGAATTTAGTTTTGTTAAACACTTGATATTTTACTTCCACGCTGGAATGTTTACGTGAAAAACATTATCAAATGCTACAAACAGTTTTTTAAAAATACATATTTTACAACCAAATTCATACCTTTACAACTATACAAGTAAAACTACAAGGGTGCACATTGAATAATTGAAACCCTGTCCATAGTTAGCTCTATAAATCACCCAACATCTATTTTATCTCTAAAATTCATATTAAAATGTCTGAAACAGCCCATAAGAACAGTTCAATGTACATATACAGTAAAACATACATTAAAACTGTGAAATAATAAGTTAAAATATGATCTTCTGTCAACCCATAAGTTGCACAGATTTCAGGATTCTCTTTACACCACCATCATTGGAGTAAGTCTAGATAAAAATAGTAAAATTGTTAGTGATGACCAGTGTCAACATCATTCATTTCCATGACTGGCAGTTCTCCGAATCTGATCACAAGTATTTGCCAGGTAATGTAATTATTTCTTATGATAAAAATATGTTCATTGTGGTTACCTTTCAGTGTTTTCTGATAAATCTAAAGGATCCATCTCGAATTCCAATTCGTCATCACTTTCATTCATAGGATCAAGAGCGGACAAACTGTGGTAAAGAAAAATTTAGATGATCAAATTGTGTTTTATATTTTAACACAGCGAAGGCAAGGAACATACCACATTCCTCTGCAGGTAAAGAAAACAATTCTTTTCATTTTCTTGTTGTAAAAGAAGTAGTTGAAGGACCACAAACATCCCTCTTCTCCATAGGGATCCGAGCTTAAGTCTGGATTGTAACTGAAATTGATTAATGTTATATTATTTCTAAGTGAAAATGTGAAAAATGGTTGTGACACTGATTGGCAAGTTGCACGTCTATCCATGACAGAATAATCTAACTACCTGTACACAGTGCACTCTGATAACTGAATTTCCTCTTCAATAGCAGCCCAGAGGTGAAGTTTGAACTGACTGTAGGCCTCTCCTAGGACACCACTTAAACTACTATCAATGAAATTTTTAACTTCTTGCAGGCTCGGCTCACGGCTGAATTCCTCAGATTTGGCATTGCTGAAGTCATAATCAGGTTGGAATGAAGCATTCAGTGTTGATTTCAAGTGAAACAATGTCTTTCGACTACAGGCATCGGCCATTTCCTTTTCATACGAACCATAATTCATTCCATGTGTAGGTGAGATACTGCAAGGTTGACCAGTCTGTGGTGGGGACAATACTTGCAGATCATTTGGATTTTGTCCCTCTTGGTTCAACATTTTGTAAAGCTTTTTATCATTTCCAGCCATTTTGCAAGAATAGCTTTCTATCCTGAAAGGTTTCAATGCGAAGTAGTTTGGTATATTTATTTGAAGTTGCACTAAAGTCTGGAGATGTTGAATAACTATAGCTTTGCAAGAGAGTACAAGGTATGAGACAAACTGAAATCCTACACCACAATTTAGTGTCATCTCAGCAAAACAAACCATCCATAAAATACGCGCCCGTTTTAATATAATTGTTTTATATACTATTGATACTGATAAAATTGTTGTACATACCGTCCATCTATACGGATATCTGTTGCTTGAAGCGACAGAGTATTCGTCAGGGACTCAAATCCGGCATTTTCCAACAATTTCATGTTTGTAGAGCTTGTTTTTTATTTCGCCTGTTATGTTGACTTTATACGTTGATACAAAATATGGCGCAAAACCAGCGCTGTTGAAGTGTCGAGTTTAGCCAAAAATAAGGTTTATAATGATTGTTTTGTATATTATACTGTTCTGATGTAAGGGCTTCTTTCCAAAAAGACTACTCGCGTCGATAAAGCGGAGTATATTCTCTGGACACATTTAATACACAGAGCAAAACGACAGATGTGGAAACTCGAAGTCTCGAATTAAAACGCTAAAAAATATACTAAAACGTCTCCAAAAACCCAGAAAAATCTTCGAAAATCGTCTTCAACAGTCTTTGAACGATATGTCGTTTATACTGAACTTCTCGAACTGCCTTTCACAACAAATTCTCGCTTTTATTTTGAGCAAAATATTGACAACAAAGAATTTGAAAACATGTCACTTTATTTCTTTTTCCAAATACAAAGAATCAAGGATGTAATGTGAAGTAAAGGGATACGAAGGGATAAAGAGGGATGCTGAAAATGGCTTCAAATATAAGGTAAGACAGATTTCTTTCGTTTTTTGAGCATATTTGGTTGCATTTCTAGACACTTTTTAAAAAGTTGAAAAAGTGGTCAAAATTGACCAAAATGGTAGGGCTTACCCCTTACCATTTTGGTCAATTTTGACGACTTTTTGAACTATTCAGAAACTGTCTTAATATGCTAAAAATGGCTTCCTAAGACTAATATCTTTCATTTTAGAGCATTTCTAGACACTTTTTAAACAGGTGAAAAAATGGTCAAAATTGACCAGAATGGTAAGGCTTACCCCTTACCATTTTGGTCAATTTTGACGACTTTTTGAACTATTCAGAAACTGTCTTAAAATGCTAAAAATGGCTCCCTAAGACTAATATCTATCATTTTAGAGCATTTCTAGACACTTTTTAAAAAGTTGAAAAAGTGGTCAAATTTGACCAAAATGGTAAGGCTTACCCCTTACCATTTTGGTCAATTTTGACGACTTTTTGAACTATTCAGAAACTGTCTTAAAATGCTAAAAATGGCTTCCTAAGACTAATATCTTTCATTTTAGAGCATTTCTAGACACTTTTTAAAAAGGTGAAAAAATGGTCAAAATTGACCAGAATGGTAAGGCTTACCCCTTACCATTTTGGTCAATTTTGACGACTTTTTGAACTATTCAGAAACTGTCTTAAAATGCTAAAAATGGCTCCCTAAGACTAATATCTATCATTTTAGAGCATTTCTAGACACTTTTTAAAAACTTGAAAAAGTGGTCAAAATTGACCAAAATGGTAAGGCTTACCCCTTACCATTTTGGTCAATTTTGACGACTTTTTGAACTATTCAGAAACTGTCTTAAAATGCTAAAAATGGCTCCCAAAGACTAATATCTATCATTTTAGAGCATTTCTAGACACTTTTAAAAAGTTGAAAAGTGGTCAAAATTGACCAGAATGGTAAGGCCTTACCCCTTACCATTTTGGTCAATTTTGACGACTTTTTGAACTATTCAGAAACTGTCTTAAAATGCTAAAAATGGCTTCCTAAGACTTATATCTTTCATTTTAGAGCATTTCTAGACACTTTTTAAAAAGGTGAAAAAATGGTCAAAATTGACCAGAATGGTAAGGCTTACCCCTTACCATTTTGGTCAATTTTGACGACTTTTTGAACTATTCAGAAACTGTCTTAAAATGCTAAAAATGGCTCCCTAAGACTAATATCTATCATTTTAGAGCATTTCTAGACACTTTTTAAAAAGTTGAAAAAGTGGTCAAAATTGACCAAAATGGTAAGGCTTTGGTCAATTTTGACGACTTTTTGAACTATTCAGAAACTGTCTTAAAATGCTAAAAATGGCTCCTTAAGACTAATATCTATCATTTTAGAGCATTTCTAGACACTTTTTAAAAAGTTGAAAAAGTGGTCAAAATTGACCAAAATGGTAAGGCTTTGGTCAATTTTGACGACTTTTTGAACTATTCAGAAACTGTCTTAAAATGCTAAAAATGGCTTCCTAAGACTAATATCTATCATTTTAGAGCATTTCTAGACACTTTTCAAAAAGTTGAAAAAGTGGTCAAAATTGACCAGAATGGTAAGGCTTACCCCTTACCATTTTGGTCAATTTTGACGACTTTTTGAACTATTCAGAAACTGTCTTAAAATGCTAAAAATGGCTTCCTAAGACTAATATCTTTCATTTTAGAGCATTTCTAGACACTTTTTAAAAAGGTGAAAAAATGGTCAAAATTGACCAGAATGGTAAGGCTTACCCCTTACCATTTTGGTCAATTTTGACGACTTTTTGAACTATTCAGAAACTGTCTTAAAATGCTAAAAATGGCTTCCTAAGACTAATATCTATCATTTTAGAGCATTTCTAGACACTTTTTAAAAAGTTGAAAAAATGGTCAAAATTGACCAGAATGGTAAGGCTTACCCCTTACCATTTTGGTCAATTTTGACGACTTTTTGAACTATTCAGAAACTGTCTTAAAATGCTAAAAATGGCTTCCTAAGACTAATATCTATTATTTTAGAGCATTTCTAGACACTTTTTAAAAAGTTGAAAAAGTGGTCAAAATTGACCAAAATGGTAAGGCCTTACCCCTTACCATTTTGGTCAATTTTGACGACTTTTTGAACTATTCAGAAACTGTCTTAAAATGCTAAAAATGGCTCCCTAAGACTAATATCTATCATTTTAGAGCATTTCTAGACACTTTTTAAAAAGTTGAAAAAGTGGTCAAAATTGACCAAAATGGTAAGGCTTACCCCTTACCATTTTGGTCAATTTTGACGACTTTTTGAACTATTCAGAAACTGTCTTAAAATGCTAAAAATGGCTTCCTAAGACTAATATCTTTCATTTTAGAGCATTTCTAGACACTTTTTAAAAAGGTGAAAAAATGGTCAAAATTGACCAGAATGGTAAGGCTTACCCCTTACCATTTTGGTCAATTTTGACGACTTTTTGAACTATTCAGAAACTGTCTTAAAATGCTAAAAATGGCTCCCTAACACTAATATCTATCATTTTAGAGCATTTCTAGACACTTTTTAAAAAGTTGAAAAAGTGGTCAAAATTGACCAAAATGGTAAGGCTTTGGTCAATTTTGACGACTTTTTGAACTATTCAGAAACTGTCTTAAAATGCTAAAAATGGCTCCCTAAGACTAATATCTTTCATTTTAGAGCATTTCTAGACAATTTTTAAAAAGGTGAAAAAATGGTCAAAATTGACCAGAATGGTAAGGCTTACCCCTTACCATTTTGGTCAATTTTGACGACTTTTTGAACTATTCAGAAACTGTCTTAAAATGCTAAAAATGGCTCCCTAAGACTAATATCTATCATTTTAGAGCATTTCTAGACACTTTTTAAAAAGGTGAAAAAGTGGTCAAATTGACCAAAATGGTAAGGCTTTGGTCAATTTTGACGACTTTTTGAACTATTCAGAAACTGTCTTAAAATGCTAAAAATGGCTCCCTAAGACTAATATCTATCATTTTAGAGCATTTCTAGACACTTTTTAAAAACTTGAAAAAGTGGTCAAAATTGACCAAAATGGTAAGGCTTACCCCTTACCATTTTGGTCAATTTTGACGACTTTTTGAACTATTCAGAAACTGTCTTAAATGCTAAAAATGGCTTCCTAAGACTATATCTTTCATTTTAGAGCATTCTAGACACTTTTTAAAACGGTGAAAAATGGTCAAAATTGACAGAATGGTAAGGCTTACCCCTTACCTTTGGTCAATTTTGACGACTTTTGAACTATTCAGAAACTGTCTTAAAATGCTAAAAATGGCTTCCTAAGACTATATCTATCATTTTAGAGCATTTCTAGACACTTTTAAAAAGTTGAAAAAAGTGGTCAAAATTGACCAGAATGTAAGGCTTACCCCTTCCCATTTTGGTCAATTTTGACGACTTTGAACTATTCAGAACTGTCTTAAAATGCTAAAAATGGCTTCCTAAGACTAATATCTTATTTTAGAGCATTTCTAACACTTTTTAAAAGTTGAAAAGTGGTCAAAATTGACCAAATGGTAAGGCCTTACCCCTTACCATTTTGGTCAATTTTGACGACTTTTTGAACTATTCAGAAACTGTCTTAAATGCTAAAAATGGCTCCCTAAGACTAATATCTATCTTTAGAGCATTTCTAGACACTTTTTAAAAAGTTGAAAAAGTGGTCAAATTGCCAAAATGGTAAGGCTTACCCTTACCATTTTGGTCAATTTTGACGACTTTTTGAACTATTCAGAAACTGTCTTAAAATGCTAAAAATGGCTTCCTAAGACTAATATATATCATTTTAGAGCATATTTTGGTGGTTTTTGAACATTGAAAAGTCGTCATTATGTCTTCAAGTATTTAAAATGTTTATTTTACGTTATGTATCAACACAGATGCGGTGCCTAGTTTAAGGCTACCCCCTACAGGTTGTGAGCGTAGTTCGAATCTCTGCAAGGAAAAGTGCAATTTTTCCCACCGAAATTGCTTTTAATTTTAAAATTCTGCGAATAGGATTTAAGTCGAATAAAGCACAAGATGTGATGAATGATACTGTGGCCTAGTGGTTAAGACTACGGCCTACCAGGTTGTAAGCCGAGGTTCGAATCCTGCATGGAAAGGTGCGATTTTTCCCACCGAAATTATTCTTTAATTTAAACTTCATCAAAAGGATTAGTCAATATAAAAAATAGCTTTCGACAAATGACGCGGTGTCTAGTGGTTAAGACCCTGGTCTTTCAATCTCCAGGACAAGGGTTCAAGTCCTGGCAATGCAAAAAATTAGCCTGGAAAATTTCGGTTTGATTTGTAAGCTTGAAAAAGTTAAGACTCTCAGCTTTCATAAAGCTGTAAATTTGAAAGAATTTGGAAGAAAAAAATTGAGAAACATTTGAACAATTTTCGCTTCGTAAAGTACGTGAAGTTGACAAAAAAACGCAAGAAAAAACTAAAAACATGTGGCTTCTAAAACACTGAAAATTAAAAATGTCCGACTAAAACTTTAAAAAAAGGTTAAAAATTTCCCGCCTTTAATGCTGTTACTTACCTCAATAATTTTTTTTCACGAAAATTTGACAGTGATTTCACGAGACTGAAAAAATTTACATTTTTCACTTTTTGAAATCTCTTAGATATTTTTTTTATCAAGAATATTATGTCTTGGGCTACCTGTGTCAAGCCACACAGGTAGCCCAAGACAGTCACAGGTAGCCCAAGACATAATACTTCGTCTAAAAAGAAAATTCGTCCTCAAAAAGATTTTTCACTTTTTTAAAATTCTCCGAAAATTCTTTTAGACGAAGTATTAGTCTTGGGCTACCTGTGTGTGTCTTGGCTACCTGGTCTGGCTTGACACAGTACCAAGACATAATACTTCTTGATAAAAAAATATCTAAGAGAATTTCAAAAAGTGAAAAATTAAATTTTTTCATCTCGTGAAAATCACCCTGTCAAATTTCGTGAAAAAAATATTGAGGTAAGTAAACATTAGCATTAAAGGCGGGAAATTTTTAACCTTTTTTAAAGTTTTAGTCGGACATTTTTTAATTTCAGTTTTTAGAAGCCACATGTTTTAGTTTTTTTTTACTTGCGTTTTTTTGTCAACTTCACGTACTTTTACGAAGCGAAAATTGCTCAAATGTTTCTCAATTTTTTTTCTTCCAAATTCTTTCAAATTTACAGCCTTTATGAAAGCTGAGAGTCTTAACTTTTTCAAGCTTACAAATCAAACCGAAATTTTCCAGGCTAATTTTTTTGCATTGCCAGGACTTGAACCCTTGTCCTGGGATTGTAAGACCAGGGTCTTAACCACTAGACCACCGCGTCATTTGTCGAAAGCTATTGTTCTTTATTTGACCTAATCCTTTTCGATGAAGTTTAAATTAAAGAATAATTTCGGTGGGAAAAATCGCACCTTTCCCATGCAGGATTCGAACCTCGGCTTACAACCTGGTAGGCCGTAGTCTTAACCACTAGGCCACAGTATCATTCATCAACAACTCTTGTGCTTTATTCGACTTAAATCCTATTCGCAGAATTTTAAATTAAATAGCAATTTCGGTGGGAAAAATTGCACTTCTCCCTTGCAGGATTCGAACCTACGCTCACAACCTGGTAGGGCGGTAGCCTTAATCACTAGGCCACCGCATCTGTGTTGATACATAACGTAAAATAATACATTTTAATACTTGAAGACATAATTGACGACTTTTTCAATGTTCCAAAAACCAACCAAATATGCTCTAAAATGATATATATTAGTCTTAGGAAGCCATTTTTAGCATTTTAAGACAGTTTCTGAATAGTTCAAAAAGTCGTCAAAATTGACCAAAATGGTAAGGGGTAAGCCTTACCATTTTGGTCAATTTTGACCACTTTTTCAACTTTTTAAAAAGTGTCTAGAAATGCTCTAAAATGATAGATATTAGTCTTAGGGAGCCATTTTTAGCATTTAAAGACAGTTTCTGAATAGTTCAAAAAGTCGTCAAAATTGACCAAAATGGTAAGGGGTAAGGCCTTACCATTCTGGTCAATTTTGACCACTTTTTCAACTTTTTAAAAAGTGTCTAGAAATGCTCTAAAATGATAGATATTAGTCTTAGGAAGCCATTTTTAGCATTTTAAGACAGTTTCTGAATAGTTCAAAAAGTCGTCAAAATTGACCAAAATGGTAAGGGGTAAGCCTTACCATTCTGGTCAATTTTGAACATTTTTTCACCTTTTTAAAAAGTGTCTAGAAATGCTCTAAAATGAAAGATATTAGTCTTAGGAAGCCATTTTTAGCATTTTAAGACAGTTTCTGAATAGTTCAAAAAGTCGTCAAAATTGACCAAAATGGTAAGGGGTAAGCCTTACCATTTTGGTCAATTTTGACCACTTTTTCAACTTTTTAAAAAGTGTCTAGAAATGCTCTAAAATGATAGATATTAGTCTTAGGGAGCCATTTTTAGCATTTTAAGACAGTTTCTGAATAGTTCAAAAAGTCGTCAAAATTGACCAAAATGGTAAGGGGTAAGGCCTTACCATTTTGGTCAATTTTGACCACTTTTTCAACTTTTAAAAAAGTGTCTAGAAATGCTCTAAAATAATAGATATTAGTCTTAGGAAGCCATTTTTAGCATTTTAAGACAGTTTCTGAATAGTTCAAAAAGTCGTCAAAATTGACCAAAATGGTAAGGGGTAAGCCTTACCATTCTGGTCAATTTTGACCATTTTTTCACCTTTTTAAAAAGTGTCTAGAAATGCTCTAAAATGAAAGATATTAGTCTTAGGAAGCCATTTTTAGCATTTTAAGACAGTTTCTGAATAGTTCAAAAAGTCGTCAAAATTGACCAAAATGGTAAGGGGTAAGCCTTACCATTTGGTCAATTTTGACCACTTTTTCAACTTTTTAAAAAGTGTCTAGAAATGCTCTAAAATGATAGATATTAGTCTTAGGGAGCCATTTTTAGCATTTTAAGACAGTTTCTGAATAGTTCAAAAAGTCGTCAAAATTGACCAAAATGGTAAGGGGTAAGGCCTTACCATTTTGGTCAATTTTGACCACTTTTTCAACTTTTTAAAAAGTGTCTAGAAATGCTCTAAAATAATAGATATTAGTCTTAGGAAGCCATTTTTAGCATTTTAAGACAGTTTCTGAATAGTTCAAAAAGTCGTCAAAATTGACCAAAATGGTAAGGGGTAAGCCTTACCATTCTGGTCAATTTTGACCATTTTTTCACCTTTTTAAAAAGTGTCTAGAAATGCTCTAAAATGAAAGATATTAGTCTTAGGAAGCCATTTTTAGCATTTTAAGACAGTTTCTGAATAGTTCAAAAAGTCGTCAAAATTGACCAAAATGGTAAGGGGTAAGCCTTACCATTTTGGTCAATTTTGACCACTTTTTCAACTTTTTAAAAAGTGTCTAGAAATGCTCTAAAATGATAGATATTAGTCTTAGGGAGCCATTTTAGCATTTTAAGACAGTTTCTGAATAGTTCAAAAAGTCGTCAAAATTGACCAAAATGGTAAGGGGTAAGGCCTTACCATTTTGGTCAATTTTGACCACTTTTTCAACTTTTTAAAAAGTGTCTAGAAATGCTCTAAAATAATAGATATTAGTCTTAGGAAGCCATTTTTAGCATTTTAAGACAGTTTCTGAATAGTTCAAAAAGTCGTCAAAATTGACCAAAATGGTAAGGGGTAAGCCTTACCATTCTGGTCAATTTTGACCATTTTTTCACCTTTTTAAAAAGTGTCTAGAAATGCTCTAAAATGAAAGATATTAGTCTTAGGAAGCCATTTTTAGCATTTTAAGACAGTTTCTGAATAGTTCAAAAAGTCGTCAAAATTGACCAAAATGGTAAGGGGTAAGCCTTACCATTCTGGTCAATTTTGACCATTTTTTCACCTTTTTAAAAAGTGTCTAGAAATGCTCTAAAATGAAAGATATTAGTCTTAGGAAGCCATTTTTAGCATTTTAAGACAGTTTCTGAATAGTTCAAAAAGTCGTCAAAATTGACCAAAATGGTAAGGGGTAAGCCTTACCATTCTGGTCAATTTTGACCACTTTTTCAACTTTTTAAAAAGTGTCTAGAAATGCTCTAAAATGATAGATATTAGTCTTAGGAAGCTATTTTTAGCATTTTAAGACAGTTTCTGAATAGTTCAAAAAGTCGTCAAAATTGACCAAAATGGTAAGGGGTAAGCCTTACCATTTTGGTCAATTTTGACCACTTTTTCAACTTTTTAAAAAAGTGTCTAGAAATGCTCTAAAATGATAGATATTAGTCTTAGGGAGCCATTTTTAGCATTTTAAGACAGTTTCTGAATAGTTCAAAAAGTCGTCAAAATTGACCAAAATGGTAAGGGGTAAGGCCTTACCATTCTGGTCAATTTTGACCACTTTTTCAACTTTTTAAAAAGTGTCTAGAAATGCTCTAAAATGATAGATATTAGTCTTAGGAAGCCATTTTTAGCATTTTAAGACAGTTTCTGAATAGTTCAAAAAGTCGTCAAAATTGACCAAAATGGTAAGGGGTAAGCCTTACCATTCTGGTCAATTTTGACCATTTTTCACCTTTTTAAAAAGTGTCTAGAAATGCTCTAAAATGAAAGATATTAGTCTTAGGAAGCCATTTTTAGCATTTTAAGACAGTTTCTGAATAGTTCAAAAAGTCGTCAAAATTGACCAAAATGGTAAGGGGTAAGCCTTACCATTTTGGTCAATTTTGACCACTTTTTCAACTTTTTAAAAAGTGTCTAGAAATGCTCTAAAATGATAGATATTAGTCTTAGGGAACCATTTTTAGCATTTTAAGACAGTTTCTGAATAGTTCAAAAAGTCGTCAAAATTGACCAAAATGGTAAGGGGTAAGGCCTTACCATTCTGGTCAATTTTGACCACTTTTTCAACTTTTTAAAAAGTGTCTAGAAATGCTCTAAAATGAAAGATATTAGTCTTAGGAAGCCATTTTTAGCATTTTAAAACAGTTTCTGAATAGTTCAAAAAGTCGTCAAAATTGACCAAAATGGTAAGGGGTAAGCCTTACCATTTTGGTCAATTTTGACCACTTTTTCAACTGTTTAAAAAGTGTCTAGAAATGCTCTAAAATGATAGATATTAGTCTTAGGAAGCCATTTTTAGCATTTTAAAACAGTTTCTGAATAGTTCAAAAAGTCGTCAAAATTCACCAAAATGGTAAGGGGTAAGGCCTTACTATTCTGGTCAATTTTGACCACTTTTTCAACTTTTTAAAAAGTGTCTAGAAATGCTCTAAAATGAAAGATATTAGTCTTAGGAAGCCATTTTTAGCATTTTAAGACAGTTTTTGAATAGTTCAAAAAGTCGTGAAAATTGACCAAAATAGTAAGGGGTAATACGGCTTACCTTTTTTGTCAAAATTGAAATATGCTCTAAAATGAAAGATATTAGTCTTAGTAAAACATTTTTAGCATTTTAAAACAGTTTTTGAACAGTTCAAAAAGTCTTCAAAATTGAGCAAAATGGTAAGGGGTAAGCCTTACCATTTTGGTCAATTTTGACGATTTTTCAATGTTGCAAAAACCAACTAAATATGCTCTAAATTGAAAGATATTAGTCTTAGGAAGCAATTTTTAGCATTTTAAGACAGTTTTTGAAAAGTTCAAAAAGTCGTCAAAATTGACCAAAATGGTAAGGGGTAAGCCTTACCATTCTGGTCAATTTTGACCACTTTTAGTAAAACATTTTTAGTAATGTCTTAGTAAAACATTTTTAGCATTTTAAAACAGTTTTTGAACAGTTGAAAAAGTCATCAAAATTGACCAAAATGGTAAGGGGTAAGCCTTACCATTTTGGTCAAAATTGATGACTTTTTCAATGTTCCAAAAACCAATCAAATATTCTCTAAAATGAAAGATATTAGTCTTAGCAGCCATTTTTAGCATTTTAAGACAGTTTTTGAATTGTTCAGAAAGTTGTCAAAATTGACCAAAATGGTAAGGGGTAAACGTTACCATTTTGGTCAATTTTGACAATTTTTCAATGTTCCAAAAACCAACCAAATATGCTCTAAAATGAAAGATATTAGTCTTAGGAAGTCATTTTTAGCATTTTAAGACAGTTTTTGAACAGTTTAATAAGTCGTCAAAATTGATCATTGCTAAAAATTGCTTCCTAAGACTAATATCTTTCATTTTAGAGCATATTTGGTTGCTTTTTGAAACATTGAAAAATCGTCAAAATTGACCAAAATGGTAAGGCTTAGCCCTTTTTTCAGTGTTCCAAAAACCTACAAATTTGCTCAAAGATGAATGATATTAGTCTTAGGAAGCCATTTTTAACATTTTAAGACTAAGTTTTTGAACAGTTCAAAAAGTCATGCAGGACGCGTGTCTGTGAGTTTTAATTAGCATAATAAGTCCTGAAAATGACCACACCCAGAAACAGCATAGCCAACATTCTAAATAATCAAAACTACAGTCTTTCTGAATTGTTTATATGGTTCAGAATGGTTGCTTTTTGGGGTGGTCACTTCATATAAGTTTCATATTTTACAAGAAAATGAATGTTTACCATATGAATTTCCCAAGAAATAACAAGGTTTTGTTGCGATACGACATATTTCATTTCACTTACCCCCCGGCAGTCGGCAGAACACGGTTTCAGCCATATTTTGCAAATTTGACGCCCTTTGTTTTTCGTCGTCCGTCGCAAGCACCATCCAAACATTTTACTTTAACACGATTCTAGTTGATTTTATTCAACCTATTTTCGACGGGTTTTGAAGTAGTGCAATGTATTGTAATATTTTTCATTTTTGTGTATCATTGGCTTGACTTTTTTACCCCTTACGTCATTATTTTAATTCTAGAAATTACGTCATTATTGCCCAGTTTTTTTTCCGCACGCACGCGGCTGGCTTCCGACAGTCCGACTCTAAATTCCACGAAATCGAAAATAAAAGTGAATATTCACTTTCAACTCAGTTCGAAGCTAAAAAATCTGTGTTTGATTCATTAAACGAAGATGAAAGGTCTGAAAAAGACGTAAATGTAGCTGGTATCTTGTCTATTTCTTCTTTTTTCCGCGGAAATATAAAGACAAGGCTCCGCTCACACAAGAGTATGTACATATTACCGTGGAAAACTTTACTAAAACATCGCAGAAGTTTAGTGACGACAAAGCTGTGATATTTACAATCGATACCATTTTACGAACTTTGCGGAATGGCTCAAGCAACACCAACATCGGGATTACTTGCTTCGTGTAGAGGAACAGTTTATTTGCTCAAGAACAAGAGATGGGATGCATTGTTTGGAATGAATGTTTACAGGTTGCATTTGGTTCGACAAGCAGGAAATTTTATTTTGTTGATTGTTGATGATCAACGAAATCTCGCGGTAAGACTTCTGGTTGGTCCATGCAAGATATGTCGCTATGGTGGAGTTATTTATTAACTACCTTGGGGTCTTCCCATTTTGTATCTAAATGACACATACCTGCCTGCCTATGCATAAACCTGCCTGCCTATGCATAATCCCCAACATTCAATAATAACACTTAATCCTACTATAAAACTCTTGAGTTATAACTAGTATCACCACAAAGGAGGGACAAGTGCATGTTGATTAAATTAGGTCTCAGTTCTATCTCAGTATATGAGTAACCAGATGTGCTGGCCTTCCATAACCACAACCCCCCTGAATTAAGTCAATTAACCACAGAAATCACATTAAACAGAAGTAATTTCAGTTCACATTGCAAGTAATGTGACATACTGATACATTCCTTTGCTTTTCACCTAATATGAGAGTTGTGCCCTACCCTCTATTATTATTCCCTTTTTATCAAATGGCCAAGTTTATTATTTATTCTATACAAATAGAAGAGCTACCTGTTTATTTTACACAGACGAAGGCGAAAATCTTGCTACGTTTTAATACAGTGATGAAAATGATAAAGCAGAACTTCTTTAGTTTGCTTGATAATGGTGTGTTGGTATGGGGCTTTGAAATTTCATCCCAATCAACGGGGTCACAAACCTTCTCAATTGTCCTTCAGAACACCCTGACGTCCTTGAAAGGTACACTTAAAACAAGCAAAATTTGAACATAATTTCATGAATGTTCTGAAGCCTTGCTCCATTAAGATGAACACTAACTAATTCGTGAATTCTGATGAAATTTACAAATATTTAGAGTCTCATGTCAATCCATCATCAAACGTAACTGTTGGAAACATCCAGCAAAGTTCAGCAGCGAAACTTCCAGAGGGCAGAGGAAAACAGGATTACTTGAGTATGTTTTTTCTTCACCAGTGTATGACACTGAAGCCATTTTCAATTAATTTTATTGTATGGTTCTCTTTTATTTCAGATAATATATGTATGACACTGAGTGATGCAATAAGTCAAGGCAATGAACAGTTTGCAAGCAATCTTGCACAACAATTAGCAGCCCAGAAGGCAGCTGTTAAGATCAAAATTAATGATCCTACGAATGATGAAAATATAACTGGTGGAGACAATAAGATTAAGTTTGTATTTGTTTATTTGCATCTGATAAAGCACATTGCATGTTCGTATAGAACACTTTCTTTGAAAGATCTTTGATGACTATGTTTATGCAACTATTGAGTCTGGAGCAATGGACCCAATATAATGTTAGGATCTTCTCAAGCAGCCCCCTTTGAGTAGGGCAAATATGTCTTCATTAAAAATCAGGAATAAGTGAATTACAGAAAGGAAAATGTTTCATTAGCATGAGAGTTGGAATGCACATGTGCCTACTACCACACCAAGTACCTACCCCACCCAGTTTCTGCCTTCCTTATTGTTATTTTATTTCACTTAAATGAGACAGTGATTAAGTGATATATTTGGGTGCGTTCAAACATCCAAAAATGCATAAGCCGTATAATGAAATAACTGCAAAAGCATTGAATCAAAAAAACTGAACTTTGTGCAAGATTGCAGTTGAGCAAAATTAGTCCTAATGAAGAAGCTGGTAGTATTTCATTGAAGGACATTGAAACACAATATATGGCACATGTGGAAGTAAAAAAAGCGCCTGGGAGCACGTACAAGCGAATAACAGCACGTAGAAGTGAATAACAGCACGAATAAGTGGATGACAGCACGTAGAAGCCAATAACAGCACGTAGAAGCAAATAACAGCACGAATAAGTATATGACAGTACGTAGAAGCGAATAACAGCACGAATAAGTGGATGATAGCACGTAGAAGCGAATAACAGCACGTAGAAGTGAATAACAGCACGAATAAGTGGATGATAGCACGTAGAAGCGAATAACAGCACGTAGAAGCGAGTAACAGCACGAATAAGTGGATGACAGTACGTAGAAGCGAATAACAGCGCAACAGAGCACATTGAAGCACATTGATTAAATCACAAACATGTAGAATATTCTGTAGGGAAATGTCAATGACCTCTGGTCAATACCAGACAGGAACTTCGGGTTATAACAAAAAGGTCAAAGATATTCTCCTCAATCCTTAGTCCTTTACCGTGCATGATATTGTGTAATTACATTCTGCTATTTTTAGAGTTCAGATATTTCTAAAGTCTGAGACACGAATTCTGTATTGCAGAGACATTTTCTCGGCGGTTTTTAAAAGACCAAAGGACGCGCTCTTATGCAATATAACTTGCGTCGCCAACTGACCTAGTTCAATGGCAACACGCTAGAGCCTAGCTACGCGATGTAGTCGGTCAAGGAGGTTATATTTCGGAAGTGTTCTAGTTCCTTTAATTAACATCGACGCTTCCGTGATTTTGGTCCGCCGTTTTACCATAAAGTAGAAATGTCATTGATATTTTTAAGCGGAGAAATGATACACTGTCTTTCAATGTAAATCTGTCTGGCTGTAGGTCAATAGTTGAAGTGCATTGCAACTTCGTGGATTTTAATGAAAAATTCATTTGCTGAGATGCGCTGATTCCCGCTGACACGTCCTGAAATGCGTTGTATCGAGCTCCTTTGCGCTTTCACGCGCTTCAATGAACTTCCATGTAAATTTGGTGCATTTAATAAGAGTTACACAAATACAAGTGATAATTTGTCATTCTAATTCAAATATTTTTGTTTCAGTATCAAAGTACAAGTCGAGGACAAAGAGTCGGCCCCATGTAGCTTCAGGTTCGACGTTGCACCGCAAACGACCATAGACCAGCTGAAAAAAATGGTAATGAAGATTTTTTGACGCTTGGCAAGAGTTTAAATCAATCAAAAAAAAAGCAGTAACGATCAATAATGTCCTAACTCGAGGATTGGTTAATGGGACCCCACAAGCATTATATCATGACATCAAATGCCAGTAATGATAAATAATTCATTAATAAAGCTTCTAAGTACTATACAGATTCAAAGATTGTAAGAGTTCCGTCTTTCATTTGAAGCACTCGAAACCTGTTTCCTGTGGTGTCCCGCAAACGACGCATGCAAAATGAAATGCATTTAAATATTCATTGGTTTCTCTCGTCAAATGAAGCAGTGAAAACCTGTTTCCACTGCGGTGTCCCGCAAACAAGACGCATGCAAAATGAAATGCATTCAAATATTCATTAGTCTCTCTTGCATTCTAGGTGCAAACGCAGTACAATTTTCCCGCTGAAATTCAATACTGGATTATCGAAAAACGTTTATCAAAACCGCACGACAGTCTTGCGGATTGTGGAATCCGAGAATCGGGCCATACCGTCTACTTGTATCTCAAATCTCATGACTCAGCAAATTTTAACGACGGAGCCATGCAGGCCTGGGGAGAGAGACGCGAACCTGCTGTTGTCAATCAGGGACTAAACCGAGCCAATAGCGCCAGCGATGTCACGGCTCAAGCATATCAGAGACCACACAATGATCCTCGGAGCTTGCCGGATATGAATTCGCAGAGAATTCGTGAAGCTCCGGCACCTCCCGCGCCTCCTCCTGTAGGATGGAAATGTCCCATGTGTACCTTCGTGAACTCTCCGTCGAGGCCTGGATGCGAGATGTGTTCGACGGACAGACCACAAGACTATCAGGTACCTGATGGGTATGTACCGGATGAAAGAGAACGAGAAAGGCTGGAACGAGTACAAGCTGGAGAGATACTGCTATTTGAGGTAGGATATCACTATCAGAGTCTTCATTTAGCAAGTCAGGCCTCCCTGGCTTTCTTCAGATATCACCTTTACTGGGGCTTAAAAATGCTTACTGTGCAATAGGTTAATGAGTGCAGAGGTAATGTAGAAAGAAGATAGTTTCATTTCTTCGTAGGTAGACGAGTTTCAACGTTTCTTCTTTTCAGACTTAACGAGTTACTCGAAGGTCACCTGCGCTAGGTTCTTGCTGGCCTCAAAGATCCAATCGTTTTGAGCAAAATCCTTGTGAAAAATCTCTGGCACTCTGGCGTGTATTCTGAGCACACACTGCATAGAACTAATCGCGTATTTGCTTGTTCCTTGCAGGGTGGAATGAGCTCGCAAGAACCTCTCGCAACGGACCAAACACTTCTAGCTGAATAAAAACACATCTGCATGAGTTAGAATGAAACTTCTAGCAAAGCCACGTATTGTTATAAGATTAAAATAGAAATAAAACTTTGATAAAAGTTTTGATAAATAATTTTTTGTTTTTTTCATGTAATATGTATAATCTTATGAAATAATAATATTTGTCATGGAATATATGCTATTGTAGAAAAATTGCATTCAGATTTTGATTTTGTTTTTGGAAATAAGAAACCATTAAGTTTACGGTGACACTTAGTGTTTTATCATAAATATTTCCAAGCGTGGTGTTGTTGTTTTAGGCTGAGGAGAAGCGGAAACGTTTAGCTATGGAAGAGAGAGATCGTAATTACCAGACAATCATGTCAGTTGTCCTGCGTCAACCATTGATTGAGAATCAAGAAGAAATTGAATGTCCTATTTGTTTCGATACGATACCAGTTGGAGAAGGAGTAGTTTTGAGAGAATGTCTGCACAGTTTCTGCAGGTATGTAATTGTATCGTGTAGCTGAGAGGTAAAATGAATCATGAACTGTGAAATGGTAAAAAAAAGAAAAGAAATGAATTTAGTTCCAACCAAAGGCAACCAGTTGAGTTTGTTAGTTTCGCCTGTGTAACCTTTTATGCAGATCTTAATAAACCTTCCACATCGTAATAATGTTAGGTATATTCCACTACACTAGGGAATGTCTTATTGGACACATTAATGCATTAACTGACGCTGAGGTTCAGTGTCCGTATGATAACGGAGACTTTCAATGTCACGATGTTATCACAACTCAAGAAATACAAGAGGTAAGACGATGAAACTGCTGTAGATTTCTGTAAGCATAGAAGCAATAGAAAGCACATAGCAATTGATAACAGCACGAAAAAGCGGATGACAGCGCGTAGGAGGAAATCCAAGCACGCAGAAGTTGATAACAGCACGAGAATGCAGATGACAGCGCGTAGCAGGAAATCCTAGCACGTAGAAGTTGATAACAGGACGAATAAGCGAATCAGGTTGACAGCACGTAGAAGCGAATACAAGCACGTATAAGTTGATAACAGCACGAATAAGCAAATGACAGCACGTAGGAGAAAATCCAAAGCACGTAGAAACTGCTGTCAGTAAATTTCTATAATTGATGAACATTCTCTCCCCGTTTAAAGCATAGCCGTTGGACTGTGCATGAAATGTTTGGTACGCCCGTCATGGCTTTACATTCTACATCATTCTCAATACATTTCACTCTTTCCAATTCAAGCTTTTGAGTGAGGAGGATTTCCAGAAATACCTTCAACGTAGTTTGTCAACAGCTGAGAGCCAAGCTGCGAATAGTTTTCACTGTCGAACGCCGAACTGTCATGGTTGGTGTATTTATGATGATGAAGTAAATGATTTTGATTGTCCTGTGTGTCAGAAGAGAAACTGCCTGACCTGCAAAGCTATCCATTTCCCTGTCAACTGCAAGGAATACCAGGATGATTTGAAGAGAAACGCAGCGAATGACGAGGCCGCTAGAAAGACACAAGAATATCTCCAGGTGAGTGAGGGGGGGTGAAAGAATACCTCCAGGTGAGTGAGGGGGGGGTGAATACCTCCAGGTGAGTGAGGGGAGGGGGTGAATAAGGGTGGAGTAGTTTGGATCTGGGATCTCTCTAATCGAAAACGAACGACACATCTCGGGGTGGGAGGGTGATGAAATCGAGGTGGGGTAACATGTAGGTGTGGGTGAAGAATAGAGGTTAGATTGATCCGAGGTTGCCAGAAAAAATATCTGAGATGAGAGGGGATGTGACGAATGATTGGGGGGGGGGTAAGGTAAATTTTCATGCGGTTTGAAGGCGCCGCTCATATCTGATCCACTTTTTTCCGACAGGAGATGTTAAGGACAAACGACGGTATGAATTGTCCAACGTGCGGAATTATTCTTGTCAAAAAGGATGGCTGTGATTGGATGAAATGTTCAATGTGTAAGACTGAAATATGCTGGGCTGTCCGTGGACCAAGATGGGGGCCTGGGGTAAGTCCTCACCTGTTGTTTTTTAAATTATAATTTTAATTATAGTCTGATTTTTAAGATCTAAATTTTGGGATGTTTAATTTCCAATGAAAGCAATTTGTAGGTAGATGGCTGACGAATTACGAAACTGTGATTTGAAACTGATATTTAGTTCACAGTGTGATCGGATTTCCTGTGGTTATGAAGTCATTTCTTTTCGTGCGATGATTGTGATGATGATGATGACATGGTTGTTTTATTTCTTTTAATTTCAGGGTCCTGGTGATACAAGCGGAGGTTGCAAATGCCGCGTCAACAACGTACGCTGTCATCCAAAATGTGGAAACTGTCATTAATGGCCGGCGTTGCATAATATGTTTAAACTACCGCCATCGACTTAGTTTCAACTCATGCAAACATTAGTTATGAAATTTTTGTTACGTTTAGTTATAAATAAATTTCCCTTTCATTATTGTCTTGTGAAATTGATTGAGGTCTTCCGACTATCTGGGATACGCACGGTAATTTTTCAATGACTTCATTTCCTAAATGGTCGAACACGTACCTCTGAAGATATCAATAAACGATATAGTGTTGATAACCAGCCTCCTTATTGTGCGAAGTCAGACATATATGGACATACAAAGGTGAATCAATTACATGACGATAGTGTTTTACAAAAAAAATAAATAAGAAGACCTTGGAATATTCCGAGTTCCGATGGCTGAGTAATGGATAATGTTGGTTAAAATAAAAGACTAAAAGCTAAAAGAAAATGTACGATTTTCTACGAGTAACAAACATTAAATACAAAGATAGATAGCCTTCTTCCAAACTCGAAAAGTTGCAATTCTGGAACTTTCCTAATTAGAATAGTATTAATAGTTTACCCGGGATCGAGGCTCGGGATTTCCCCAGCAATAGCGTAACTATAAATTACGTCATTTTAAACTGTAACGAAACATTCATATAAGCGAAAGATGTTGCGATTTCTGGAAATACAAAACCTTGTAAAATATATTCCTTTCATTTTGTTATCGTGGAATTAATGGTAATACCTATGGAGATATACTGTTGCTTTATTCTTGAACTGAATGGGTAATTTTCTTGTGTTTTTGACAATATTCTCAACGTTTACTAAAAGTGAAACAGCATTTATAATAACACAAGATGGCGGAAATGCAAAACTTAAATGAAAAGGACGCTCTTATGCATAAATATTATATTCTCATGAAAGAGAGACAAGCAAAAAAGGAACATACAAAAGCCTACTCTTCGAGTCATGGTCAGAAAGGATTACTTAAAGGGGAAATATTGGTTGGAAATGTGAAAACATGTGTTGACTCTACAAAGGGAACAATAAGACTACATCCTTACGATAAAACAACATATTTCTCAGACTGTCCTGTGGGAGAAGTGCATTCACTTGAAGATGAAGAAGCGAGATTATTACTTTCCTTCAAATCCAACGATGAACGATATAAATTCTTTGTAGATAGTTCTTTACACATTGGAAAAAAGATGACTATTGGCACTCATGTTTTTGTGAAAGTTCGATCTTCTTTTGGTGGAAGTAGTCAGGAGGTGCGGGGTATAATTAGGTACAAAGGACCTTTACCAGGAGAGCATGGTACAATGTTTGGTGTTGAGCTTCTAGTAAGTACATACCAACGAATATGACAAAGATATAGGATAAAGCTTTGCAAAGCAACTAAACTGAATAATATCTGCAACTACATAGCTCACAGTTACTGGTTGGAATAAAAGGAAAGTGAATTAATTAAATGCGAAGCAAGATTATCTTTGTTGCAATCACTCCATATTTGTTTTTTTATATATTTTGCAAATACAGCATCACTTAAAATTTACTTTATACAAATTGTTGTTAAATTCACTTGTGTGAAATACCTATTTTTTATTTGTAGGAAGGCCGAGGAAGAGGCACAACTAATGGATATTTTAAAGCACAAAGATTTTTTATGTGTGATAATGATTGTGGAATCTTTGTATCATTAGAAAAACTTAGGTTGTGTGAAGACAAAAAAGATATGAATGCAAGTGAAGACAAAAAAGATATGAATGCAAGTGAAGACAAAAAAGATATCAATGCAAGTGATGACAACTTACTTATCAGAATGAAAAATAAAGTTGTAGAAGGTTTTACCAACATTTTTCCAATGGGTGAGCTGTCAGATGAAAAATCCTTGGCAATACAGGACAGTTACATGGGTCATAAACCTGGAGATATTGTATGGGTATTTATAAATGATAAAAAACCACATCCTGGGATTATTAGATATATTGGTAGGGTACCAGGTGAAGATGGAATTTATGCAGGCATTGAAATGGTAGGTACTGTTTTAAATGCATATTTAATTGGAATGGCTTCAGCTGAAATTGTTTATTGACTTTTTCACAATGTGACATACATATTTTTAGGGCAAACCAATTGGCCAAGGTAATGGAGAGTACAATGGTAAACAATTATTTAAATGTCACATGGACCATGCTCATTTTACACCTGTTGAATTTGTGATGTTTGAAGAAAATTATTTAGAACTTTATGAACATGAACAAAATTCTAAAGGGACTAGCGATTCAAGTGGTAAGTGATTACAAATTGCCCCATACCATCAACACCACAAGCCATAACAATTTGTGATAAATACGACAAAACTTTGAGTTCAAATTTTTCGTAGCATCTCCTGTATACTGTAGCATGTTGTAAAAATAAGATTTTCTTGCAGAATCAACGGCAAAACCGTCATCTACACCTCCAAAAACATCTAAGGACATTCTAAAAATGGAGTCAGATTTTGCAAAGGAGTCAGAAGATGCCATCATTAACCAACAGGAAAAAATCTTGAAGCAAATTGAAAAACAGAAATTAGCTGAGAAAAAACAAGTAGAGAAGAATGGGTTTGGTGGTGGAGAAAAACCACTTGATGAACAGTGGAAGAAAGAAAATCGATCTAAAGTCAACAATCATGTTTCCCAGCTCACTCTGGAAATGAATAAACAATATATTAAAGGTGAATTTTCTTCCACCAGAGCTGATTTCCATTTTTGTGCTGATGTAATTACATGTTACCTTCTCTTAGAACCACAAATTTCAGCATCTACAAACCAATTTAAGAGAGAGAGTGGAGGTATTTCTTCACAAAATGAACTAGATATTGGTTCAATGGTTGAGGTACTTAGCAAAAATACAAAAGCCAAATATGGTGTGATTCGATGGGTAGGATTTGCTGCAAATAGCGAGAAGAAAATTGCAGGACTAGAACTGGTAAGGAGCTTTCATACCACATATAATTAAAACACATAACACTATGTCAATAAGATGAACAAGAAGCAAAATACCAAATATCTTCTGATCTTTTACACTTACACAACTCCATTAGTTGACTTTGATTTTTTCCCACTTTCACTAGGAAGAGGAAATGGAAGCATGCACAGATGGAACATTTCTTGGCAAACGTTATTTCACTTGTCCACCCAGGCGTGGCTTCTTCGTTCATCTTCACAACTGTTTACCAGACTCAAGATTTCAGACAAATTCCATGGAGAAACATGTCAACAAACGTTTGACAGGAACAGGTAATCACTAGTAAAAATTCCCAATCTCAGTGAGGTGTTTAAGAACTGTGTTCCAAAGTCTCATATCATTATAAATCTCTCCTTTAGACTTTGGACCTTATAAATCACCAAAAATACCAGATGACCGGTTCATCCCTCCTCCAGAAACACTGGATATCTACATTTCTAAAGAAGCTCGAGGGATACAAGGACATCACAATTCTTGTTATTTGGATGCAACATTGTTCGCTGCATTTGCCTTCTCATCTGTAATGGACGCAATATTATTACGACCGAGAAACGATGATGATATTAATGATTATGAGAAAGTACAGACAGTTCTAAGAAATAATATAATTTATCCTTTAAGACAGTAAGTGCTGTATATCACTTGCGCGAAATATTTCCCTTTCTACCAGAGACATATTTTAACTTCATCTCAATCAAACAACCATATCTTACTAAGATACTTTGATGAAATCCCAGGACTCCCAGAGGGATACTGCATGGTTTAAAAACCACCACATCTTTACTCTATTTATTTCAATGTAGTTATGGATTCGTTCGTGCAGATCGTGTTTTTGAACTACGAGAGCATCTGGACAGACTAGGAACTGTCACAGGATTGGTTGGAGAGGAGAAAGGTATGTGTACTGGAGTGAAAATCCATTTATCGTTTGAATGCTTGAAGATCACGGCTGTCTGATGATGCACTGTTTGATTTCCTTGCAGATCCTGAGGAGTTTTTATCAACTCTTTTTCGGCAAGTCCTGAAAACGGAGCCATTTTTAAAATTAAAGTAAGAATACAACCCGAACTAGATCCATACAATAAAACGACATCAAAATCACGTTTCGCAGATTGTCGATGATGAGGATTGTATGTTAGAGAATGATGCAAAAGCACAAACGCAATTAATAAACACAACTGTGTGTTTTTCAGGTCAGGAAATGAAGTCCACAACGAATATTTGTATCAAGTCCTGGCAGTCAAAGATGCTGAACGTGTTCTACCATCTGTGGAGGAAATTCTCAAAAGATCATTTCATCAAAATAATTTAAAACTTGCGGAGGTTAGTTTCCTTATCTTACAGTCGTTCACTGCTCCAAATCTGAAATACAACTATCGTAGCAAAGTTGAATATTATTATCATCGTCGATCTTGGCAGGTACCGTCATGTTTAATCGTGCAGATGCCTCGATTTGGAAAACAATACAAAATGTACGGAAGAATATTACCATCGCTCACGATCAACATTGGAGAATTGGTTGACAACGGTAAGTGTGATTGTTGAAACCTGACCGGATCCAGGTAACCTTGGCTAACTAAAAACGGTTGGTATGGGACCAACGTGAACGTGAATGAAATCAATTTATTTTTTTCCAAAGCTCCCCAGGACTGCGCGGTGTGTGGAAGACTAGCGAAATACCATTGTAGAGAATGCTTCAGCATAACTGGTTTTGACGACAATGATAGCTCTGGGAACTTTTGCTTGGATTGCAACAAACGACAACACTCGCATGTGAAAAGAACAGGCCACAAGTTTCAACCTTTGAACATGTCTCGCGAGATTTGTCAAACGTATATGGACAGGGCGGTGGAACATCGAGACATGGAACTGTTTGCAATCATTTGTATCGAGACAAGTCATTACGTCACATTTGCCAAATGTCAAGAACCAGATGGTGAAGTGAAGTGGTGTTTCTTTGATAGTATGGCTGACAGAGTAGGTAAGAACGACTCTCTCTCTCCGGGCCGATTTCGGCTATAGCCTGATGTTAATCATGTCTTGACTATATTTATGATGTCATCATGATGATGATGCACGATTAAATAACATCACTGTGGATCCGATGCTAGTTTGGTAGGCCAGGCCAGAATTAGGATTCAGTTATATATATCAAGGTCTTTGACACATGCGTACTATAATGTATGTATGTTATATCTGCTACCTAGCAATCATTGTAAGTACCCGAGGTTAGGAAGGAACTATGATTGTCATATTAAAATCATTTATAATTTTAAATGCGAATTTTTCTAGGTACAAAGAACGGGTATAATGTTCCGTCAGTGACAGAGTGTCCTGAGGTGATCGAATGGTTGTCCTCAGAGAAACAAAACAGAGAAAGAATTATCAACACGAACGACAAGGATTTGCCGGACAGAGTTCGTAGGATTCTTGGAGATGCCTACGTCTGTCTGTACCAAAGCAAGGAGATGTCTATGTACAAATGAGTGTAATGATCTATGTCGATATATGAAATAATGGCTAGTGTGGCTATAATCTGTTAGTAAAAGGATGTGTAACATGGGAATCTCAAACTAATTAAGGCTGTTAATATGTTTGTACCATATCATAAAACCAAGGTTTAATTAAATTAACATAAAACAATTTCCTTTCAAATTTATGTGTAGAATTGTACTGTAAAGGTCGATCAATGTGCGTTTAATAGTCTTTAAAACTTTTATTTAAGTCTGCCTTTTCCACAGCAACGAATAATATATGTTTTACGTTATTACGGTAAGTAACCAGTTTGTATTTTTGATATTTACTCTAAATGTGCAGAGAGCAATATTTTTTTGAATCATTGGATCATTGCAGGTCCACAATGCTTAACCATGTTAAACATTGCTGGCTGGCACGACCAGGAGTCGAGCAAGCACTGGATGGTCAATTCACACGGTCTTTCCCACCCATTCTTGTCCCCAGAGCTAAGACTTTTTAATCAATCATAATGCTACGCTTGTTAAAATAAGTTTGTTTTTGCTTATCTGATCATCCTGTAGTGACATTCCACCATGGTCCAACACTCTACACTGTACAACATTTTTTGTTTAGTCCTCATCGTCTGAGTCATCCAGTCTTCTTCTGTTAAACTAAAATGATGAAACAAGATGATCTCAGAATGTATCCTGGGAACTCAAAGGGTTTCATTTAGACTTGTAAGAAATGTTCATATCAGTTACTAGGCAGATATATGATAGAACAAGGCCTAAACAATGCTTGCCCTATATGCTTGACCTATATCCTTATTCACTGAACTCAAATACCGAATCACTTCGCATTATTTTCCTGCCAGGAGGCCTGTGTCCTAAAAAATCCCCCCCCCCTCTGTCGTAAAATAATACTTTACCTTGACTGTTGATTTTTTGGGATTGCTTTCCTGGAAGCGTTCCAGTAAACTAACAAGTTGTGTATCACCAATCTAGCAACAAAAAACTTTCTTTATATGTCATGAAACTAAAACTTTCTGATGAAAGCTGTCAGCTTGTAACAAACAGATTTCATATGCATGTAATACATGTGGATTGTGGACACTACCCATGTTGAAAGAGCTACCCTGTTTAAATAAAGTTTTTCCATTTCATCCCATTCTTGGGTAGGATCCTAATCTTTTACATGACTGAGTGTGGTTGCCAAATTTTGACACAAAAAATTACCCACCTTCCCTCCAAGTTGACCAGTAGATGCCATCTGTATCAACATTCCTTCAACCATTTTTGCTTTCTCTGGCTTTACCAAAGCAATGCTGTTCACTAAGGTAAAGGTTAACATGATTCAGTGACAAAGCTATTTGTTTTTTGTATAAACACTTGATTGACTGGCACCGTTGGTATATGCTGACCAGTATGCAGAAGTTTTAGGGCAGGTAACAAGTAGTTCTACGGGTGCAAATATCCAGTGCGCAAATAATAAACTTTCTTTATAATTCATAATTACATACATCTTGCCCTGGCTTGTTGGTCCAGGATCTGGGAGAGCATTTGATTTTTCATCTCATCCTGTCGTCTACATAATGAAAATAATGTGAAATTATAGACAAAGAAGATCATTGGCGTTAAACATCTTGAACTTTTGACGTACTTTTTCATTTCTTCCTGTTGTTCATGACGTTGCGCAGCTTGACCACCGCCCTAAAACACAGACAAACAAGTCTTAGACAACTAGACATGAGATCTATGAACGTAAAGGCCAATTTAAGGCCGTTTAAATTTAAAACCAGCCAAAAAAAATCGCAGAAACTATGGCCCAACAACAGACTAGTTATTTTAAAGATACAAGAGGAGATTTCGTACCATTTGCTGCTGTAATTCAGCCATTCTTTTAGCTCTTATCGCTTCTAACTCATCATCCGCCATCTTTTTTTCAATAACCACTTCGCCATCGACGTCTTACCGCATTTTTGCAATTTGACGTTTTATTTGACTTTTTTAACCGGTATTATTGACAGAAATCGCCTGAAATATCCGCTTTTTGGGGAAACAGCGACAAAAATTACTGTTAAAGTTATTCCACTGATCTCAACATAGAGAAAAATTTTCATTCCAATGACTATTTGCTTGTATTTTTGTCAGAATGACACTAGGAAAGTTGACAACAACTCTAGTCTTTTGATAAGTTAATTACTACGGATAAGTCAACATCATACATAACTGGTTGGCTAAACTACATTATTTTATACATTTATTTTACAACATGCATGATTTCCCTAAAATTAATCATCCTCTGTGCGCTTTCTTTTCTTTTGATTAATAACAGTTTTTGAAGTTATCAACTTGGATATAACCCCATGTTTCCATTGTTCAAACCGCCTTAAACTTTCTTGAGAGTGAGAGAAAATATTGCGTTCATTATGATCAAGTTTTGGTAGCAATGTTTTTGATTCTGTGCTGCCATCAAGTCTGTTTATGGACAAATCCATGATTCGTCTCATTCGATTCATGTATGTCTAAAATTATCAAAAAAGAGGGTGGGTAAAAGGATAAATTTGCATTGATTGGTTGGTAACAAGATGTTAAAAAAGAAGGTGATATTGAATGAGAGTGAATATTTTAATAATGACCCTTCATCAGTCATACCTACCATCAGGAGGGACTCTGCAATTCTTGGATTTTCTGCATTACCAAACTCAAGTAACTTTTCACCAAACTGGTAAAAATATGGACCCAGCTTATTGAGATCTACCACAGTTGCATCAGCCTCAAAGATCTGTCTGTATGCCTCTCGATACACCTTGGGCAGCTCCACAGAGACAATTCTTCCTTGTCTCATTGAAATCTCCTTTGCAAGCCAAAAAGGAAGCTCCATTTTAGTTCCTTGTTCAATGTGTTCAGAATCAGAGCCATGATCAAGAAATCCAAGATCTTTCACTTGTGATTCAAATGTGCATGGTACTCTTTCTTGACACACTAGAATGTCGTCTATTTCAAAATATTCCCATCCGCTAGGGCGAACTTGAAGCGAAGCGTAGAGTGGATTATCCTCCATTAGCTCCCGTATAAATATAACTCAAATTTCTGGTGTAAAAATTCAAATTACAAGACATAAAAACGTCTTATTTAATTTGTTTTATCATCTTTAATACAGCAGCTTTTCAACGATGGCTTGTTAGGGTCTTTTCATACTGTTTTACTGTTTCAAATTTAAAAAAAATATTCTGAAATCTGAAATTTTGATTCAAATATGGCGCCCATTTACGACACAGTTGATTTAACCTGATTTAACTTGATAAGCATGATTAGCATCAATCCTTGATTAAAATTAATCAGCGTGGTTCCCGATGTGGCAAAGGAGTACTGATGAATTAAGTCGCTCGCGAAATAATTGGTTTTCTAATTTATTCTTTTTAAGAAAAAAAGGTGTTTTCATCTTACAATATTATTATACATGTTGCACTATAAAAAAGCCGCTAATGTACATTTAGCATCCATATATTTCCACTCTCATACATATCCCCTCATAGTATTTGATTGGATGAAATTTAACTAAACGTGCGTATATAGATTCGTTTAAGATGTTTAAAACGGGCGAACCATGATCACAATTGCCTTTGAATACCTGTTGAACAAAAAAGACAATTACAACGAGATGAAGCAGGAAGAAATGGATTTTGTTTGATCTGACAGCAAATTATCAATTCTTTATATCTTTTTACCTTATCTTTCTCATTTTCCTGAATGTATTTCCATTTTTTGCCCTTTCTACTGTACGATAATTTGAATGTCTTCACATGCTCGTAAAAACGATATCTTCCTGGAAAAAAACAATAGTAACAGCTTGTAGCTCCTCTTGCTATCATTTGAACTGATGATGCCACAATGTTTGAATAAAACGCCTCCAGTCAAAACTCAATAACAAGAAACGTACACAAGGATCTTATCTAAGCTACGTACCTTGGGTAGCAACTGCTGTGATTGTCCTTGGCCTTCCCAAATCAATCTGCAGCCATTCTCCACTCTTGGGAGGATAGTCTGCACACCATGATCCAATTCGAAAGTTTATGAAATCATCTTCCATGTAGAGTCTTGCGTTCTCTGCACTGGCGTTCCACTGACCTTGAGGAACATTGCAAAACAAGAAGATATGTTAAAACCGCAGCATTTCAACAAAATCCCGCCCTTTTCATTATGTACTTCATTCATGCAATTTATGAGTACACTATCTTTTCGTAATGGTTCAATAATTCAAGCTAATGTAAATACCTGTTACATAAAACGATGATGCAGTAAAGGCGTTGTCGCTCACTTTCTGGTCCCAGCCAATATTGAAAGAATTCGAACAAGTTCCTGGAGAAAATATTTTATACTATTACAACCATGAAACTACCTAAAAGAGTGTTTTCATGCACGAGATCTATATTGTGTTCACAGAATTTTGGGATAGTGAATCTGTCATGAAAATCAGCAAATGAATTATTATTTTGGGAACCTTACCTTCAGGTTTTATTTCTTGTCGATCACAAGTACCTTTGACATTACAACTGATCAAACAATTCTTTTGTACCCAAGAATCGGTTTTGCAGCGGCCGGCCTTTGCCCAGAAAGGACACGATTCACTTTTGTCGCTGCATCTCGTACCTTAGAAACGATTTACATTTTAGCGCGAGTTGTGTAAGCAATGTTTACTGATTAGATGAAGGTCTTGAAGATCTGATACATTAATAACCAGGGCATGGGAAAGAAATTTGGAGGAACCAGGCTTCCATGGTTAGTATAAAAGAGTCCCTTTCTTTTAGTGGCAG
Source organism: Dendronephthya gigantea (assembly GCF_004324835.1). Classification (NCBI taxonomy): domain Eukaryota; kingdom Metazoa; phylum Cnidaria; class Anthozoa; order Malacalcyonacea; family Nephtheidae; genus Dendronephthya; species Dendronephthya gigantea. The sequence continues at coordinate 428,356 of NW_021163090.1, forward strand.
AAAAACGCTCCAGTTTAATTTCATTTCAAATCAGGGCGTTTTAATATTACCTATCGCTCTTCCATCGTATTCATCTTCATCAACGTCGTTATCGTCAGCAACAATTCTTCTTACTATCTTGTTATCGTCACCAACCACGACAATTTTACGTCTCCTGCGCCGAGAGCTATTTCCTTTTGCTTTTATTCTCGCAGGTAAAGCTGAAAAACACACAAAATGACGATGATGTCTTGCCAGTGATTGGGACAATATGTTGTACGACAATTGCAGTATAGAATTAAAATCATCTCTTTGGGTTTAAGAGAATGAACTTCAGTTCACTTCAATGGTTAACTCACGTCGAGGATTAGAAGAAAGGATAGACGTTTCCTGACTCACCTTTTCGACAGATCTTACAACTGACTTTACAGTATTTCAACATATAAGCTGGATGTGAACGACAATATCGCTTTTTCGCCCATTCCTCGCATTTTGGATTTTCGTCTTGACACGGTTGACCTGTGAATAACAGTATGAAAATATTGCTTCCAGAACTTTTCTGCGGGCCTGTGGCGTGTCAAACTTATATTGTACGTATAACACACGTAACGCACCTTTTGTGCAAGAACTGCAGGCTTTCTGACAAGCCCTAAGATAGAATTCTGGTCTCCCTTGACATCTTCCTTGCGTCGCCCAAAAACTACATCTTTGAGCATCGTTTTGACAATTGTAATCTAAGAGGTAAATTCAGCAATTCAGGAAGAAGTCCTTCGGCGCATGGATACACGAAATTGAGATTGAGGTTTATTTCACTTTCCGTCTATCCCAAAGTGGCAACATCTCTAGTAGCTAGAGTGAATAACCATATCCTAGCAACGCTGTGTTGTTGACTTTAGCTTAAGCAAGAAACCTCACCTGATGGGAGCGTAATATTCATTGATAAGAAAGAAGCTTTCTCCTCTGGAGAACCAATGACGAACTTCACCGGGACATCCTCTCTTCCTTTGTAACCAATGATACACAAGGAACTTCCAGGAGTAATGTTCCTAGGTAATCTTATTCCGATATTTTTCAGAGCTAATCTAGCCTCTTTTAGATACGTGAAGTTAGGCACTTTACTCACAATTAAGAAGTAATTCCTAAATAAAAGTAAAATGAAGATTATCACTGATCGAGTATGGGATCGTTCCAGTCCTTCTTCATACCTTCGTGGTGTGGCCTGGATGTGTTCTGAAAAAACCTCGCCGGCCCTTTGGGTTGTAATACTATAAGTGTCAGATTTTACTTTTCTTCCTAAAATCAAAGAACGTGTGTGAATCCTTACAGATATGCAATAGATGTAATTTATTTGTATGGAGAAAACAAAATTACGACAGGAATTATCTAAAGCTTTGTGGACTAACCAGATAAGTAATTGAACACGACTATATTCATTCCAAATCTATTTCGTGCAAGTTCTTTTCCATTTACCATGATACTGGCAGTCCTCTCACGACCAGTGTTTGAGTACCAGCCTGAACTCATCATTGAGACTTCAGCAGCTGTATTTCAGAAACAAAGTAAATTAAAGAGTCGCCTGGTGTCAGGCGGTGCAGTGTTTGAGTTCTAAGAATGGTAATATGATACCTTCAACTATTTCAAACTCTGGTGTTATATTCTTTGCTTTCAATTTCTCTTTTATGTCTTCTTCTACTAGATGAAAAAAATTCGGAAATATTATCAGGCACTATGTACGGACTGAATGTCTCCATTCTCGATTCTTATTAGGCTTGCTCCAAACGTCTCCTTTTTCCCGCAACGAACGCAAAGCAAAACATATGAGCAGATTGATTTTATTGTTTCAAAAGCAAGTTACGAACCATTCTTTTCTTCCGTGTTCGTTGTGTTTGTCTTCGTTGTGTTAGTTTCATTCTTCTGTGCTTCAACTGATAATAAAAATACATTAGATAGACTCGTCTGGTTCACCTTCACAGTATTATCCATGCTTAAAATTAAGTTGTGGAAGTAATTTATGTTGAAGAATTATTTCTTGCAAAAAGAGACAGAAGAGTTATACATACCGTCAGGACAATTGTACATCTCCCTTGTCTTCAGCACGTCAAGATCAGTGATATATCTGTATGGCGTTGGTTCCTCGGTGGAGTTCTTGTCTCTCAGTAATATCGTGCTCATCGAGATGTTCTTCCCAAACGCTTTAAACTTATAGTGCATTATGCTGGAGTGATCGTAATCCAGGCCAGTGTCCATATTATCGTCTTCTGGACGTTTGTAGAATTGTTTCCACATAGCTGTAAAACGATAAATGAAAAATAATGTTCACGGTTTATTCAGGTTGGATAAAAGATAGCTATAAAAATATCATATAAAAATATCATATTCAGTCTTACTTTGTGAGAAGAACATTTTAGAGCAATGAAGAGTTATCTTACATTAATATCAACATATTTTCTTACAATTCAGAATGTTGTCCCAAAGGATTTCAACAAACTCATCTCTATCGCTGCGCTGATGCTCATGGTAAAAGCCAATCACGTGACCGAGTTCATGCGTCATCACATATTTATATTCACAACCATCGCCCATGGAAAGTATTGACATCTTTCCTTTATAACCAACCTGACCCCAGCATCTGAAAAATTTACGTGCAAACATTTAGACTCGCTACTGAAATAAATGATGATCTCACGTTCTTTATTGCTTACCCTTTTTGCCTTCGTATCAGCAGATAACCTTTCTGATTTGTCCTTTTCACAAATCTTATGCATGTTCTGTTTTCCCAGGCTGCCATTGCTGCCTTTATGACTGCTTTTGCACCGACAACGTTTGCTGAAAGAAGAACAGTACAATTTAAAACCTGGCGCTTGAAAGATAGGAGAATGACATTCTCATCGCTCTTTAGCCTGTCAGATTCACCGCAGCCTGGTATCAACACATATCCACCTGGTATCAACACATATCAACCTGGTATCAACACATATCAACCTGGTATCAACACATATCAAAGCCTCTTACCGATGCTGCAATCGAGCATATAAGGTATGGTCGCATTTGGCCATGGATATCTTTTAGCTGAAAAGAGAAATCTTTCGATTATCTTTCAGTTGCAACAGAGCTATAAGAGTCTGATCTTTTGATGGTCAATGTTTGAACTAAACACACAGTTACGGGCTCCTTGCATCAGGCATTCGTCTCTCTTTTTTACTGATCACTGGATGACTGGAATATCCCTCCGCAGATAGTAAGAAATACTCCTGTACTCCTGGGAGCACAATTCTGAGATTAGTTGTGGGGCAATTAATCAAGAGAAACGCTACTTTGAGAATTTAAAACTTAATGGGTCTTCATGGGCTGCATGAAAACTACAGGTCGGTTGTAATTGAAAAGCGTACAAATATTTACCTAGATGCTGGGTTCTTCTTGCAAAAACGTGATATTCGATGTTTAACGAAAAACCATAGATCAAAAACAACAATGCAAGAACTACATCAATAAAAATAGAATAAATCCAATTACTTATGACATCTTTGCAATAAGCCCACTTACCTACCTCGCGTCTTATTAGCATAAAATACGTCATTGTTACGACGGTTTAAAAATCATTATTTGATTTATTGCTTAGAGCTCCTGCAGACTTATATCGCTTTGGTGGTATTACGGGCGTTCAGGAAATAGCTTATGCAGAAATCTTTATTTCCTGAAGGCAATATACCGAGTCTATCATTAAACAACCTTCCCCTTGTAACGTAACCAATTTCTAATAACCTTGACACATGATATAGGTATTAACAACAATTACGATAATTCCTTATGTCAATATCTTGAACACCATTCAAATTAATCCTGTTAAACTCCTTTATTACATTTCATGAATAGCATCGGAATAATAATCATAACACTGAAGGTTCTGCCAAGCGAGGTGCCTCGTTGCCAATTGGCAGCAATGCCGTACTGCTGAGGCAGTCAATATTTTCTAATGGTAACTAAGGATGCGTAAAAATTATCAACGGTAAATCTGTTATGGTGATACCAAGCAGTTTGTGGCTTGAACAATTAATGATTGATAAAAACACTACCTCCTTAAAGTTGTTCACTATTATGGCAACTGTTTTAAAGTCGCATGGATCAAAGAAGTCAATCCATCTCACATTGCTAAATACTGCCAATTTTGGAACCACTTTTAACGAGGATCAGTTTTATCAAAATAACATTTTATTTATTACGTCCTGACGAAAGATTAATCTCCGTAGACGACCTGCAATTAAATTAACTATGCATAAATGGTTGCCAGTATTTACAATATGATCTAAAACAACATATGATTTAATTCGCATTTGATACGACTGCGTGAAACCTGCCATTGTACCATTTCGAGTTAACATTACAACATTAGTGATAAATTTTACTTCAACTTGATTTTGCCGATTTTACAAAAAAAAAACATTCAACGCCGGCCAGCGAAGGTCGAATAAAAGGGCACTGTGTTGGGTCGAATATATTAACAAAACAAGGTACATGAATGGCTTATTGGCTACGAAGCAGCGACATCAATTAAACTCGTTCCATGCATTGATGCCCATCTTTTTTGCGCCGGGTTGCTGGAAACATTGTGTCCTAAACGAGTTCAGACCTCTCTAACTTTCCCATCTCAAGAGAGCTGGATATTTATAACTAATATTTCCATTCATACCACAAATATCACACGCACAAATGATCTCCTATTACAAGCATAATGCTTTGAGTCAACATACATTAGAGAAGAAAATTGCGTGCGTTGAAATATGGATTTAATTTATGACCATGCATACGCGAATAGCGAGCGCGCACCATACGCAAAATATGCCGGCAAAGATATTCAGAGCCAAGCTGTAGAACTTTAATAATATTCGCGCAAATGATTCTCACTAACCTCGAGATGACGTGAAGATATGATTGCGCGCAAGCCCCATGATTATTCTATGAAGACGCTCGACTTCTACCTTCTCTGTTTTATGTTATGTGTTGTACACCATCTATATATATTCCATTGGGCGCGACGCAGCGGTTTATGAAGCATATATGAAACACTCCTGTTGTTGACAGAGTGAAGAACAATACAACCTCAACGGATAACCCAATAAACCCCAAAGCGATATCCGGTCTTGATGATGCGGTTACTTGCAGGATAGAGTGAGGAATGGTTGCATGGTACATAACTCTCCCTATTTGAAAAACAAAAGTTGATTGGTTAAAATAGAAAGACTTGCTGTTCACATTTCCGAGCTCTGCCTTCCGTATTCATGGTGTTATTTTCCTCTTCAATTAGTTCACCTTTAATTTCCCAGTCAAGGGCAAACGTGAAATTATCTTATTTCATTTTGGCTCATGGGTAAGCCCATGACATATATCTTTTTTTTTCGCGGCATACGTTAAATTGATGTCGTATTTCTTGTAATTTCCTTGTCACAAAACACCACAACAAAGACGGTTTGGCTATTTCCTATAGTTGCGTTCTTGCCACCACAAAAGGCAAAGCAAAGATCAAAGGAAACGTCACGATCTTGACCATAAAATGACACTGCAGTTCAGGGACGTTGGAGTTTAACGAACAAAATATTCAATTGGACAGCGTACGTAGTTTGTAACATGATTTTATTTATTTCAACAAATATTCATAGATGAAAATACTACGAAACCATGCATATACCTAAGTTACTAAAACACGTTTTTTATGTTAATAAATTATCCGTCAGTATCCAATTTGACTACACAGACATAGTATATTATAGTAGAACTGATGCACAGCACTTGGACGGGATAGTTTGTTTTGAAATTGAAATAACAGCAAGAATAATTTCCTGAACTCGAGTATATAACAAATATAAATGGTACAGAATGCCTGAAACATCTCAAATTGGATAAAGAAGGACTAAAAACTACGCTGATAGAATACAGTTATGTACAAGTCTGCGATGCAAGACTGTTCCCACAAGTGAAATTGCCTTAGGTTGCCTTAGGTAGATCTGAAGCGAAAAGTTACACCAGGAGCAAAAATCGAACCCTGGGTACGAGGTTACATAACATGATTACATCTAAGGGGCAGAAGGGTGGGGAAGGGAGGGGTGGGGAAGGGAGGGGTGGGGGAAAGGCGAGAGGAGTGGGGAAAGGCTCGCATCGGGTACGTAACGGTATATTTAGATGGCAAAGAATAAAAGCTATATATGGATCAACCATGACGAAAATTCCTGTTTTCGTAGAAGACTATTAAAAATAAATACAAGATAACCGCATATTCTGGTATTATTAAAAACGAACTACTGTTAGAGACTAAAATTATTATACTTGGACAGTTCATACCGTTTGATTAAATTAAGTGACATATTTATGAAGCGAGGTAATTTTTGGTGCATCTTGAAATGCAATTTCTTTTGAATTTCAGTGATACGACCAAGCAATGAAATTGAGAGAAACATTAAACGACTGCAGTAAAGTAAAATCATGTAATGTTCACTGTTCTTGTTTACTGACATCTAGGCAGAAATTACCCTGCAAGTTACACCTAAAATTACCCGGAGGGTGCGTGGTTTTTTAACAGCGTGCATTTGCACTTAACCCCGGGTTTAACGGCCAACCACCCTCTGGTAAAATACGTCACTAATGATGGCAAAAAAAACAGTTACTGACAAGTCCGTTTATGAAACGAAGCCCAAAACTATACAATTTTATGGACGTTTGTTGATGGAAGAATGTTTCCTCAAATGGAGGTAAAATAATTAGATTTAGGAACATCAAAATATAATGCTGATTTAAAATTTCCTGACCGTCCAATTTTGAAATGATACAGCATCTTCTCTTTCACCACTGCCACACTTTTAAAACCCCAAAATATATCATCCATTTCTATTTCGTTTTCACAAAAGAAACCGCGCGTCGAAAATCAACGATAAACGATAAAAATTCGGTTCATAAATCAACCAAGGAACCGCCAAGGAAGAAACGATGGTTCTCTCCTGACGGTACAAATATATAGCAAGAGTTATGATGTTCAGTATAAGCCACATCTCATCAAATTCTTTGCAATAATTGTGTCCGTTACCGCGTTGAAAACAACGTCAATATTTTTTGTGTCTGTCGCACATGTTCTGTGGACGTAAATTTCTTTTCGATCGTTAAGATTCTTGTTTTCGAAATTCTTCTGAATGTAGTTGCACGTGTCCTCAAAGCTATGATCTCCTGTGAAATCAAGAATGGACGTCGTTCATGAGCAGTGAACTCTAAAAAGTCTTATTAGAGTTCACTGTTCATGAGGTGCGGGGATTTTGCGGAGAATTTCCGCATTCCAGCAAGATAAGAATGATGATTTGGCGAAAAACAGGAAATTTACAGGCTTACAAATGGTTTCAAATGTACAAGCTTCTTCCTGTTATGACTGATGATATGATTTATGTTCAACAGTATAAATAAACGATTACTTTTGTCAAACAGATCGGTTTTTTATCTGTGATCATCCCTAATTCTATAACGGCGCTACGACACAGGGTCTCACCTCAACCATACACTTCTCTTTGACAAAAAAATTAAAAAAATTCAGTAATGGTATCATCACTCACCAGAGTAACCTTTAAAACATTCTGTGATAGGCGAAAACACGATCTTTTTTTCAAACAAATCTTTCTTGTTTAAGAAAAGAATCATCGATGTATTTGCGAAGAAATCGTTGTTCACAATGGAATCAAACAGGTTAAGGCTCTCCGTCATGCGATTCTAACAGCAAAGATTGAAATAGAAGTGGTTTCTGGCCGCAATTTACAAGCGCGCAGGTAACAGTTAAAATTAACAAGAATCGTAAGTCGTTTGACCCGTTTTGAAAACTTGATGAATTGATAATGATAATTTGATTAATTTTTGTAACTTGATTAGCCAGTTAGGAAATCTAGTTTTACCGTAGTTTCATCCTCCTCCAGCATCATATCGTATTCATTTAATGCTGCAACAAATATTATCGCTGTAACATCATCAAAACAATGTATCCACTTTCTTCTTTCCGTTCTTTGACCCCCAACATCACATAATCTAAAACAGATAACATGTCTTAGCAGGAAGCTACAACATTCATGCACATTTGATCAGGTTTACAGGTCAAGACACAAGTCAATACAACCTTAAATGAATGAATGGCATTGATTACGTACTGCAGCAGTTGAATTTTGCTTTATTTATTGTTAATAGACACAACTAAAATATCAACCCATGACATAAAATAGATAGATAGATGATTAGATGATCCTCTTACTTAAAATGAAGTCTTTTAAAATGAAATTCAATCTCCACAATTCCAGTAGTTTTGTTTCTAACTCTCAAGAGATCTTCTTGTGTTGGACTGTAATTACTGCTCCCAATTCTTTCCAAAGACTCCAGGTAGCTATAAAATTAAAACAGCTGGTAAGGTACACCAAATCAGACAATTGGTATTGTATATGTGATATCTGGCGCTTGGAACACTCTAATCTTCACATTATCCTGGAAACGACCAAATTAATTGTATTCTAAATTGACCACCAATATTTAAGTGAGGTTAACCTATAGGAAATGTATCATGACACTCTGTTTATGAAGAAAAATCCGTACCATATAAATGGTTGCCAATGCATAGAACGGTCATAAAATATTGTATTTTAAATAAATGAAATTTAAGTTTTGGGTATACAATGTTTCTGGTTAAATTGGAAGTTCCCTCCCATAACTGTTACCTCCAAATCTATAGTTTTATTGTTTTAGATCATGTTTAAAATGGTTGAAAAATACCAAATAGTTATTTGGTGAATATGCATCTTTTGTACAACTAGCTGTAGGGCTGTTAAAGTATGCATGCTACACAGGAGTCCTTTGGTAAATCAGAAAAGAACAAATATATATAATTGAAAATACAATGAAAATGAAATGGATGCAGATTTTCCTAAGCACTTGCACAGGCATGAGTGTTAATGAATTAAATTGATAATAGCTATTATTAAATGTTTCTTTACATGCATATTTAAATTATCTCTTTAACTGCAAGTGTAAAATTTGCCTACAAACAGATGTTTTGACAATACACTAGTATTAACATACCTAATACCTAATACGAGTAAATACAAAAAATTATGTGATATGACAGATTAAGAACTTTTTTTCATCGTTAATGATTGTTGCATATTTTGTGACACTAATCATGTGCTTAGGGACGAAAATAGCTTGAATAGTGAAGTAAACAAGTCATAGGTTAAATATATTACTAGCAAAAACATTACTTACTATTCTGCTGAATCATTGAGCTGATAGGCTCTGGATCGTTCAAAACAATGTCTAACTCCTTCATCCTCCCAAAGACGTTTTAATGCTTCTGTAAGCTCAGGATAAAACGGTTCTCGTTCCTGATTCCTCGCCACCAATTCAAAAATGAGTTTGGCATCCGTCTAAGAATAAAAACAGACCTGTAAGCACATATTCACGGGGTGCCAATGAATTGATATAAAATGTATTTGCGTGTGAAATGTTGCACCAACTTACAAGTCTTCGTTCGTCGTCGAATTCAATTTTAAGCTTATCCATACCACGGATGATTTGCATCATACAGGTTATAATGTTGCTGTTTATCAGTGGCTTATAGTACATGTAGTCCTCAGGTGAAAAACCATTGTCGTGAATAATTCTAAATTGGAATTAGAACATAAATGTAGCAAATTAGTTACCTAAAGGGAGGTTTATATTTTACATTCTTTCCGTCGATTAGAGATCTCAAATCTACGAGGGATTTATGAAGGCTGTTGGAGTCAAATTTGCTTACTTCATTTGCTTTACGATTGTGCTTTTGCCCGAGTTTCCAGCACCTGTAAAGGAAATGTAATAATTTACAGTAGTTATTAGACCTCGAGGAATATTCCACCACGAGCTCAATTGCAACAGTACGGAATATTCGAATCGAGCGCTGACTAAATTTCAGTGTGGAAAACGCGTTGTTTACGTCCTAGTTTATGGGAGGGACTTCATCAATATGAGAACAACTTGATGTATAAATTTGGACTCAAATTGTTTACCAGAGAACGCCAAATACAGACCAATGAATGCCGTTTTGAGCGAGCGTTTTGAACTACAACGTTATATGCTGGTGTAGTACTCACCTAGTAGTAACAGTTTCACATCTTTTTCGGTTTTGATTCGATCCTGCCTTAGCTCTCGATCGATGGCCTTGCTGTGTGCTCTGGCGGCCCGAGCTTCAGCACTCATCCCACAACCCATACTGTTTAGGCAGTCCTTCATTTGAATACAAAACTTTTGATTGAACTTACATATCCTACGAGCATTCCAATAACCCCAAACCTGTCACATTTTTAGCACGAATTGAACCACCATTGCCTGAATTGAATCGCATAGCAAACGACAAACAACAGACGAATCTGGTTGAATATTAAAAGTCATCAACCAATCAGATTGCGACCTGCGAGAATAACAACGTCAAGATGATGTTTCGAGGGCGTTTTGAATATCCAACCCAAACAACAAAGACAAAAAGAAAGTGGACTCTCAAAATGATTCCTTTGAGCCAAAAAACGCAATATCCTGAGATTTCAGTTACCCAAACATGTTGTTAGAGTGTATTGAATATTGTTGTCGTTGGGTACAAACCTTAGCAACACGAAAAATATTTAAACCTGTAAAACCACATTGATTACATAAAGTACTACCTCGCTGGCCGTGAAATGCCAAAATGCATTTGCAATATTTATTCATGTCCGGTGACGATTACTTTAAACAAAGGCACGAATTGCTGCAGAAAGTGTCCACTTTAAGTCAAAGACGAGCAATTATTCCTGACGAGACTAACAATCTTTCAAATAATGTCATAAATTTAGCATCTTATTTTACCACAAAAATTACTCCTATTTTTGGAAGTCGGTAGACCACAGTCTACCATGAGGGGGGTAAAACAGTGAGGAGAGATAGTAAGATAGACGAGATAGCGTTCTTGAAGATTATACTCTGAGGGTCTGGGTACAACAGGAGGCCCCCACAAAACCAAACTCTGTACCCACGTCAATTTAGGAGAAAATGAATGATATTAATCTTCTTGTTAATCTTCTTAATCTTGTTATTATCTTCAGGAAAATCATCATGATATAGGAACAAAATATACCTCCCAATTCTATATTTGGATAAACGTGAATTATTCCCCCCTAGGCAAGGTGTCTTAGAGCCTCCCCTTCCTTCTCGTAACGATCCACCCTCTGATAGTTGCAATATTGGAAGAATTCAGTATGCAACAACTTTGCAGTGATATTAAGTAATTTACAGGAGGTATTCCTCTTTCAACAAGAATAGTTGAACACTTAATGTTAACCTGGACACAAATTCCTTAGATGCCCATATATTGCTTTGTGTCTAGGGACTTCTAAAACTCACTAACATTCCTTCTGTATTTGGAAATAATTTCGTAAATTTTTCCCACGGTTATTGAAACTTTTGGAGAACTCCTTTCGAGTTGAATTCTCATGTCGGCAGCAAGACAAATATCAAATTCTACGGTCTAGTGCTTGTCTAAGTATGAAGACCGTTAGGCATTCTTACTTTTCAAACTACGGTGATATGTGCGTGACTACTCAAGAAAGAGGAACATATCAACCGACCTGAAGATCAGTGAAAAGGAAACGTGTTTTTGGCATCGCAGTTTCTCCACCAGGTAATCTTGCGCTTATAATTTAGCCAATCAATGCTCAGGCTCAGGGGCCAGTTGTATAAAAGACTAGTTAACTTTTAACTGTAGTTAAGGACAGAATTGGCCAATCAGAGTCGTATATTTCTGAGTTAACTAGGATTCAACTATGCAAAATGTAGTTAAAGAGTTTTATACAACCAGCCCCAGAAAGTTTATGGAAATAGAAATCCACTCTCCAGTATTTGATCATCGCGATATCTTTTGTTTTCTTTATGAAACTTGTCGACAAAATTTTGTGGTAATATTTAGTTAAAGAACCATAGATCTGGCATAAATTTGAAACCGGAAGAAAATATATTTCAAGAGATATTAAGTTGTTTCCACTGAGAAATGGATTTTTATTTCACAAATAGTCAGCTCCCGATATTCTAGATCACCTGGTAAGGTAGTTCTTGAAATATTTATCACAGTATATAATCATTTTCCTTTTGGAGAATATTACGTTTTAAACTCCATGTGATGATCATATGATCATAATTATACACTTCCCACGGACGCTGTTTACCTCAGCTTCCCCTACGTGTCATCATGACGTCACGGAACGAAACTGATTTCCATGAAAGTCTAATTTTCTGAAGTGCGCTGGCGCGATTGAGACAAGCCATTGTGGATCCACGACAGCCACATGCCTCATGTAACACTTGGATGTATGAACGAGTTCTGTGAACACGACATAGGCTGGTTTAGCTTTGAATAAAGAGGACGATGGATGAATACTGGCGGTCATCTTTTGTCCAAAACATTTGTAGCTTCCATCCAACTGTAATTCAGCTGCATTCACAAAAAATCCCGTAGTTAGACACTCTCGTATCTTACTTGTATCTTTCCCACAAGACTGTAAAGGTATTTCCAGTTTTGTACAAATCTCTCGGAGCTGAGTTCTGATGTCTAGAACTGTCTTCATGGCCTTGCTGTTGATGAAATTATTTTCGCACCATTCTTTGTTTCCTAGAAAGATAAGCGATAAATTTAGTTGTACAGTATTAAAGCACAGATCAAATAGATAAACAAAAGGAATGCATTTACTACGACGTTCAAGTGATACTAACCTCTCACAGCTTTGAAAGCGCGGTAGATATTTAGCAACATGATGTGATCACCCTCAGCTGAACGATACTTCTGCAGCACAGCGTTGCAAGAATCTCTCCGGTTGGGAGGAGTATAGAAAATTGTGTCAACAGACAACAGTGCTATGATCGTCAGCACATCTTCACTGCAGTTAAAATCTCGTGACATTAAGAGGGTCTTCGAAAAACGAGGTTCTAACGGAAATCGCGCCATATTTCGTCCAAGCCCAGTAAGCTAAGAAATTGTATCATAAAAATTAGTCATCCTCTCAAAAAGATGAAATTCCAGCTCCCCCTTTTACTAACATCCTGGCCACGCCCCAGAGTGAATGCCTAGTTCTTCTCTTACCTCACCTCCATCCTCGCCCAGTGCCCCCAACAGAGTCAGTTGGTCAACTGCATTTTCAATGGCTTTTGATAAGGGAGAATCCAAAAACTCAAAGTGTCCAACATCTTTTATACCAAGTGCTTTAAGCTGCAGCACAACACTCGCTAAATTACATCTTTGAATTTCAGGTGTGGTTGAACTTTGTAAACTGTAGAACTGTTCTTCTGTATACAGCCTGTAACATTGACCAGGACTTTGCCGTCCTGCTCTGCCAAGTCTTTGCCGTGCTTGAGCCATCGATACTGGTTGAACTCTCAGAATATCTAGACCAGTGTTTGGGTTGTACTCTAGCAGTTCAAGAAGCAAATTAGATGAATGGATATAAAACTAAGTTAATATCAACTAATTTAATAAATATCAACCTTTCGCTTTTACAAAGCCAGTGTCAATCACATATTTCACGCCAGGGATTGTTATAGAGGTTTCCGCAATATTTGTGGCCAGAACGATTTTACGCACATTGCCTAGAGTTGGTTGCAATGCTTTCATTTGCAGCGCTGAGGGTAATCCTGCATACAATGGACATATTTCTACATTTAAATCTAAAACAATTTGAAAACAGTAGATATAAATAATAGGTAAATGTTATTTCTGATGAAGGCCTTTGGAGCAATGCAACAATTACCATTTAAACAATCTTTTAGCAGATTGGCCAGTAACTCAATTTCCTCTTGACCAGTAAGAAAAATAAGAATGTGACCACTACAAAACAGAATTACAGGAAGGTTAGATCAAAGAGTAGATAGGTGATACCACAGCTTGGTATGTATGGATAGCAGGATGATAGAGCAACAACCACTTACCCAAGAGGCTGTTCATTGTGCAACTGCACAGCCGCAGTGAGTGATGCATGAAGATAATCTGTTTGTTGCTCGGCAGCATAAAAAGTTTTGATTGGATGCTGCCGACCTTCGATGTACAAAATTTTAGCCCCACCAAAAAACTTGGAAAAAGGTTCAGCTTCTAGTGTTGCTGACATCACAATAACCTTCAATGGTTTTCCACCAGATTCATTTCTATTTCTTTGAGCTGTTTTAACAATGCCAAATAAGACGTCTGTATGAACTGTGCGTTCATGAGCTTCATCAAGGATAATAACTCCATATCGCTTCAACAACGGATCACTTATAGCTTCACGCAGTAGCATACCGTCAGTCATGTACTTTATTCTAGTATTGGGAGAGGAAACGTCCTCAAACCTTACACTATATCCTATTTTACCTCCTAGCTCTTCCTTCATTTCCCTTGCAACGCGCTCTGCGATGCTTATCGCGGCCACGCGCCTCGGCTGTGTACAGCCAATAACTCCTAACCTAGCAAAACCACTTCGGTATAAATACTGAGGTAATTGCGTCGACTTCCCTGAGGCTGTCTCTCCAATGATGATCAAACTTTGATGATGTTTTGCTTCTCTTACAAGAGCTTTCCTTGCTCTGGAGATTGGCAAACGTTCATCTTCTTGCTGTACGCCATTCGATGTGGAGTCCTCACAGGACATTGCCGCATCATGGTTTAGAAATCCATTCATATTCTCCACACAAAATTCGTAAAAACTTCTTGGCAAAAACTAAAATAAAACACGTGCGCTTCCATGTTTTCTTCCAAGAAAACAAACTGTTGAGAACTTTATGTAAGAAGCATATTTGGGTCAGTCAAGGCTCGGTCGATATTCGCCCTCACATCGGATATCTCCGAGAGATCTGAACTCCGAAGATGGTCAAGATAATAAATAACGGATGAAACAATAAAGTTACCCAACTCCAATCAATACCCCACGATGATGTTCACGAAAAGACTTTTGAAAACATTTAATTATTTAAGACAATTTACACATACTCTCTAGTACACGACAAGACGACAAATGTCATTTAGATCTATGTAAAATTAGCTACAGCCTACATGCAAAACATTTAAAGATTATCAGACTTCAAACGTCAAGAGCAAGCGGTAAAAACACCAAACCTGCAACTTGGCAACTACATCTAACACTCCAACTGAGATCTCCAGCAGGAATGAAACTTACACCTCTGCTGTTTCAAAATTTCATTAGGAAAAAACAGCCGGCGAGGTTGTTAAGCGTTGTATATTTAATGTGTTCATCTAATGAACTCTTACTAATGAGACTGCATGGTGGTCTTGAAAGGCCTTTTTCATTTTTATATCCCTTTATCTACAGAAACGAGTACTTATTTAAGACATTTATATCATCAGTTTATGGCTATAAGACTCAAGAACATCGCAGAAAGAATGAACACGAAGTTTTCCTTGGTTTTAAGCGCGACTGAGCCGGCGGCGATCTCCACAACATAGGCTTCGGCTTCGTAGACCATGACTTTGCAATTATTCAAATCATCTGCGGTGCTGTTGGACGACAAAGATGAGGTTGTATTCCTAGGGCTAGGCATAGTTGAATTCCATGGCGAAGCTAGAGTTGTGGTAGGTGACGGTGGTGAATTTGTCAAAATACTATTGTTGAAGGTTACGAGGATCCTGAAGTGGACAACATAATCGTCGAGGGCTTCCGCAGACACCGTCAGATTCGTTCGCTTCGGATCCGACATCTCAACCGGTTGAATAGTCTTCAAATCGCCAGTTACATTCTTTGCTCTCAGGTAGGTAATCTTTGTTGCGACGTTGAAGATGTCTGTTTCATTGTACTGAACCAATCTTGATGCATTACTACCGCAACGACTTCCATTTCTTGTTTGCACGTAGTATCTTTCTGTTTTCATCCTGAGTGCACGATCTTTCGGGATCTCGATATTGGATGAGTCATAATACGGACGATAACGTTTGCCATAAATTATATTTCGCTGAACAGTGTGGATAATAACTGCGCTAGCAGCAACGCTAGTGAATCGTTGATTAAAAGGCTTCTGCTTCGTAGTAATATCGCTGCGTTTGACACTTGAATGAAATGTCTTTACCTTTGGCTCCGTCCTTGACTTTGTTTTCGCTCCGTCTGACTTCGATGATTTTTTTGAAGTGGGTTTACGGCTTCGTGCGCGACTTGAAGTACGAGATCCTCTCGCCTCGACGTCGTGTACAGCTACCAGGATTAGGATTGCCAAAACTGAAACGCTCAAAATTATTCTCCGTAAATCCATGATCGCGACCTCTTCGCTTATACGATGGCAAATAACGGCAGCTGCGCTTAAAAAGGAGTTTTATGCAGTGCTCATGAATATTTTAGTGGAGTAGTGGATTATATTCTTGCTCGTACATCAAGAAGGAATATTAAGCGAATTTCGGCAAAAAAGATCTTGAGATAATACTAAAAGTTTTATACGGTAACTAATGATCTACGAGAACCACAACTGTGTTTATTGAGCAACTGTCGTGAGCGAAGAATCAGGCTAGGTCTATATAAGAATCAGGCTTGGTCTATATATTTTGTATCTCTGTGGATGATTTATTGTGAAAGACACTATTTTGTGGTCTGAAAATATGTTGCTGATTTGGACGTTCTAATTCAGTCCTAGTTACAATTAAACAAGCCTTCAGCTAGGCTCGACTGGAAATGAAAAAAGGACAAAATAAATAACAAATAAATGTTTAAAAAATGATAAAAAAAATTTCTGATCTGGACTGCGCGCAATTAGTGCGACAAAAAAGAAAAGAATGACCATATCATTCTATAAGTACTTTTCTCATTTCCATAAAAGCTATGTGCAAACTATTCTTTAAATTATGTAACAAAAATGCATTAAAAAGTCATTGAAATGTTTGTATGATAACGCTGCAGCGTCCCTCCCTGCTTTTAGGGTGGGCAATTCAATTTTATATCCAATAGCTGGCCACGTTGACAAAACCTTAATTGAAAAAAGAACATAAATAATAAATTATGTTGATAGTAAAAATGTACATCTATTGTACACGAACACATGTTGTAGAGACTTCGAGAACGATGAAAATAGGCTCACGTCTTACCTCCGGATGGGTGACTTCTGAAAGGACTAGTAACTAGTGATATTATTGCTTCGGTTGATTGATAGCGAGGGATAGGCAGGATACTCGGATCAATAGAGGATAAAGGACGGGGAGGATTCATACAGCAATGGCTGTAGATAAATGGTCTGTCCCGTCGATATCTAGGACAAAACCTTGACAGAAATTCTTCCATCGAAATTTGTTCATCGATGTCTGTAATCGAGACGCCGAGTTTGCGCTTAGTGTGTTCTTCCTGACCCAAGTGGGGGTGGGTGCGACGCTGAGAGGATTTGTCGCGAGTTAAATAGCGAAACAAACTACTTAAAGAGGATCTGCTCGGTGTGTTTCTCCTCATCTTGGAAGATGGTGTAGATTCATTGAGCTCTCCTTGTTCTTGATCTGACCATTCCTGAAATACGTCATCCTCCAATTCCTGGAAACCAAACATCATACACAAGTGTTGAGTTTCATGAAACACTGTTAATAAAGTCTGCTAGTTCCCAGGGCTCCGCATGCGTTCCACGGCGGAAGTCATGCGTGCTACAAGGAAAGCGTAGGCAGGTACACTGTTCGATACTCGATACTAACCTCGTTTTGCTTCATTGATATTTCAGTATGTTTAACACTTGAACTGAAACGAGGATATCTGATGTGTCGAAAACGACAGAGGCCAACAAAAGTGCACTAAAATTATACAAACAATTTTTAAACCAATAAAGCTAAGGAACTAGAAACCCGTCACAGTGCTCTTCAAACACGTCATATTTAAGGAGGGTCAAATTACTCTTTGTATTTTGAAGAGGAATACTCTCCTTAAAATCACCTTTTTGTACGTACGAGGAAGTGTAATGTACTATTATCTCAAAGATCAGTGCTCACGTGTGTTTAAACCAATGTCTTTATGCAGACTTGAACCATGTTTTTTACCGGTTAATGGGGGATATTTTCCGGCACTGGATCTTCACACATATAATATAATATAAGAGCTACAAACACAAACAAACCTCGATTTGTGAATAGTAAGAAACTCGTAATTCATCCAAGAGTTCAAGTGCATCGTTAAACTGCTTAAATGTTTTGTCTATTTCATACAATCTATCCGCAATCACTCGAAATAGTTGATCTGTATCGGAACATTTCTTTTCTTGTAAACTGCTAATTTGTAATTGAAGTGAATCTAATTTTCCTTGGATAATATCTTTATCCATCTTTTGTAGTTTACTCTGCATCTCTTGTGCCTCTTGCTCTTGAAAATCAGCGTTTTGTAGGCGTTCAACTTCCTGAACACGACCTTGGTAAAAATGCCAAGCATTTTGCAGTGTTCTTAAGGCCATCTTCTCTAGTTTCATCTTGCTTTTCTTTTGCAACTTCATGGCTCGCTCGCTGTCAGTCTGAAATTCATTGAAAATACTTGTATATCGAGTCTGAAAAAGTGGGTTTTTCAGCACAGGTTTGCCAGACACTAGTACGTCGGCTCACACATGATCGAATTTCCCACGAAAAGCGGAATATTTCTTTGTCTTTCTACTTCAAGTTGTGCTCAGAAACTCACAAAACAAATGTAAAAACCTTTTTGCAAGATACTTCTACATGAAATAGCATTTACTACAGGAGGCGGATTTCTTAAGAATGCATGCAGTCATGCATTCATTTCTACATTTTTCTACATAATGAAAAATTCGTATTCATCACATGAGCTTCCCTTTCAGGTTATTCCGATTCAAGTCACAAACTATGTCAACTGTAATATTCCAGATCCAGAAATCATTTGTACTATATTCTAACCACATCATGCAGTTATCTACGACCTATTCTAAATGAAAACATACAAAAATCCCATTTAAGTAGAAACGTACACAGACTGATCTCACTATACAAACCTTCTGACTCTCTGATAATGCGATTGCGTTTAACAAATCCTCTTCTCTAGCGTCGCTACCGCGACTACGGCTCCACCACAGCAGCATTTGATAAGCCCTCTCTCTTGTGCCATCGCAGGAATAGTCGTTTTCGATATTTTCAATGATGCATTCTTTCACATGTAAATTTCGACCAACCTGTTTCCAGATGCCAGAGATACGGTAGCTAAAATCACTCAATACTTTCGAATTGTTTGCAAGGCTGATGGTTTCATTACGAAGGTTGTGGGCAGTGGTAGCACTGGCTGGAACACTTGATTCGTCGTGCACCAAATCATCATCACTGCCACTGGAGTAACTGTCATAATCTGACCAATTTTCGCCGCAAGAATTGATGTCATTTCTTCTTTGTATGGTCGCCATTTTCGAGGCAAATTATTAGGAGTATTGGAAATGTATCAAAAGGATTCTGCCGAGGATTCTGCAAAAGATTATTTTATTTTTAAGCGGAACTCGATCTGAAACAATTTCCTGAAATATAACCCAGGCACGCAATTGACGTATGCAGTATGCTGACTGCGTTGACAAACTATTCACGAATTCAGGCAAGGATGAAAAGCACTTTGTTACCGTCTGTGTTATCTTAACAATTGATTTGTCTGTTACCGTGTTTAGCATGCACACAGTTAGAGATCTCCAGGAAGCGATGATTACAGATGACGATTTTTTGGCTAGATTCTTCGTGTTGTTATAAAGGTCAGGAAATGTCTGCGGCCAATATAAAACTCATTTGAAATAACCTTCTTCGGCTGATGTAGTCAAAACAAGAAAAAACTAAGACACATTTTGGCAGGCTAACAAGAATAGAAATATTTGCAGCATGAGCTGTATCACCCTGTATATATCTGTGCATTGCTGGAAATTGTTGACGTAGATCCGAATTTTGTCTTATACAAGGAAGTCGTAAGACAATGAACCCGACATCACTAATTTTCCTTTTCCTTTTGGTACAACTATACAAACTTCCAAAATCCAAAGCATCTCCACTGTGACTGGAAGCCTGGAAACACTAAAGCCTGGTTTCCATATGACGCCGACCTGTCGCCGACTCATTGTCTGTAATCATCCAAGGAGAAAATGATTTCAGAAAGACAAAAGATTTCACTCATCAGTAATCACCGACAATAATACTTTGCCGACGTCGGCGTCATATGGAAACCAGGCTTAAGTGAATGGTAGCTCTGCTGTAGTAACACGGCATTTGCGTAATTAGGATTTGGCACGCATTAGATATTCATATACATATCACTTAGTCTTAACGAATACAGAGAAACCATTAGACTATAAAATTTCTACATAAGGTCAGACTATATCCCAATTTGGTCAGCTGTGCTTCAAATAAGTACTTTCACAGAGAGCAAACACTTCTAAAATCTGCAAAATCTAAATTATATTGCAAACGAAAGTAGCTTAATCGACTGAGATTTAAACGACTAATATATATACACACACGTACGCAGCTAATATATTAATCTTCCACTCTGATAGCGTGTATTATTGTTGTAAAATATTTATAAATCGCAAAATCAAATACAAGGATTACTTACATTGGTTTCATTCGTAAATCTTTTCGTTCCTGGACAAATCTAGCGGGAGAAACAAGCTTGCAGATAGTAGTTTCGAAACTATAGCCTATTTCGCCAGAGGCGATGTGATATATGATAGTCAGTTTGTTCCAGCGAGGATACAGTACAAGGTCAAGGAGGAACTAATACCAATTACGTATATTTGCATAGACGTCATATCTAAAAAAAACTACACGAAACGGCAGGACAGCTCAGGAATTGGGTAAAAATGAGAAATGATTTACTCCAATCTTGAAAACTGACTAGCTTTGCACAATTTCGAATTAGAAAAACCCCTCCAGTGAGTGGCTTACGCAATCTTGCACGCAATTTATCGAGAATGGTCACAGTTTTAAACTAAAAATGATGGTTCAGCTCTAAAAGGAAAAACATAACCATGAAGTTAGAATACATTTATCGGGGATTCCTATACAACATGTTATAACTTGGCCCTTGTAACTCACGTCACGACTGGCAAACACTAAAAAAATGCAACCACACAACCACTATTTAAAATCTCCTCACTTGGAGATACGTTAAAAATCACACATATGTACATAATTCTTAAAATCTAATAAAATAATCTTCTACCAAATCTATATATGCGATACACTGAGCCTATTACGTGTACTTTGCGAGATCGTTCTTCCACGAAATGGCTTCCTCTTCGGATTCGGTTTTTAAAAAATATGTTCTTTCTGCCGTCACAATTTGAACCATACATTTATCATCTTCGCTAATGCTAACTGGAGCCCCCCGTAAGTAAATTGAGTCAATAACTTTGCCTTCTGCTTT
Source organism: Dendronephthya gigantea (assembly GCF_004324835.1). Lineage (NCBI taxonomy): Eukaryota > Metazoa > Cnidaria > Anthozoa > Malacalcyonacea > Nephtheidae > Dendronephthya > Dendronephthya gigantea. Next base: position 449,727 of record NW_021163090.1, read on the forward strand.
TCTAAAGTAGTGTAAATAACCAGAGGGGTCCAACTCAAAATGGCGGAAATCCCATTTGGGCTGTTTGTGTTTCCCGCCACTGAGTTTCTGTAGAGTTCCTTGTCGAGTTGGTTTTGAAGGTGATTTTAAAGAGCCGGATCTCGATTTTGATTTTGTCATCGTGCTTGATTTTGCTGTTTCCGCGCTGGGAGATACACTACGTTTCAACGAAGCTTGTTTCTTTGTTACATCCTTTCCCTGAAACAAGCGATCATTCTTTTAGAAAAGTATTAACAAACACAACTTTATATACTCAAGGCAAGCAAATTCTTACCTCTATTTGGTCTAATTTGACTTGTTTTTCTTTTAACTCTCCCATCATCTGATTCATATTTAGTTGTTCTTTACTCGGGGTCTGAAAGAGAAAGAATGCCTTAACCCTTATCACCAAATACTGGTAAAATTACTCTACAAATCTATATTGATAAGATAAGCAATCTTCACTCAGAGTTGCAAAAAAGCTGCGGGTACGCGGGTGACACCCGGAGGAAGGTTTGCTTTGAATGAGGTTTGTGAGGAAGGTTCAAAGTTGGACACTCTAATTAATCACATGCATCTACCAAAAAACCAAATATTTCGTTATGCTGGCTGCCATTTGACTCAGTGTCGTAACGTAATTTTGAGGAAAGTTTTCAAAACTTGAAATCCTACCGGAGGAAGGTTGAACTCTTTTTGCAACTCTGTCTTCACTCAAAACAAAGTTAAACACGATTATTTACCTTGATACATTTTCGACCTTCCCTTATAGGGGAAGCAACATTGTTGTTGCTGTGAAGACAAAAAATATCTTTGTGTTAGGACTTTAGGTATTTTTTTACAACCCGACGATAATGGCCGACACTTACTTTTTACCCTTGCCTTTCGATTGGTCTTGGATAACGGATGAAAAGCTCGTCAAAAATTTATTCAAATTTCCAAATACTTCTTCAGAATTTTTCCCCGACGGTTCACCCAGCAACGTCTGGATAATTTAGGATAAAACTAGAACTGTCATAAACAGCGACATTTCAAGAACGAATTTGACGAAACGACGACTAGCAGTGAATAATATTCCAACCTACCAACATTTTTGTAAAGCTTTCCTTCATGTTGTCACAGCGACTGTTTAAGTCCAACAATTTAAGCTCATATTCACTTACAAATGTCTGCCGCAGAAGTCAAGAAAATCTCAGTATCAATATTCTTATGACAAACATCAATTCACACATACAGCATAAAGCTAGGCCTTCATGGAGGAAAGGATACGTTAATATCTTCGTGAAATCTACCACCTGCTTCGTCTAAGGTCTTTCGTTTCATCTGAAGATCAATGTTTAACTTTTTAATCTTTGCCAAACCTTTCCACAATACTAGACGAAAGAACAGGAATTGACGATGAAATGCTAACATAACCCGCCTTATTGACACAAGGAAGAAATTCTTAGAATACCTTCAACCTCTGCTGTCAGACCCTTCACGGATGCTGAAAATCACAGTTATTTCATTTAGAAAATATACAACTTCAATTCTTCTTAATAAAAAATCCAAAACAAACATGCGAGACAGAGACATGCAGCCTACCATCAACAGCAAACTTCATAGACGGGAAATCGTGTCCTAAAGATAGTGTTTCCTCCTCCTGAATTTTCAACATGTCCACCAAAAGATTTAACAAGGTGTAATTCTTTTGAGAGCCTCGGGTGTCAATAAGCTTTAGTAAGACGGATCACAATAATGATTTCAGTGAGATTTCAACTTGATCAATATACTTGGAAACACACAGCAATCCTACAGCCAAGTACCTTAGGAAGTGATGAAATTTGAAAGCCGTGAGCGGATCCTCTACTGGTTCCTCCATTGAGATAATTTCCAATAGCCAGAACATACTCCAAGACGGTCTGAAATTTCTTACTATGAATAATATCCGTACACGTCTGAAGCACCGATGACACTGTCTGCAAATTAAGACATCAGCTATACGTTAGAACTTGGGATGTTTGTGGTCGTACTGGTGTCATAGTTGGATAAAGAAGCGAGGTTTATATCACTCGATCATGGTCGTATTCGCCATTTTCCGACCAATTCGACCATGGTCGTATTCGCCATTTTCCGACCAATTCGACCATGGTCGTATTCGCCATTATCCGGCGGACTGGGGTTACTTATAGTCTTCATTTTCTCATGTGCTCACCGGGGAAAGTTCTTCATACTGAAGTGGAAACTCGAGGATAAACAACAATAGATCCAAGCGAGCATTCAGGTCACGAATTTCACAGAGCTGAAAACAACAACAGATACTCGAGTCAGTCGGATGCAGAAAGAAAAAAAAACTTTATATGATACAGATATAAATATGCTTAGGGTACCTTCATCATAAAAAGGTCTGTTTTTAAAAGATCTTCCCTCGTTCCTTTGTAATTTTTGTACATTTCTGCTTCTTCGGTGCTTGGCTGGAACCTTTATTAAAAATATATACAATAAGATACTCGACTAGCATGATTATATTTCAGAGAAATCCTAGAAAAGAATTTACCTTTTGAGAGAGATGACGATCTCTAGAGGAAGTCCACCATCACTCTCGTCAATGAAATTCAAACGCCTGTCAACATCTTCCGCAGTTAATTTAAATCCACTCAAGAAAATGCCTAAAATAAATTAGAATTCATCAGAAGACGGTTTATCCACCATTACCATTCATCCTTGATTCAAATACCTAAATTTTGCGCCCTTTTATTATCCAACAAACTCTTAGAAGCATTTTTCTTCGCAACTTGAGCTAAAGTCGAACAAATGAATAGAAATTTTAGTGTCAGTCTAAAATAAAATACGTTGAGCTGTTCAGAAACGTTATTCTGGAGGGGCCTCATAACTGCAGCAACAAAAGTTAAACATATTTAAAGAACTCAAATTGTTACTAACACAAATCAGGTGCATTTGCTTTCTCTTCAATCTGAAACAAATCTTCAATCATTTTCAAATCCAACTCATTCATTCTGTCTTGAGCTTTGACCCACATCGATGACATGAGCTGTGGAACAAAGGCAGATGAGAAAAAAACGTCTAAACACTGAGATTCACATCACAACAGGACCGCATCAGAAAGAAACAAGCACGTTTCATGCAATGGAGGAAGTTATAGGATAATACAACTTCATATATGTTATAGAGGATCGCTTCTTAAAAGTGTAAAGACGCGAGTCATTTCCTCACCAGGTTACTTGGAACTTTGGACCAGAAGAAGGGTCGAACTTTCACGTTAGGTTTTACCAAAGGTTTAGGGGGGAGCATCGAGGCTGGGCCTGCACCAAACGGAGGAGGTGGAGGTACACCCCCTCCTGGTGGAGGCGGGGGTGGTATGCCTATACCAGGGGATGGAGGTGGCGGGACAACAAAATCAGGTTGAGACAGGGAAGCGGGGGTACCCATGGGAGGAGGATCTACAGCCCTTGGGGAGTGCGGTGGGGAAACAGAATTCTGTGTTGTGGGTGTTAATGTTCCGTTAGTTGTAACAGGTTTTCCAGGAGATCGTTCATCTGAAATAGCAGAAAAATTAAGCAAAGCAGATTGGAGAAGACCCTGATTAACAGCATATATGCAATATACGTTGGTAACCAAACGGTTGTAATTGCCTGACGTTTTCACCGCAAAGGTAAGGGGTTATCTGGGGACATAATCCTAACAACATGGATAGAGTAAGGGTACATTACGGTACATTACCTTCAGTGATTGTGTGATTTGAAACAACATGATTGGATGGTTTGACATCGCTTCCTTGAGGAGTCGCATTCCCATTGTTCCCAGTCTTTATCGACCCGATGCCACCAGTCACGGGCGCAGCCATGTCGTCATTTGCGTTACCATAACCACCGCTGACGTCGACAATACCTCCGTTTTGCTCGGGTATTGCGTTTAACGAGTTTCCATGTCTTCTCTGTGTCGTGGAATCAGTGGAACTCCCGGGAGAGCAATTCATAGAAACTATTGATTTCCTACAAGTTAGCATGAAGTATTCAAACTACCTTTTAAAACATGAAGAATTGCTTTTTCTTCTTGTAAAAACAGTTTATCTTACATTGTCCACGCCAGAAGTCCAGTTTTAATCTGTGTGTCCAACGTTTTCACAATTTCTCCCACTTTTCTCATCTGTTAAGTAATCAAATGAGAATATTTCAAGGTACGAATGCAGGCTTTCTAAGCCCCTGAGTATCTCATTGATGAACACAAACCCACTCACCTGTTCTGTCGCTTGAATTGGAGCCTCTACCACGATCATGATCGACATTAATTGCTCCAATTCCTTGGATAAAGAGACTCAATATCAATTCTAAAATGCTCGCAACAACGCTCGTTGTTGACTCAAAGGTTCGTGCTCGCGTAAACCTGGGAACTACCTTTTGCAGACTCTCCACAGTGCGTCGAACAAATTCCTGTTGCTCCAAAGCTGTGTTGAGCAAATCTGAAATATAGTAAGAAAGACGTTATTCCTACTACAGGAGAATATAAACAATGCTTAGCTATGACTGGCCTGGCATGTAATCTATACATAATATAAGGTACCTACCTATAAAGATACGCAAAATACCTTGTTTTGGAAGTGTTGGAGATGTCACTAGAGGTATCTCTGAGACAAAAGGATTAGACGGCTGCAGAGCTTCTGAGAGGGCCTGAAGAGGAGATAATTTTGTATCACAAGCGATAAGAATATACTGTTTTGTCTCAGCTTAAAACAGCCGAAAATAACAAGGCTTTATCTGCATGAAAACGGTCCATCTTTCTTCCGTAATATGTCGATTGATTGATGCATGAAGATAATTGTAGAACGTACCGTAAACCACTCATCTCTTTCCTGCCTGATAGCCGTTACATCTTTCGAATTGTTTGTGTTTATAATCCGAAAACTGAAAAAGAAAAAAGAATCAACACAGTTTAACAAACTGCGCCAACACAACACAACACAACAAAACAAGACAACCGAATCAAATGTAGAAATTCAAAAAGAAACCTGTATTCCTTTTTTTGTGTTGATACAATAAACACGTTGTGCTCTGACTTCTTGATAAAGGCATGACCTGGACCAAGTTTAATGATATTCAGCGCGGTCTGCAGTAAAACACAAACAAGAAAGTGAAAACATATCACGTACTCAGGACAATTACGCGTGTTCCTCGTAACGATTGGACCGGAAGGGAAAAGGGAAATATTTGACTGCTGGTCATATATATTGCAAGTCAACAATCTATAAAACGTCCATCAGAAGTGAATAGCACACGACAAAACTGGATTGTGTAACTAGATGTTTTAGACTTGAATAATACCTACCATATTCTCCTCACCAACTTTGTAATACGCTAATTCACCTTCTCTGATCCTCAAGAATCGCCTAGCATGAAACATATGTTCATTACAGTAAGATTTACCACGAAAAAACATTCATTTCATTATCAATTTGGGGAGGATTTCAAAGAAAAGCCAATCCTGAAAGGCGAAGCAAAGTCGAAACAGCAATATATAAAATGTTTCATACTTGGACCACGTTAAAAAGGCTGCACTGTGTCCTCGTTTCTCAATCTGTCCTTCCTTGATCGCCCTTCTTATAGATAGAGTAGTTGCGGCCCTGGCTCTGGGCAATGAACTGAGTCGACCTGATCGAACGAGTAAATTAGTCGTAAAAGACGACAAAATAACGACATAAATAACGAGATATTTTTTACAACACTAACCAGACGCCGTCGTGTTTTTGTTGTCTGAAACGATCCCATCAAGAAGACTGCAGATCTTAAAATGAAATAGAATAAAAATATGGATGAACCTGGTTGAAAAATAGCGAAATAATTGAAGACAAACTGTAGCTAGCTGGTATTTTGATATCTAAAAATTGTACCTTAATCTTCTCCTCTGCTGAGTCAGCATCGTATTCAACATCACCATCGTCATAGTAAATGAAGAATCTGAGGTCATCCTGTAAACATGGATGAAAATAGTTATATCAAGTACATATATAGAAAATATACACTTGTATATCAAGAGTCGTAGGCCTGGCTATACACTGGTATAACCCGAGTTATTTTTGAAGAATAAACTATGTGTTATACCATGTTCCAAGACTATCAATGGAGAACTCACCTCGCTGTCATAATCACGGATTTCTTCAAACGGAATTTTCCTATCGAATTTTCCCTTCTGAATGGTTGATAAAGCTTGCTCGTTAAAATCAAACTGTAGGATGTATCGCTCAGTACGAGACCTGTCTTTAGTGTGTTTGTACACTCCAAAATTGTATGTCATCTCTGCTTCTTGATCCTTCACACTCGAGGTTAGACCTGTGGACTCAGCGAACGACATCGCCTCCTCGACTGAAAGCCTTCCAGCCTGAAAGAAAAATGTTTGGTTTATATTTTAAGCTTTCTGACGGATTATATGACATGTAAAAGTTTCTAGGACGATGTATAAAGTTAGTATTTAGTTTATGCAGGTTTCCCCCATTAGTAACATTGGCATTGGATCAATAAGAGCGTTGATGCTTAGCTGTGGTTCAATCTAGTCTAGAGACAGCAAGTTATATACAGGGTGTCCCAAAAAAAAGTCCCCGCTATTGAAATGAAGCTTTTGTTGGAATTTGAATGCATGATCAACGCAGTAGTGTGTAAATAGCATATTTATTAGGTTGAGGCATTCAAATAAAGCGTCTTGCTTTCAATTGGGTTTATCATAATATTAAGGCAATCAGATTCGAACAAAGGCTTGATTTCAATAGAGGGGACATTTTTTTGGGACACCCTGTATATTCAATTTTCAGAACTCACAATATAATTTAAGGTCAGCAGATTTCACCATACCTAGATTTAACACCATTACTTATGGTAAACATTGCATAAACTACTTGGGACCTAAATTGTGGAACAAACTAAGTTCGGAAATTAGAAACCTAACATCACTCGAGCAATTTAAAAAGACTATACGCAGTTTTGACATGCAGTCGATACTAGATGAAAATAATTGCACCAATTGCATACTTTGTAACACATGAAATATGTGTAATAAGATATATAGTACTACTTTTAATTTAAATTATTAGGTATAGGTATATCGTAGCAGATAGTTAAGTGTCCCCAATTAGTAGAGGAAATTTTCCTCAGCTAGATGTATACTGACACAGAAATAAAGTCTTTATTTATTATTTATTATTATTAACTTTACAGTCTTTGCTTCCTGTTGTAATCTGATAATTCTAAAGAAAACAAGTTCCTAGACTTCTGGGAAGACGTGTTACATTCGGACGGCAGCGGATGGCTTATAACCAGCGGATGGCTAGTTATGCGCTAATTGCGTTTATCAGTCTTATGGCTATGCGACGTTTGTTGTAAAAAGATCAACGGCTACATTTTCTGACATTGACATTTACCGTAATACCATCGTTGTCAAACAAACGTCGCTCGTTTGAAAACTTTTACTCATTTTGTTTACTCAATGTCGTTATATTAATGGATGGACCCGAAAGCGAAAGGGACCGCCGGATTTCCTCGAAGAGCGCAAATATTTCATGGTGGGGCTTGCCCTTTTCAAAGAAAACCTATTATTATGTTGTAACTATATTTACATTGTTGCAGACACCGTGAATATAATTAGCGCGCTTTGTTATTCATTATTTGCATTTTAGACATTCGACTTCCTAAATATGGTTGAACGTTGTTATTTTGTTATGAAGTGTTGTCGGAAGGACCTCACACACAACTGTAAGAACATCAAACAAATCGCGACTCGAAAAGAAAAGTTGTTAATACAAGGATAACCAACGCATTACAATGATGTTGAATCGTGGTATTAAAACTCTCGTATTTATCATTGTATTTGGTACAACTTTACCACACGTCCATGCTGTGCTAGCAAATAACCGGACGGAAGTTCAGAGCAATTTAACTTGCACATCCAAATGGCAAAAGCTAAACCTGATTTGGACGTTTACAGTGGATAATTCGTCCGTAATAGACAATTTTGATTCATTTTGGAGCGAATACGGGGCAGAATTCAAAAACCAAACGATCAACAGGTTATACCACGCGGTGATATATGCACACAATTTTACTAAAAACTTCTCATGTTACGGAAATGTTGCCGGTCTCGGAGGTTTCAGTGAAAACGTAGTCGAAGTACTTTTTCATGTAGAACTCCCTAGAGTTGGTCCAGAACTAGTTGGTGTTAGATGTATACGTCAATCCGTCGCTAAAAAGAGTTTAGAGTTTTATGTAAGATCGCCGGTCACCTTATCTCAAAATGAGTATAGCTTACATATCTGTCTCAAGGGGCCCTTCATCACGGGTCGCGAGCCCAACACGTGCCCTACAAAGCAACAAGTCATAAAATTTAACTGTTCATGGCGTGAAAATGATGTCTTTGGCATCCAAGACTCGGCTGGTTATATATGCCAAGCGCTGACTTCAAGTATAGATTTATACATTCATCAAACTGCAACGTATAAATTTCGTATTCGGTCAACAACAGCCCAAGACAAATCCATCTCAGTGAGTCACGACTTCATGTTGGAAGTCTTAAGTCGCTTTGATCAACCAGTACCACAGTATGGGTTCTTCACCCTAATACCCATGGCACGAAAGCTTCGGTACCTTATTACAACAAGAACATTAAAGGTAAATCCTATCACTAACTACAGTCAAAAGAACAACTGGTCTCTGAGTAAGGAAGGCATAGGAAAGAGTATTTGCATTCACTGTTGCTTATTAATATATCTATTTTCTAACCTCCCACAAAACGTAACCACACTTTTTTTTCCTGTAGCAAGTGGTATTGAAATGGGAAGACATCAAGTTTGATAATTATCAAATAACTTACAATTGCAGTAATGGTCTAAATTCAAGTCTAATCCATAAAAAAACAGCATTGGTTAAAATAAATGAGAATTTTGCACCATATTCTCAGTGCAAGTTTTGTATTTCAAGTTATAACTTTGGAGAATTGAGGTCCGAACCATTGTGTAATGTAACCAGTTTCCCTGAGATACAACCAAGCAAGCCCCCAAGAATAACCTGTGATTCAGATACATGTCCTACCATCAACAAGGAAGAATCACGGACAGTTACAATACAGTGCAAATTCCCAGAGGAAAGTTCAAGGAACGGCATATTAAACAAGTTGGTGGTTAATTACTGGACTGATACCAACAATAAGGTACAGAACAAGACAGTTCCAGTAAACCTAAGCTCATGTGAAGTCACACTTAATGGTCTCAGCAAAAACTCTATATATTATGCACAGATGCAAGTGTGTAATTCCAAAGGCTGTAGTCAGTACAGTGATACAGTTAAAATTGCAAAAACAGACCCAGGAAGTTTTCACTCGCCATCCCAGTCGTCACTATTGTGGATCACAGCTATACCAATACTCATCATCATCGTTTTAGTAATTATTTTGTACAACAAATTTTGCAAAAGTCCAAAGGAAACCACATCTTTGCCGGACATACAGGAGGAAAACAATTATAATGAAATAACAGACAAGGAACAAGCTCTTAATGACTATTCAGTATTACCAGAAGATACTAATGACAATAGCATTAATAATAGTTGTTAAAGCTTTTAGAAGAATTCTGAAGTTATTCATCTTATCAACCAATGCAAAACATCTCTATCATACAAATTCGTACAAAGAACTGTAATTTTTTAAAGCATCAAATGCTTTCACTTGAATATTCTTAAACATTCATCATCACTATGAATTACTTCACCCAAAGATGCAAATACTTTTATATTGTCAAACAAAAAAATTAAAAAGTGTATTATTTGAAATGTAGTTGTTTGTCTAGTCTTCCATGTCTGCCTTCTTTTTATCCTAATGTCATCTAATTTCTGCAATCAAACTTTACCATGTTATCATGAGTTATTTATGATACCTTGACAAGGTTTCCAATCATTATTCTTTGTTGTTCTGCCTCCTAAAAAACATAATTGTATTATGTCTGTTTTGTTGTATATTGTTTGTTGCAGCATTGATTACACCAGTAAATTATACCAATCCCTTTTATTACTTTATTCTGCCTATTAGCCAAACTATCTTACGAGAATGGCACCTGGAGAACCACAGTCCTAGGGCGTCTGGAATCTGTGGAGGGGGGGGGGCTGGTTGAACACTGGGAATGTAGGTTTCAACTATAGGATAACATGCTCACTGGAAATGTGAAATTTCAACAACATTTCAGAATCGCTTTAAGTTTAACTTTGTGTTGAGTTTGTAAATACTTCTCATAGCTATGATACACACCTATAATAAAGTCCAAGGCATTACGCATGATCATGACACTATCTAGTGTCCAGTCTTTTTAGTAAACTTATCAATCCCATGCATAATAAGACTTTCTAAACCAATACTGGTCACTTGTTGTTGATACTCCGCTACTCCAGTTACGGAACAAGCTCACAGCACTTATTTTCAAATACTGAGGTGCTGCAGGGACAACTATTAGCAACAAAATAATGCTCAAATGACCTGTACCACCTTTCATGGGCCCCTTGCAGTGTGTGAAAAACATTTTCTGGTTCTTTTGCTGCTTAACCAGCAGAAAATAACACCTCATCTCAAGTTCACATAATTTGTACATTTGTATAATAATTTTTTTTCCCGCATTTTTCCCTTGGGATTCTTATATCTCCCCAGGGTGTTAGCTATTTCCTTACCACCCAGTGATTCACTTAACAATATTGAAAGTCGCCTTTTCGGTTGTTTTTTTATATATTGGACCAAATTATACTATTCTTCTAGATGCATGGCCTATGCATAAGGTTGTGTTGAATAAACATTCTTTGTTAGATTCATGCATGACAATAATTGCCTGATTAAACTGTTGGAAACCTAGTATTGCCTTCGCGTAAAAAAAGGCGGCAGGTTTTATACAAAGAACCGACCATCAAATATTGGTCACATCATCAATATTGTACATTTGTATTTGAAAATTCAAATTGAGCAATGTACAATATTGGAAGTCACCTGCTAAAAATTTAATTAATTCAGATTTATCTTTGGCAAACACAGACACTTTGCATAATTTTGGTTAGAGCCTGTCAAACAAATAACTTCTCGCTTTCCCCACCCCCTCTTGAAAGAAATGTATAACCTGTTCATCACTAGAAAAATCAATTCAACCCAATACAGGCCGAAGTGGTAACTAACATGGTAACTAATAACAACTGTAACGACACAAGTATACTAAAGCAATTTAAGACGATTCGTAGGCGGGCAAAGCGGAGCTTGCGATATTTTGATATACAGCCGTGTAATTGTTACAAAACTACATACTTTGTATCAATTATAACAATTTCGAGTTTTCTATCGCATCTACCTCTAATTGTGAACCACTTGGACTTCTGCTTTCATCATTATCCACGACACGTCCTTGTTTTGGTTTTCTAGTTGAACCAGGTCCACGTCTGAATGAATCACTAATGTTCCTTAAAATCTGCCTCGTCGACATTTTGTTTAATAATTCTCACAAATCAGCGAAGCTAGTCACGAAAACTATTAACGTCAACTCTTTGGAAGTTCCTTCGAGACACCAGGCAAAGGTCACTTGAATGATTGAAGCCACATTTACATACTTGATTGCATTTGCACGCGAATTAAAACGTGTTGTAATATTGAATCGTTTCGGTTTTAAATACTACACAATGAATCACATAAAGACCACACTTCATAGATGCGAATACGATTTAAATTCATGAAGACTCTTAATAACGATGTGATACCAAAATAGCGAGTTATTTACCAACGGTTGTACTAATATTTTCTTCTAAAACTTTTCTGTTTGGTTGTGTCAGGGTTGTGTTTACTTTTCTAACGATTTATGGTAGGCTGGTTGAGTCGGGAAATGTTCGGATCACGAGGACTCCCGACGGCCTATGGTTCTGGCATAAACTGAGCATTACCATACTAACCTGTATTAACCATACAGGCCTCAAATCTCTACACTACACCAGTAAATAACCACATAACAGCATTCAGTAATGATAATCTATGTGTATTTATACATTTACATCTATCCTACAATATTTTTCCTATTACTTTACAATAAAATTCAATAAAGATTTATCAAGGCAGATTATTTTACCCAAATTTGCATACACCAAAGACGAGAAGCATTTTAAAATGTATATGTACATGAACAATATTCTATCGTAAGCAAGATATAATATAACAAACTGTATTAGTCTGGCAGTGTTCACTTGTCCACATGTATCTTTCCATGTAGATCTTCTAATATTATTACACTTTTTCAGACGCCAGTAATTATAGAGTCTTTTGCACTTTCCACTCAATTTGGTTACCGTTTCGGGTGTAAAAACTAAAAGTTTGTTAAATTGTCCAAAGTGAAACGCATCTGATGCGAGTTCCATAAAGACGAGTATTAGTTAACTTGAACAAAGCGTGAACAAAGGTTGTTGTTCATTTTCAAAGCCAAACACCCCTTATGACGAAAATCTCTCATCACATTCATTAAAGCGTATTTAAACGGTCATTATTTGAATACTGTCATTCGATCTTCGACCTGATGCGTACGTAGTATTACCAACACTTGCATAATATACAGTATAACCAGACGAACACACATTGAGCATCACGAGACTAAACAGTAAACACACGACCAAACCTTGTCAATATTTAGCCACATATTTCATACGAGATCTACGTCGTTGTATCTGAGATAGAAAGCTATTGGAAGGTTCACTGCTTGTTTCACAAACTTTATAATTATCATCTAAGAACTCGTTATCGCAGCCACGCCGTGGATTCTCCATTTGCTTCCAAGTTTTATCGCTATTTGGCGACCGAGATGGAGAGGTGGGCGGTGAAAAGTAGTTCTTCTTAGCAACTGGAGGCCTCCATTTCCCAGGGGAGAGCGGTGCGTCGTCCAGGTCGTCTTTTCGTTGAAAATGCGCAGCAACTTCTGCCGCATTCGCTGCTATTTGCGCACTTAAATCTACCTTAAAATCTACGGCCTTTCCAACCGTTCGTTGGTCGTGGAAACCAACACGTCTTAAATGCTGTACTGTTATGTCATTTCTATCGAATTTCTCCGCCTCGTTGTAGGAAATACTGCGCTTTGCAAAGTGCGTTCCATGAGAGCGGGAATTTGACATAGATTCACTGTTACTACGATGTGACCGGACATATTGGGACACGTATTGAGGATTCTCGTAGTATCCATCTGGATCACCTGGCATCCCCGATTCGTAAGGTACTACAGCTTCATAATGCCCACTGTCGTTGTCGTCATAAGGTGCATGAGCCAGCGGTGCTGAGGCTAACCTGTCCAGCGATGATGAATTACTTGAGTAAAATCCAGAATCAACTGTCCAAGACTTTTGACGAGCTCCCCCTGAAAATGATAACATACTGTTTAGTTTAGGTTTAACAACCTTGCTGTGAAGAAATCACTTCTGATATCACCTAAACCAATCTATCTTCATAGTATATTGTCACACAACGTACCTCGCAAGATTTCCTCCATGGGAGGGGGTGGGGGTAGACTCATCTCACTGGGGTTTGGACTTGGAGGTGCAGGTGGGATCACTGGAGCCGGGGGAGGTGGCAGGTAATCGACCGACTGAGAATCCAGTGATGACATGGATGAATAATAGGATTGATTTGTGGCTGAATCTTGTGATGATACTGACAGTCGCGACGATCCTAGATGTTTCTCCATGTAATTGTCACGTTGCGGGCTGAGAACGCTGGATCGACGTACGGGAGGCGCAGGTTTGTGCGATGCCGCTGACATACTCTTACTGCGCGTCAGTGTTCCTTTTTCAGGGGAGCTCACGCGCGATGAGGGGGAGCTGGACCGAGATGACGCACCAGAGGAAACGCTGTATGAATGCTGCCGGCGATGATGTGTAGGACTTCCTGGAGGAGTGAGCTGTGATGACAAGGGATAGAGAGGGAAATATGTGAGCATCAAGAGCAAACGGGAATGTAAAGCGATACACGTTGATACCTGTTCGTCTAGAAAGCCACTTTCCGATAGTTTAAAATCTTCAATCATCTGTTCCCCAGCGTCAGGCAAAGTGTTTGGTTTTTCACTTTGTCTTGCCGCTTCTTGTAACAACGCGGATAAATTCTCCGCATCGCCGAGAAGCGATACTTCTTGCTCCTAGAACATAACATAAACACAAATTCTTTTTCAAGATTTCTTTGACGTGAATAGTTAGGAAGAGAATGCCAGACATTCAGAATCATTAAACTTACCACAACAGGTTGAAACAAATTCAAAAGAATGCAATAGCGTGAACGTTCTTCGATTAAAACCTTTCTCAAAGCTCGTTTTTGATGCTCCTCAAACACACCAAACTGTGCACTTGCCATCTAAAATGTGTTTTCGGGAAAACCATTATTATTACCTAGCGAAGTTGCAAACATATTGGAGTGGTTTTTGAGGCTTAAACTGACCACCAGCACAAGAGCCGCTTGCGAAGAAAAAAAAGCTAGTGCTTTGACTGGATTAAACGGCGTAAAGTGAAATTATTGTGCAAACCTTCATGACAGCCTCAAGTCGTTCCTTCTGACCAAATTTTCCTACACAATTCAAGAATTATAAACGGTTACGTCCCATGCAGGGATAGAAACCAAAGCAAACGGTTACGTACGAGGGTTAGAAACTAAAGCAGCACTCATTAACCTTTTTTATTCACTTTTTTATGCAAACGAACTGTTTCCATGCCAACCTTCTTCAAATCCTGTTTTGCTTTCTTATATTCTAAGTATCAAGTAAAAAAAGGAGAATTAAGAACCTTAACAGGTGATAACCCGAAGAAAAAAAAAGGCTGTATTTTTAAATCCAGTGGTAAATCACTCTACATGTTATCACACATACCTTTCGAGTTTTCTTTATCAAAATGGTTTACAGATTTCTTCCATTCATCTATTTTCTCTTGCAGAGGCACAATGAGACTATCCCCAAACAAACTAAAGAATGAACATTGAGTTAGGTTTAAAAAGTCTAATATCTATCAGGCCTCATTTTATGGTAACTTAATACATAATGTGGAGTTTGCTCCCTAAAGTAACTGGCAGTACTCTTCAGCTGATGAGTTAAGACTCTCTGATGTTAGACAGACACAGGATTGAGGAGGTTTTGACAGTAAATGATGCAAGTAGAAGCTGGTAGATAAGATTTTGAAACCATACCCTGAAAGGACTCTCAACTTCTGTTCAATACTTCGGTGTCTTATTACCATCTTGGTCAAAGTAGCACCCACATCTTTTGAGGCACCTATTTTCAGTATAAAAAATGATCTGATTATTTGAGTAAACAGTAAACACTTACACAACAGTGGTAGATTGAAGGTGAAAGGTCTAGGATTAAGCAGCAGAAACTAACACACTAAGCTTTCATCAAAGACTTTGGAAAAACAAGCTCAATGATAATGAGTCCAAGGACAATGTCATTGAAATGGTTTTAAAACACATTAGTAGCTAACACAACCAGATATGAGTGCTTTTACATTTTACTTTCTATTATGCCAGATTATTTTAATCCCATCATTGGATTAATTCAACCCAAGGGTTTAATCCTGGCAAAGAATCAAATCCGTCACATGACCCTAGGGAAACAGACCTGCCTAATGGCAGATTTATCACTCTGAATAATCCTGTCATTTTTCTACCTCATAGATTTAAAACACTTGACTAGGTACTTAAGATTAAATACCAAAGAATTGCATATTCAAAAAATACAGCAGGATATCTTGAACAGGATTAAAACAAAATATGACTTGCCCAGATAAAATATCAAGGCTTTAAGTGTCAAAAGGTTTGTCAAAAACAGATCATTCATTTTAAAAATTCATTTACCTAGCAATGTAGTAATGTTTTCAATGAGGAAATAATCAATTTCAAAAAAACTGAACTGCCTCTTATGCTGAAAGCTCCCCTGGTCTGAAACAACTAGTCAGGCTGGTCAATACATTAGCACCTGCTTTAAAGTAATTAATGTGCGGACATTGTGTGGGATAATGAAGGCTAGAGTATTGTTTAGGACTATTGTTCTCTTTGACCAAAAGAAAATATGATCAGGTTACATCTAACTTTTACATATGATCATAAAGAATGTTGAAACCAATAGTATTTGTTCTGTGAAACATGGTAAACTAACCATAACATTCCACAAACTCAACCATTGAGATCTAGTTTTTCGATGAATAAATGTCAAAAGTTTATAGTTTTGTCTACCAACAAAGTTGGCAAAAGGACTAAACTTCGTATCAAGTTCAACAGATTACAATACCATCTGTTCAAAATATTTTTAAAAACATTATGGGCAGACAAATGAAAATATTAGTGAAAATGCATCCAGACGGAAACTATACAACAACACAGGTATTATCTAAAGTCAGGAAACGCTAATTGAATAAAAAAGATGCAAAGTCACGATAATTTCGTGCATTACATATTTGTCTGTATTCAAGCATCATCATGCGGTGAATCAATCAAGGATACGACAACTATATAAATCCAGTCATGTTTCAGCGAAACCCAACACCTTATATAAACTAAATATAGTTTAAAATAATAACCCACGCGGTTTTTGACTATGGTTTGCCAAAACGTGCAAAAGAATAATTTGAAATATTGTTTACATACTTTGACAGGATGGGTTAATGTCAACTCCCGTACGACTCCGTTCTCCCGTACAAGCAATTTGATGATAAATAATTCACATTGTTATATTTATGAATCATTTAGCATGTTTGCAATTAAGCTTTGAAAATTGAACGACTCTTGTGCAAATAGTTTTGAATGGCAAAGAACTCTATATTCACCCCGCCGTCTCACGCAGAACAAAAGCAATGAAATATTATTCTCGAAAAACTTGCCCAAAGCTTGAAAACTTGCTGTTTAATTGTAAGTAGCTAAATGGTGTACTAATTAGTTTGAAAGATTAACGGAATGATAAACGGCAAGCACGCTCTTCGAACAGCAAATGCTTTTTTGAAACGATCCCAATTTTGTGTTAATATATAGCAACACAGTTGTTGGTATTGCTGGACAATCGCAGATGAATTAGTTTGCTATTGTTTCGACATTGTATAAGCCTTTACAGCCAGGATTTCTATGCCAAAAAATGTTAATGAAACGGTCACGCATTCGCGATAATGGTGACCGGCTATTATGCTGGAAAAAATGTTTATATTTAACCCTAAAAGAAGCAGATCTTGGAGCAGATTTTTCGCACCGGTCTTTTCGTTGACAGATGCGTTGATGTAAGATGGTATTTAATGAAGATTGGCTGCTGTTTTTTATCGCAAAATACACATGACAACTCCGAAATTAGTTTCTGCTGTGGCGCTTCTAAAGCTTCTCAAAAATCACCGGGCGTGTTTTATTGGCGCTGATTTTGAATAGAAACAAAAAAAAGGATAGAAAACAGTCTCATTTGAATCCCACACTCTTAAAATCAAAATACATTGACAGTCTGCGAAAATCCGTTAAGCCTAATAGCCCAATATGACTAATATTTCAAGAAAGTAAAGTCAATGGGGGTTACAGTATTTGCATTGCACTAGTCTAGAGAATAAAATTATTACCAACGGATTGGAAATGAAAGAAAAAATCATTCAACTGTCAAGTAGACTCGCTAAAACACTATAAAATTTGATAAAGAAAGAGATAATCCTCACGCATGCTTTTGCCCGAGAGGTTTATTATTTATAAGTCAAGAAGTCAAAGACCAACATAACGCGACACACTTCGAATTATTTAGTATTTACTCCCATCTATTTTGTCACTGAAGGACACTCGATTTGATATGTTTTTGTGATTTTATCGGACACACACCAACTAACAATATTTGTACAACCAAATCGCCGAAACAAGATCACATTTCAACAATAAAATTGACAACTGACCCGCGTGAAACGGAAACGATTTGTTCCCAAAAAAAATACCGAGATTTCCTATTGCTCTCAAAATATTGCAGTTTCTTTTTATCGTCTCCACCAACCTTTTGAAGATGTTGCTGCATCGGCTATCTTCATCATTGAATCCAAAAATGCTTCTAGTGTCGCTGCTGTTGACCTGTTATATATAGTATGACAGAAGATAGTATTTCGCACAGGACATAGTAACGTTAATGTCATACTATAGTCATGATACAACAACGTGGAAATCATTATAAATAATTATACAATATCTTCGCCTACCTTAGCGATGCATGTAGTTTTAAACCTTTTGAAACAAAGTCTTCCCAAAGCGGTGAACTCCCCTGATAAATACAGAAAAAGTTTTATAATGTTGAACGTCTGCCGTCTAGCACGCGATCTTAAAAACAAAAGGCGGTCCAAAGTCGATATAACAGGCTAACCTTTAAGTCGTTTATTATTGATTGAATAATACTCGAATCTTCAGCCATTTCTCCTTCAGTCATTTCTTATACACAAACACATATAACCATGTCCCTAAATCGTCGATGTTGTTGTTCAGATTATTAAAAATCCACGAGAAAATGTCAAAGTGTGAGGTTCAATGTTCCCCGATGTCGATGAACGATCGAACACTTTGTCATTAACCGCAAAGGTCAATATTGGTGTTTCCACGTTGGAAGCGAGAATATTCCATAATTGGTTTGTAATTGGAAAATGGCATTCTTTCCGAGATTTGCGCAATACCAATTACCAAATACGGTATACGATTCCTAGAATTTGCAATTAAGTTATTAACTGAATATGTAAGAAGGTTCCGATGTCACATCTTCCTTTTTCCAATCTTTTTTAACTGATGAAGCTACTGATAAAATTATCGACCAGAATTTTTGCTTCGAAATCTGCTTTTGCTTCGAAATCTGCTAAAAAGTTGCCAGTAATTCGGAAAATTTGCTGTTAGCTTTAAAATTTCTAGTAATTATTGGTATCATGGATGTCTGAGAAAAGTATACTGAAAGTCGAGCAGCACGAGCAAGAACGATTTCTTTTACTATAGATACCAGTAAAACTGTAAACTGAATTTAAAGTCATAGAAATCATCGGTTTGTCACAGTTGAGACTCGAGTCTCGAGCTATATAGCACGTCTTGTGAGAAGAACTCCACCCAGTTTTAAGATACGAAACTAAAGAATTATACGTGAAAGTAACTTTAAGCCTTGTTATACTGTTACACTTCTTATCAAAAACTGTTTGTTGATTTCCCTGCTGCGATTGACTGACAAGGCGAGTGGATTTTTTTTTCTTTCCCAAACAGTTCAAAGATCCAATTGAACGGATAAAAATGATTACAATCTTCATCATTTCATGTACATATTACTTTGGCTGTTTTAAGGCCATCCTGAAACGCATTACAGTGGACAGATCTCTCTCGTTGGATATGAAAATTCCCAGGTACGAACGAACAATGACAATAGTATTGCCGAGATAAGGCAACATAAAAAACCGTCTAAACCGCAAGGATAATCCCTACTTCTAGATTTCCTTATCTTTCACACAGATGGACGAAAGTTATCATGCTTAGAAAGCACATGCAGTTGGTATGCTGGCTGTTCTGATCGAAAATGGGTGATTGCCTGCGAACCACACTATCTCACCTTCATATGATGAAAGACTTTTAATTAAGATGTGAATTTTGGATCAACGCAGGTGATCGCATAAAGAATTCATTTTACTGGGGGTTTGTTAATGGTTAACTTTTTTTTCGTTTCTAGGTATGGAAGCCGTTTGTTCGCCTTCAAACGCTTCACTGGCTATGTAACCCGAGAATTTTTTTATTTCACGATTAAAGATGATGAATGTATAACTAGATCAGTGTTACTAAACCTACCCCACCCCCACCCCCCACCCATATGCCCAATAAACCACCCATTACTTGCTAAGGTGTTAGACTGCAGTAATATGATTCCTAGTATTATCATCAATATTATCATTTTTCTTTGGTATGATATCATCATTCTCAATACAACTCTCTCCTGATTCTTTAGTATCATCTTCTTCACCCTTCCCAGTATTCCAACGTACAACCCAAGCAGAATCAATCAACAACAGAGCCAAATGCATCACAATAAGTGGCAAACTCATGAGTCCTGCATCACCAAGCTCCGGTGGTAGGAAGGTTATCACTGACAATGTGATTGCCAGGGTCTTTGTGCTCGCCAGGACAACCAAGGTTTTCCGTACCTTCAGACTAACTCTGATCAACCAAGCTCCAACATAGTTCACGACAATCATAACAAGATGTAATGCAAGGCCCCAAAAAAACACAATCACAAGATTAAGTATGGATACATTCCGAAAAGATCCATCCAACTTTGCTTTGCTGACTTTCATCCACGGTATACATACTAAAAATGTTATGCTTAAAATTTTCAAGAGTTTTGTGTGATCTTGTACAAATGTTTTAACATGAGTTATGCAAGTAGAAACCTTTCCAACCTACAACAAACAGAACAAAGTTATTTAAAAGTTAAGGATATTACTTGAACATACAGTAGCTTTAAAAATGTATCTGAAGGCATAAGTTTACTTACTACAAGTGGGATCAGAACTGTGATTGCAAGTTTTATAAGTAATGTGACAGCAGAGATTTTAACACCCTTTACAGACACCAGCCATGTTGCTAACAATGGCACGGTTACCACACCTAATATATTGGTGGTCACTGTTAGAAGCAATGCTATTGGTACATCACCACCTGCTAAAGATACCTGAAAATAAACAGAGTAAAAATGCAGCAATTAGGTAAACATCGAACTATGTTTTATGATCTTAGAAGATAAAGCTAACCCTGAGGGTTGAGACTGTTTGCATGGATAAAATTGTCCCTAGAACTGCCCCCAGGGTGCTTAAATGAGTTTAAAACTTCACATATAAACACTTGCATTTCTGGTGCTATATGAATTTACCTTTACCAGGCTGACTCATGGAGTATGGTGTACCTGGTACTTAAGATCATATCATAACACCAACTAAGAATTTAAACACTTACCAAAACTATCCCAGATGCCACAGCACAGGGTGAAATGTAATAAATTTCTAAACCAATAAGGAATTCTCTTGGTCCAACTATACTCTCTTCATTTTCTCCTGATGTTTCATTACTATGATTCTTATTCTCATAATTTGCAACACTTTCTCCAAATGGAAGCAGCTGAGTCAATTTGGTACCAATTATTGTTGTAATAAGAACAATACTTATTAGACCCCAAATAAACGCTTTATATTCCTTGATAGCGTCCTTCATTGCTGCTGTTTTAAGTTTCACACCAGAATGAAGAAATACCATGATAATACAAATATAAGTTGATCCTTCAAAGCTTCCTACGTATGCACCAATTCGTGGGAAAACTAAACCGACGAACAACGCAATTATAATTCCCAGCATCATGAATTGTTTGAACATTAATGGCAGAAGCTTTTCGTGTAAAAACATTTTGAATCTGCCAGGCTTCTTCTCGTTTATGTCCTCCGTTGAAACACTGTCCATGCTCATCCTGATAAAAACAACTCGACGTAAGACATTCAAAATATTACATAATATTTATTATATAACGTTATGGCCGCACTGACTAGAGTTCAAAGTTCACCTGGACACAAAGAGCAAAGGCGGCAAGGAGTAACAACAAAGAACACAAAGACTACCTCCTTCAACCTCCTCTCTTCCCCGAGACCGGGTGAGGGTTGGTGAGGGTACTAATTCCGCCCGGTTCCCCGGGAAGGCAAATACGAATCCGCCATCGTGAAGCTTATTTCAGATCATTCAGATATGTCAGAATATCCAAAATGCGACCAGACCGGAGTGTATATTTGAAAAATCCTTACAAAAACGTTAAGTTTATATGCAAATTTAGTATATATGAGTAGACTTTGTAGTTTAAATTTTTCCCACAGTAAAATTCATTTCACAATAATTAATACAAGTGCATTATTGGAAGGGGAGGCCAGGCCAGGCCAGGCCAGGGAAGGATCCAACCAAAACCAACACCGTCATGTCATGATGGATAGTTAGTAAAAGAAATAAAGAAGAAAGATCGGACTTAAATATTCCCCGAAAATAGAACAGAATCAGCGAAGTAAAACAATAAAAACTTGTGAAATAAATACATACAATTTAGGCCCAAAGTGTACCGGCGAATCAAGCGGCTATACTAAACACAAAATTAACAAGACATTTCAGCAAACTAAGCCGTTCAGTCATTTATATTGAGTTTCCTTTTGCCGGAATGACGATTATTTTAACGTTAAAAACCAACAAGGATTGTTTCAAAACACTAAAAGAATATCAAAACACTAAAATTTCTCGCTAAAAACACTTAAAAAAACGTTTAGGCGTTTAAATCTTGTCATTTCCAAGCGTGTGCCTTATTAGTCGTTTTCTGTGCATATACTTGTTAGGGACCGCCCCCCCCCCCCGGGACCAGGAAAAGCTTAAATACGTTAAATTTATCTTCGCTCTCAGGGCTAGCCACTCTAGCTGATTCGTCTATGACGCTAGGCTTGTGGCGATGCATACTCTGTTTCTCACTGAGACGTAACGGTTAGGTGCACATACATCATGGTCTGGGGGCCGTAGTGCATCTCCCCCTTAGACGGCCGTTAAGATGTGAGTTATGGGGGGGAGTTCTTCCTATAGCAACCGCCTTGCACCTTTCGTAGTTGTAACTATGCTGAATATTGCAGCCGGTTGTATAACCAGGTTAGATTGTGGCATAGGCTGGATGATCTCTTTTGGGTGTTTTTACATTCTTTCCCAAATTTTTTTTTTTTTGGCATGCTTTCCAAATTTTTCTTTTGCATCGAAAAAACACTGTTATTAAACATACATGGAACGGATATAAAAATTTATATCGACTGAAAACCACCTTAATTTACCCCTTAATACTCTCCCCAGTCTCTGCATGGCTGAGTCATGTACTAAACAATAGTACAATACCAGAAATCATTCATAAACACCAAACATCTTCATCAACCTTACAGCAGTAAAACAGCAACAAAGACATTCAGACAGTCAACTCTGCGTTCTCGTTAGTGCCTTCAGCCCGAGAACTGTCAATCAAAAGTCTGGATAAATCCCCTGGCTTTCCCTGCGAGTTTTCAAATTCATATTTCAAAATATCTGACATTGAAAACAACTCAAGATTTTCTACTAATTGTGGACTTAGTTTATTCATTAATACTGATCCATGAGATAGTTTGAACAAAGACTCCACCATTGTTGGGTATACCAGTGCAGTATGGTAATCCAGGTTACAATGAATCAAACCAAGGTCTTAATCACTAGACCACCGCATCATTTGTTGAAAGCTTATTGTTCTTTATTTGACCTAACCCTTTTCGAAGCCTGATTTTAAATTAAATAGTAAAGCCAGAGGAATCGCGGAATTGGGGAACGAGATTGATATTGTAGATAATGTAGAATACTATATATACCTTTTTAACATTATCAATCCGACAATTTCAAAATCCTCATCTCTTTGAAGGACCTCACGGTGGTCACTTTTTAAAACCGAACGTTTGAACTTCGGACCATAGATATAATAGACCATAGATTAAGATATAATAGACCAAATAAAAGACCATACCATTTTGTTCTAACCACTGGTTCTAACCTTCCTTGTCCGTGGTCATATTTCTGACGTCATAGCGCGTGTTCGAACACGCGTGTGGTGTTTGCAATCGTGACGTCCACGAGCGCGCCATCTTCATTTGTTTCAAATTTGCGACCATCAACAATAGTAACAGAATTTTTAAAAAAACTTTGTTCAAGTGATTCAATATGGTTGATCTTAAAAATATCGACTTTAAAGAAGTATTATTAACAGGATTTTCAATCGTGGGTGCTGTATTTATTGTCGCTTTGCTTATATTGTTTGGTAAGTTGAGCTAAATAGGACGGTTTGCAAATTATTTATTACAAAGCCGGTTCCATTGTTTTGAAGGCTTGTTGCTACCCTTATTTTATACAGGGTTGTTTTCTTACATATGACTCTCTGCCGTTAGCTTTCATGACTTTCCTTTGCATCCTCTCTGTGTTATTTATCCGATGATATCTGCGATGCACCTCCGGGGAGTACAAACAAATACTTAGCTTTCTTACGTTTGTATTTACAAATGTGTTTAGTACAATTATAATTACAAGCAGCGAACATTTTGAAGTGTTGCCTCAGGTTAGAGAAGTTCATATGAAACCGGCCAATCATGGACACAAATATCGTTTCAAATTATCAGAATGAATTCAAATACAAACTACTGATTGGTTTGTTTTAGTTCAACTTATTGTACCATTGTAATGTAACCAGTATGTGTATTTCTATTTTTTTCCAACTAGGCTGGTTCTTGATTTGGAAATTATTCTTAGTGAGATTTTCGTTCATACGGGAGCTGGTTTACGGCAGTGAAGATGCTGCGAATAAAGCTAATGTTGCAAAGGGTGCACAGAATGCTGATATGCAACTACGACGAAGTTCAAGGTTACGAGAGAGGCAGAGCAAAAACCAGCATGGTCAATTATGAAATATTTTTCTATGAAAATTTTTATCATGTATTGCAGATTAATTCAGAACTAATAAGAATCAATAACTATTAGCGAGAAGTCATTATAAGTGTTATTTATTTATTTTTTCTTACCTATTTACGTACTTGGTCATGGAATTTTTGCAAAATTTTTCAATATATACTTTTCACCAATTAGAAATTTTGGGCTCATCCCAGTCTAACATACTCAGCACTTCAATCGATTTAAGCTTTAAGAATTTGTCTTTGAATTTGAAGAATTTGAATTTGCATCAAGTTTAAGCAAAAATATTTGACCAAAGTTATTGTTTCAAATCATGAAAGTTTATGGATGTTTATCTAATGTTATAGTGTATGTATGTACATATTTAAGAAAAACTGCTCTGGCTGAATGCACCAAATCAATTCCATTGTAAATATCTCAATTTATTTTACCTAATTAAAACTGATGTTGTATACATTGTAGTTGTTATGAGGTCCACTTTTCAAGTCTTATTTTCTAGCATCTAATGTACTGCAAATCCTCGTATAACAACACTACAATGTCAAATATCTTGAATATTCCACATGTCATTAATAAGACTTAAACCCATTTGTCCATGGCATAATTCTGGTTATGACTGTGTTCAAATGTGCACCATATGCCTTAGTCAATATATCCTGTTGGTGAGATCACCTGATATCCCCGATAGAAACCTTATTCACATTTTAAAATAGCATCTGCTGTATCATTGACCAGTGGGGCACCAACTAAAAGCCATCATCTTTACCTCCATTTTATTTTGTGATTGCCAGTTGCTGTATACCATTAGGATACTTCTCTTTAAATCTTTCAACCACATCTGCTTCCATGAGCCTTACTCCATCAAGCTGGTTCCCCAAGGTTAACCTGAAATGTAGTTAAGTTGCAGTTAGATAATTTGCAGTTGTAATAAAAATTAGCAAGTGTCTGAAGAACTGCTTTTAAAATATTCGTTGTTTAAATAAACCTTACCAGTTTGGTTGCACATTGTGGGGTCGTCCAAACAATTCTAAAAAAGTCAACATTATTATTTTGTCATATTTTCTAATGCTTAACTTCCAATGATAGACTTTCCAAACTCACCAACTTTCCTAGTTCCAGGCGAGAGACGCTCAATGAGACCATAAATTTCATCTGGCTTGTGACTTGTTGATCTCACTTCAGCAACAAGCACATCACAATCTAAACCATTGTTCATATTTTTTGCCTTTCCTTTCACACCAATCTGCAGAAGATATGTAATAATAATTAGATATGACAAGCGGAATTAAGGAATGGTTCTGCAGAGTCTAGAGTCAATAATAGAGCTAGTCTAATACCAAGCAATGTTCTTTGCCATGGTTAAGCCAATGGCCAGTCCTTCCGGTTCGAATCAAACGTTGAAGTTGATTAGTTTTGACCCAGATCAGTTCATCGCATTGATCATATCTAAGCACAGAATTGAAACTCAAAAAATTAAACATCCGTAATCAATTAAAATCAATTCACAAAGAATACACCCTACCCCCAAAGCCTAAGGCATTCTCTTCCAAGTTCCATGGCCCTAGAATTGACAAAAAATTATATTTTTGAAATCAGTACTAGAGACAAACAATTTCCAGCTATTATGCAGAACTTTCATGTAAACAGCAACGAGGCACTGACAGAAGAGGAGACAGGAATTGAAATGCTGATAAAGTGGAGATGAACTGTAATACCTGCCAGTGACCCATAAAAAGATGTATCCTTCATCCTGAAGTTTAGGAACTGCAAGTTTCCTCATTTCATCATCTTGCATTGTTCCATAAGGAAGCTAAAAATGAAAGATAAAATGAATTTCAAATGTTGGTTGTAATAAAGGGTTCCTGTATTCATAATTCACTGTAAATAAACAAAGTCCTTCCACTATGTATATTCCTTTTCATAATTTTTCTATTTTACCTCCATATGAATATCCCACGGTGGGTCAGCCATGACAACACTAAACTTTCCTATAACGCTGAAGTCCAAGTATCTAAGATCACACTGAATCCACTGAAAAATAAAGTATCAAGTGTCAAATTCAGTATCAAGCATGATATACCTGTCTATGAAAACAAAAAAATTCACATACCTGGGGTGGAATAAGAGTAATATTTCCACCTGGTGTTGACATTGACTTCTCATTCTGCGTTAAGTAGAAAACATTGTATCTTTGGTTAAACCCCTGTTTCGATTCAGTGAATGCAATGTTTTGTTGACTTTTCACAGTTTTAAAATCTCTACAAGCCTACCTTATCTTTCTCCCCTATCTTTTTGTCTCGGTCTTTTGAAACACCGGTGTAATCAACCTCGTAATGCACATACTAAGAGATGGAAAAACACAAATGATTGGAGAAAGTTTTAAAAATAATACTTCACGAAAAATTGGCATTTCATTGAGTATCTATTATAACAGGTCAATTGAACTAGAAAGACTAATTTCTATTCCTATGTGTAGGGAGGGTCCTAAGGGATTGTAGTTCTGGTCCTGATATGAACATAATGAAACATATATACCTTGCAAGTATCCATATGAAAGCAAGTGTTTAAGAAAGAGCAATCTCCGAGTGATTCTAAAACAAGTAAAAATATTTAAAACTCAGTTTGATGCAACAACCGTACAATATGGCTGTGTAAGAGAAATAGGATTTACCATCTGTATGTTTCTGAATAATCTTCCGAAAATGAACCTAAAAAATAGTGACAAAATGTTTGTTATAATATAATATTACAGGCCTTGAAACAAAGTCTAAAGTAAAATATTATTGTTTTAATGTATATATGTACCTTTTTACAGTTATCACCACTACTTCTGTTTCTCTTGCATTCCTCACGGGTGCCATGTTCACAGAACTCCTGGACATTCGCACCTCCCTGGCTTTTAAATTTCTCAACTATCAACTGCTCCTATAGAAATATACGAGAGAGAGTTTATTTCCATGATGGATACTGGTACAGGTGAATGCAGAGCTTCATTAGGATTTTAGAAATCTAAATTTAAATTACTGTACCTTAGCAGATTTAATATTCAGTAAATCCAGAATATCTTCACCAACTTTCTTTGTCTAAAACAAAAAAACACAATTGATGCACTATTCTTCAAACTCTCTGCTTAACTAAAACATGTCTTATTTCACAAATTGTACAAATTAGAAGTTGAAATCTTACTTACCTCAGTTTGAATTGTCGTCATTGTAGAAAGCATCGACTATATCAAAAAATTAAATCAAACACAATTGAAATGGATAACTTTTAAAGATATATTTCATTAGTCAATAGAACTTAATTCCATTACCTGGATGTCATCGTTATGAATTTTTTTCTTGTCTTTGCTGACTGGAGAAGCATCCCGTGATTTAGAACTTTCTCTTGATCTGTTTCTGTTGATAAAGGTACAATTATAAAACACTTAGTCAAATAATTTTAATAGACCTAAGCTTACATACGGCAGAGAAATGTCAGAAAGAATAATGACTAACCTGTCTCTTTTTCTTTTCTTAGACCCCTGTCCAGGAACACTTGACGGCACTATGAAAATATTACAAATGGGAATTGAATTGCAGGATTCTTTATCACCTACCAAAGAAATTATTACAGACACGAAATACCTGAAGTGGCTTTCAACTCTTCAACAATTGCCTCCAGCTAATATTTAAAGAATGAAAAATCCAAGTAGAAATAAGTTTCCATTCCAGCTCCATGATTAATTAGAAGTGATTAAACTATTTTCGTGTTTATGTATTTTTTACCTTTGAATAATCCACTTCCGTCACAAGAACACACGGTATTCCTTCACTTGATAACCCAGGTTTAGTTCTACCAATTAAAAATATTTAAGTTAAATATGTATTGAGTAATCTTTCCTCTGAAACACTCTTGCTCAAATCATTTGTCTTTTCCCTAACAAATTGAGTGCTCATATGGTTGACCTTAAACTCACTTTATAAAATTTTGAATGGCAAGCTTTTCTACCAGGCCAGTAACATCTTCATGAGAAACAGAATCATCCAACTCTGAAGCAGCCTATTAGAAATTAAAAAAAAAGAGTATACCCTAATATATTTGACCATGATTAGCCAGGTTAAGTATACCATAAACTGATATTTTCGACCATGATTAGCCAGATTGAGTTCACCATAAACTGGTATATTCAACCTTCCACTGGTATTTCCAACCATGATTGACAAAGTTAAGGAATCAATCAACCTTCATTCTGATCAACCACACACATATCTTACAACCAAGATAAAGGATGTGCTCTCTATATTAACTATATTTATACTGTTTTTAAATGTTGAGCACACAATTTGCACATTTTCCAGCCAGGATTGGTCAGGAATCACTTACCTTTGAACAAACAACATTTAACTGTAAAGAATTGACAGGCATGGAGAGATTCTTGTCAGATAAATGAACTAGTATCCATTTCTCTAGCAATGGATTGGTCTTCCTAACTGCTGGTGCAGCTTCTTGCTTCACCTCTGCAGGAGCCTCTTTTGGTGTGCTTGAGTCATCCAAAGTTAAAGTTGTTGATTTTTTATCATCTGTTTTGCCGGAACCACCTGTTTCAAAACAGGACATATTGCAGTTCATGCCTCCAGAATGCACGTCAACATTAAAGATAGTATCAAGTATCAACACAATACCTTCACTTGCTGCAGATAAGATCCCTTGCCTTTCTTTCTTTCTTCTCTGTATTCTTTCTCGTAAACTATCTTGCTTCTTTTTATGTGCCTGAAGCTCAGACCATGTGTCCCCTTCCGACATGTTCAATAAAACCACAATATCCAACCTCAATCCTTACTTTAAAGGCTCTACAGTCTACAGCATAGTTTGCGCCAACGAACTATACTTTGTATCGAAAATCCTTGGTGACAAATCACAGGGTTGCTTGACCTTCTTTAAAACGTGGTTAAGAATCAAATACTGTTCGCACTACCAAATACAGTTAAAAATCAGCCGTTAAAAACTGGAATTCACAGTTATACCACAAGTATACCACCATCAGTGACCACCATGCGCTAGAATTTTACCAACTGTCCACCATCTTGAATTTGACCGAGTGTCAAGCGGTCGGCACTAGATCATAGACAAGATACGCACATATCTGAAACTGCTATATATATTGGTCAGCGGGTGCCCTAATTTGATTTCATGATAAAATAGCGCGCGAAAATTGGCTCGAAGGAAAGAAATATTATATCCCTGCAAAGGATATTGATGAATCATTCTGTGACATAGTTAGTGGATCATTCTGTGACTTAGTTGGTGATAATTTCCTTCAAGTTTCAACAATTCATCTAATGTCCCACTGGAACCTCAATTG
The DNA here is from genome assembly GCF_004324835.1 of Dendronephthya gigantea. Taxonomy (NCBI): domain Eukaryota; kingdom Metazoa; phylum Cnidaria; class Anthozoa; order Malacalcyonacea; family Nephtheidae; genus Dendronephthya; species Dendronephthya gigantea. The sequence goes on from NW_021163090.1 coordinate 479,587, forward strand.
AAATAGCTGAATATAAACAGTATAACCTTTATAACAATACATTTTGAATGCATTTGTTATACCATAAAGTTGCATATTTCTCTAATTACAAGGCCAGAGCTAAACCCGTTGGTGGGAAATGCAGCCTACTTTAGAATTTACTCTATCTATAAACGCCAGACGATTCTACTTGTCAGTGGTAGAGTACTGCTAGTTAATTAATTGGTTAAATTAGTTTCTAAGCATTCTTTCATAGGTTGATATATGGAGGGTATATATGTATATGTATATATATCAACCTTATTCCTCCAATCTGATAAGGTTAAGCTAAGCTACAAAGATGTGATGCTAGAAATATATCAGGTTCAGTTGGTGGGTGTTTAAAGTGTGGAATTTACTGTACCAGTGTTCCAGTAATTTTGCCCCCCCCCCCTAGTAAGATCACCCTTCCAGGGAGGAGGGGACATAAAATTCTTAGGAAATTGGCCCCCTTTCAGAAACTTCACCTTTCCTTTGCAATTTTTGTTCTCTGTTAACACATTATCATTGTATTGATAAACATAATGGAATTGGTCAAATTCAAATTATGAATTAAATAGTATGTCTTAGTGTGTATGTACAACATAGTGTGTATTATACCCATTCAAGGCTCACATTTTGCAATACTCTTCAACTTGCAGTCATTTTGTTATTAGAGCAAAAATTCAAAATTTATTAGGGGGGGGAGGGATCTTCTGGAAGGGCAAAATTCCTGTGACACCAGTCAGTTATAAAGTAAAAATAATATACTACAATTACATGTAAAGAAATAAGATTGTAAATATTGCTGAAACTTTACTTCCATAATAATGAATTTTAACGTTATAATAATAATAATAATAATAATAAAAATTTGTTAATAATAATAATAAAGATTTTACATACAATATTATGGCATAAGCATACGGCATATGGTATGATATTAAAACTATGATATTATACGAGGAAAGGTTGCTTCAGAAAACTATCTCTGTGAATGACTTGAGCAATTCATTTTGTAATACTCATTAAATTGTGAGTCAGTCAATACAGTCAATTTGTATCGTCCTGAGTTGTATAAATTGAAAGCGTTTACAATTACAAAGTATTTTAGGTATAATAAGACCACATTTATATTAAGTTTTGGGCAAATGCAACATCGCTGACCGTTATATATAGCAGTTTCAGATATGTGCGTATGTTGTCTATGATCTAGTGCCGACCGTGTCAAGCCGAAAGCGCTGGACCCTAATGCGTGCGAACTTCCCCCAGATCAGTGGCTTACCCCCCCCGCCACAATCTGTGTCTGTGCCCCGCCTATGTGAGTGTTGAGTAACTTAAAGACTGAGAGGGGGAGTAAATGTAGGGAGGGGGGTTCGCGGCCCCTAAACGATATATGCCAAGACCCATTTCGCAAGTCAACACAATATACTATGTTCTTCCCCCGAATTTCCATGGCCCTACCACCATACCTTTACCCCTAGGTAGCCCAGGGCCAGAGGTATGCGTGTAGTGGTGTGTACCGCACCTTTTTTGAAACGTAGAGGAAATAAGGATGTTTTAGGGCCTTCTCTGAGAGTGGCAGCCCTGATTTTCACTCCAGGTTTATTCATCTCTCAAGGTTCAAAAAGCTTAAAAAACATTGTTCACCCCTGATTTGCCGCGTCAATCCCACTTTATTTATTGTCTCCATCATTCTGTCAGGGGGGAATCCGTAATAATAAACCTTGAAAGTCGAAAACATCTGGAAAATGTAATAACTACATCTATTTAGATAAAATCATTCTGACAGCTGTTTTGATGTTGTTGTTTCGCCCAGCAAAACCGCTACACTGTAGAAAATTATGGAGGAATTAATAAACGACTTCTTGAACTCACAATCTCTTGGAGATGAACAGGAATCGCTTTCTCTGAAGGAATCAAATGTGACTTCCTTTTGCGAAGCTAATGGTCAACGGTTCTCGTTCGAGGACATAAACCCTTCTCTTAGACATAAGTTTATTCGAAGTTTGTTGGACGAGCTCTGTAATAGGCAAGATGAAAGCTCAAAATGTCTCAATTACACAGCCCGATGTCTCGAAGCCCTACGTGTTCTTAGCAGAGATAAGTCGAATTTAGGGGAAATGATCAGCGAGAAATCATGCCGTATCTTCTTGAAATTAGCCGGCCTGTGCCAAACAGCTGCTCAATTGGACGTGGAAATCGTAGTCAATGAGTCCGTGGTTGTGATCGAAGCTCTGAAATGTGTTTGTAATCTTGTGTTTCAAAACGCGGAGTTTCGAGAATATACAATCAAGTATAATTGTACAGAGGCGGTTTGTGTGCGTTTAACCTGGTTCGGGCGATCCGATTTGCCCAGAGATGTGAAGTTCTATGATCTTCGTTTGCTGTTTGTCCTGACTGCTCTTGAGGCTAACGAGCGTACCACAGCATTGCATGCAAATGCTGTTGAGTTCCTTACGGTTGCCCTGGATCAAGTTGTCCCAGGCTGCGAAGAGAGAAGGGTGTTACTTAGCAAGGAACTGGAAGTGCGAGAAAATGATTCAGAGTCACCACTACCCTCTAGGTATTTGCCTCTGTAATCTTCTGTTGAATCACGGTTTGGGTGGTCTCGTACCCCGGGTTAGCCAGCCACAGCAGTGACAAATTATAGCCTACCCTAGATTGGTCTGTCCTCCACAATCAACAAACAGCTACTCTGGGCTTCCCCTTCTCGGCAGTGCTTGAGTATCCCCATAACAAATCACACAATCAATTATTTACCCCAGTCCTTACAATTTATTATTTTATTTCAAAGGTGCAATTTACCTGATGTCTCATTAGATAAAGATGCTGTTGAATTATTTGGTGAAATTCTAAAAGTTCTCTTCAATATAACAATCAACATTAGTCAGGAACAACCCGACAATAATTTGCAACAATCCTGCTATAAACTTATTTTCATACTACGGCACATGTTGATAAAATGCAAAGACCTTCCACAAGAACCTAAAAACCTCCAGAACAATATTATCAACATGCTAATCAACCTGCCATTTCTTTCCTACAATCTCTTGTTTTGGAAAATTCCAAAGATGGAAGCCAAAGAAATTTTGAAAAACTTTGAAGTTGACCAGTGTAAAAATAAACATCCTATTATATTTGAGGTGAGTTTCACCCAAAAAATGATATTTGAATGGTCTTATCACAATACACCTATTTGCAGATTTCAGCACACATTCAGTGTTTAGAATTATGTATATTTTCTACATGGTTGCCATATGGAATTAAGCTTATTTACTTTTTATTTCAGTTCTTTAATGTTGAAGCAATCCATAAATTGCTGGTTATCTTAGATCAAAGATTGGTTGACAATCTCAACCTGAAAGAAACCTTGTCACCCCTGCTTTCAGTCCTAACAACTGTCGCCAGACACAACAGGATAATTCGCAAGTACCTTCGCCAGGAAGTATTACCATCCCTGGGATATGTTGGCATGGAGAAACCTGAGAAGCTAGACACTATTCGAGGAAGATTGGTTCGGCATCTTACCTCAGCTGTGCATGAGGTTAAGGTAATGTTATACAAATTGTCAAACTCCCTGACAAATCATCCAGGTTTTTCAACTTACCTCGGTCATTTTGGTCAGAAGGCCATGGGAAGTTATCTGAAACATAATGTGCTAGTATTCTCACTTCAATCCATCAGCATTTCAATCTTGAGGTTCAAACTGCCTATTATAGTCAAGGCTAATAACAGACAGATATCATAATTAAGCTGATTTCCCACGATCTTTTTTTTTAGGAATCTGTTGGCGAATTTTTATTTGTTTTATGTAAAGAAAACGTGTCGCGACTTATCAAATACGTGGGTTATGGCAATGCCGCGGGATTTCTGGCTGACCATGGTTTGATGGCGGGTAATAACGATGAAACCGCGGGAAATTATTCCACTGATGACGAGGAATCAGACTCTGAGGAGTATGAACAAATCAAGGATCAAATTGATCCAATGACAGGTGATTAACTGTTAACAACAATTTAAACCTCTGACGTTTGCAGAAGACCTTGTGTACAGAGTCTTGTAGCTTTGGGAAAAAAAAATGAAATCAAACGGGAAAACAATTTCCTTTTTTTCCAGGCGCGCAGGTTGATCCGAATGTTGAGAATCCGCTGGATAAAATGACGGAAGAAGAGAAAGAGCTTGAAGCGGAGAGATTGGCAAACCTGCTCAGCAAGTTGAACAAGCAAGGAATTGTAAAACCTGTTGCTATTGGCCCAGATGGAAAACCAGTTGAGATCAGCAACGAGGAAGATCAGTGAGGACTGGATAGTGTCCAGACGTTTGAACTCACTGTTACCAAGCAAATTTCTTACAAATTGTAATAGACCTGTTGTAATAATATTGTGTTTGTAGTCATTAAACTTCTACCACATTTTAGACATTTCCACTATTAAATACGAGTTATTGTCTCTCGGAATTCATTCGTTTCCAGTCATGCAATTTACCTGAAGTTGGTTCAACTAATCAGCTTGAACGGGCCAACGCACATCTCCATGACACGTGTTCAAACTTCAAGCTCACTGCAACTCTTGACAGCAAAACAATTCGTCTTTGTTAAGAAAAAACCTTTGTCTTTTACCCCGTTTTAGCTCCGAAAAATTCATTTTCTTTCTTTTCTAATACACTTACCTATCAACAGCCGGACACGCTCATAGCCGGAAACTATCCGGAAAATACTCGGATGTTTTCGGACACAGATGGCCGATAATGACATAAGAATTAGAAAAAAAAATCGAGGACAAATATCCTTTAATAATTTAAGAATTACATTGCTTATTTATAAAACTATTAATTACATTAATCTACAACTTTCTTAAAAGCAATAAAACGATAATTGGAATTTTGCATTCGTCAGAGACAGAGAGTGCTCAATAATCTTTAAATAATACTGTATACCTTTTGAGCTGGAGTGCCCAAAAACTGACCTGTGTTTCGTGAAAGCTTCATTTGACATTACATAAATACTAGAATTGTTCATGCTGCGAACCCGTGTTAACTTTGTACGAATCATTTTGAGCCCTAATGTTCGCTTGCACATGACATAACTTCTGGTCGATAGAAGAATTTTGGTTGGTTTTAAACAAGAGCTATGATTTTGAAATTTTCGTTAGCTATGAAAATATGTTTAAAACAGCGTGTTTTAACAAATCTGACCTGTCAGTTTCTTAACAACTTATCCAAAGCAGTAAAATTCATACCTCGGTACGTAAAAACCAACCAGAGTAGCGAACGAGTGGATAATTTAACAGTGTCATTGCACTGGAGTAATTTCAAACTATATATATGGAGTCGTGTTAACTCGCCTGGCGTTTGAGTGCCTTATAGAGTCCCAAAGCTTTTTCAGTGACATTTGTTGCACTCTTTATCATCGTGTTCATGGCCGCTTCTTCGGGATACTGACGAGCTGCTATCTTTATATCCTCAACAAATATATTGATCACTTCTGAAAGAGAGTTTGTTACACTCGAGATCTTTGCGCGATCTTCACCAATGACTGTTCGCGATGCCCCGTCTCCGATATACACCAGCTTGTGGGCGCTCAGCACAATGAACTTACTATGCGCCACGAAGATTTTCGGCATGTGTCTTTCGCGCACGCTTTCTCCAAAGCTTTTAATGGCTTCCTTCAAAACCATGAACTCACTGTTCATTTTTTCAACAAATGATTTCATACTTTCAAAGCTAGTTTGATTGAAGATATCCGAATGAAGAGAACCTGGGTACGACATCGTCCCTGTGAGAGATGAATGCTGGTCGCCCGCAGGAGTCACAGGTGTTGCGGGTGAGCTACACTGTCGGGAGGGTTTTGGAGGTATAGCCGTCACATCTTCGAACATTTTTTCGTTAATCCTGTCGTCGTTTTTCAGCGTAATCGAGCAAAGTCTACGGACAGTTCTTGGGCTAAGTTTTTTACTTCCCTTTCTGGAAAGGCCCTCTGATGGCGACTTGATAGTGTCAATTTGATTCAATAAATTATTCGTGAGTTCCGATACGTGATCAGAAAGCAATTGAGTACGATCTATATCGGAAAGCGTCGGTGGATTCGGGGCACTATCGGATCTCTTTCGAACTCTCTTTGGTTTCGGCTGAACAACAGGCGGAGTTTTGGTTTCTTGGGGTAAGGTTTTGGCGGTTTCTGGTTCCATTTTACTCGCCTCAGGCTGCTTCGTACTTTCGGCCTGCACCGCCACGGGAGTCGGGCTCACTGCATCTTGGAAAGACTTTCTCGCCTCAGGATTCTGGGTTACGGTTTGTTGCGCGTCCACAGCTGGAGAGGGGCTGATAGGCTCTGGGGAAGAATTTCTCACCACAGGACTCGTCGGGTTGCTACGCTGCGCGGTCACAAGTGGGGTGGGACTGACAGGTTCTTGAAATAATCTTCTAGCCTCAGGTTTTTCGATTTGCGCTGTTGCAGGGCTCAACTGGTTTTGAGTAGCTTCGCTTGTTTCAACTATGATTTTGGGGTGTGAAGGAGTGTTGTCGTCTCGTGTTTCCCCGGTAAACAAGATGTAAGCAACGTTTGCAATCACTGCACCAAGGTTGTACGCCCCGCACGGTATGCACTGGGCTAGTTTTGCGATGGTATTCAAATCATCCTCAGGCTTCTCCTGATAGGCTGATCTCCAGTTGCTCTCATCCAATCGTTGAATAGCAGACTTGATTGAATAATAAGACTCCAACAAAGGTTTCAGTGCTTCCTCGATTCTTCCAGCAATTTCCTTATCGGGCAATTTCTTGGAATTCTTCAACGCACCGAGACCAAACTCCGTTAACAGACGAAGAGCGACCTTAACCTTTCCAGAAATCTCTCGTATCCCGTTTATGTTCAAAGCGTAGACTTCTGACCTGCGCCAATCATCGGTGACAAAGCTCATAAGCTTGGTGACAGCTACGTCCACCGCTTGCTGTAGTTTGTCAAGGTTGTGCATAGCAACATTATGACTCACTCGTAGCTCACGGACTTTATCCATGTGGATTTTCTCCAACACTGATTGCTCCTTTTGTTGGGAGTCCTTGTTCTACAAAAAATCAAGAGAGATCTTAGTTTTTTTTTACCTAATGCGTCGAAGCTCAAGAAACGTAATACCAGAAATATCATGGAATTGAAGATTATAATCATCTCTAACACATTTATTAAAATAAACCTCAGATATCCACACCAAATATGGAACGACACTCTACAATGTGATTAGGACTCTATAGCATAAAAATACTCGTAACCCACCGTCTTCGCAGGTTCGTTCTCTCCAATTCCATATATTTCTTGATAATCAACATAATCATCACTTTCAATTCGCTTTCTGTTTAGGCTCCCTGTGTTCCCCTTGACTCCCTTGTCGGCAAAATTATCGTAAATCTCTTCGACCCTCCCTGGACGTTCTTCGTAAACCTGAGGACGACTCTCTATACTTCCAGATACGACCGGGGGGTTGTTATTACCATCAGCTTTCTCTCCTAGAGGCAATTCGTCGTAAAATGCTTCGGGACCAATTGGTGGAACGTCGTAGACTTCTTCGAGGCCGCTCGGAAGGGTATCGTAGAGTTCTTCGGGTGCTGCAGGAGGGACATCGTAGATCTCTTGGGGTGGATCAATAATGGATGGGCTTGGGATAGTAGCATAATCTTCACCATCACTCGATACAGTACTTACTTGATGGTCGAACTGTTTGACATCATTGTGGGGTAACTGATCGTAAATCTCGTTGCCAGGCAACTGGTCGTACGTCATATCATCCGTATACTTTCCATTTAGTTCAGAACCACTTTGTCCAGTTCCTGCAGGAAAACTGTAGATCTCTTGTGAACCGTGACGACTTCCACTGTTGCTATGGTGTCCGTCGCTGGCGACATCCCTTGCTTTTGGGGGAATAACCGGCAGCAGAGTGTTCCGCTGACCATCATCACACTCGAGTGAGTTGCGTGAAGGCACGTCATACATTTCCTCAGATCCGCTCCCATGAGACATTTCACCGGAAAATCGAAACTCATCACTAGACCTCTCAGAGCTATAGTGCGAGGAGGGAGCTGCATAAATCTCGTTGGTGATCAGTCCGTCCGAAGAATTGCTATTCCGTTCCGCGGAAATCACTCGAGGACTGGGTAAGACATATCCATGCCTCTGCGATTCCGGCGCGGGGTATGCATCGTATGGAGATTTTGGTATCGCATAATCGTCGTCATCTGCGAAAGGCTTCGGTACGTCATAATCAACATCTCCGTATCTTTCTTTATACGCTTGTCCTGGAGTATCATACACATCTTGTGGCTCTGTTGTGTTATCATCATCAAATGAGATCAACTGCAGTCTATTTCCAGGGGCGACACCCTGTTTATCCCCCAGGGAACACAACCACCACCCTTCCATCCCTTCGAAATCTGTCTCCAGTACGGTGATAACGTCGCCTTTCCTGAACGAGAGTTCATCATCCGCTTCGGAGTCATTGCTATATAAAGCTTTTGCGAGAACAACCTAAAAACAAAGGAAACAATTGAGTATTGTCATCTAGACCAGGGATTGTTCTCCCATTTGCAACAACCTTAATACCGGAATTAAGAAGACGGCAGACAATATTATCAAATATCTCTTTGTTTTGCCATTGTCATTATCAACTTGGTAGTTTGTTAGGAACATTCTAGCAACATGCAGCATAGCTTAATTTGGTTATCTCTAGAGAACAAAGCATCAATCTTTGCTTGTTTGTGTCGAAATTGTGTTTGTTGCTAAAGGCGTGATAACGAGGGCATACCAGCCATGACGTGATATTCACCGGAATGCAGACTATCATCATTCATGTCGTTCCGATGATAACAGAGCTTCAAATCTATTTTCTATTTTTATAGACGTCCGCCCAAAATATTTATCTATTTATCTTTCACATATTCCGTATGGCTTTCAAGCGCTATCTTGTTAAAAATATAACAGATTATATTGGACCACCGTGGAGGCTTAAGTACTTCTCTCTTCAATCTGGAGTGTTTAGCGTGTCGCAGGATGCTAGCTTTCTCCATAGAATTATTAATATATGTACACAAAGTGTTTCCAATTGTTCCAAGTTGTTTCTTCTGAGACAATTTGGATTCAGATAGCATTTTTCGTGAGCAAATGGTGATCAACTTAATCAATATTGATATAGACTAATGAAAAAACTGACAGCATCAGAATCTCTCAGACTCAGTTTAAAAAACGCGGCTAACACAGCTAACATTTCGTGAAAACAATCAACACTATACTAGCTGTGGTCTAACATCATGGGTCGTGTGTCGAGTGGATCGACGAATATTCTGAATCAAGAAACATGTATGTTCGGGAAATTCATCATCGTAGGAAAAGGTCGCGCAAACACTGCAAACACTTGATCATGATGAACTAATTAGACAGAATAATTGACAATTAGAATGAAGCACGTTCGTATACACTGTATCTCAATTAAAGTGTTACCACGCAAACACCCACTAGTGTGGAGAATCCACCTTATTTGTCGTGATCTAGATTATCCAATCTTCCGCAGCTAGAAGCTAAATTCTATATTAAATATCCGCCTGTTAATATCACAAAAATGAGGTGTATTAGATTGTGGAGATGCGTTCATAGTGGGTCGTATACACTGGACTGCTGTCTCTCATTATTTCAAGACAAAGCTAAAGATATCACTATTGAATTCTGACGTGTAAATTACAACAAATTTAGATACAGATTTGAATAAAGAATGACAACAACATGTTATCAATCAGAAAACAAACATCCACATTAGCCTTGTCACAAGATGAATTCCCTCCGGTCAACTAAATTGAAACATGGTCAAAATGAAAGTTTCACGAGTGTTTGTAAACGCGTTCATGCAATTATCCGTTTTAAAAGAACGCGCAAATCTATCCTTTTGCAGACTCGTACGATTTTATCATATCAAAGCAAAGATGTGTCAAATATAACCAGATATACATATCGTTCCTTCACAACATAATATCGACCTTTGGCATCAGTTTAATCATAGTTGACAACACAGTGTCTTTGAGTCGAATATAATCTCAGCATTACTAAATACGGTTAACGTGAACGCTTAAGACCACAAACAACACGAAACAAATTAACTAAACTGGCAAACAAACAATAATACACATATTGTGATCTTACCACGCAACCAATTTGATAACGATCATGCATTTCACAGGATTCTCTTTGAACCATCAAAATTTGTTTGCGCGACACGAGTTGTTGGTTCGACCACAATAAACTACTTGACTGACTAGCAGCACTTGGAACGCACACATATATTAAAATATTTCCTTGTAAGATAAGCTGGTACTCAGCCAACGGGTATATACTCCCATGGTATGCCCGTTTTTATTCCAAAGAAGTGTTGATAAGTTCAGCTTACACATCTTTTCACACTAATATATGCCTCGCTAATACACATGTGTAACATATTAGGCGAAAAGCTGTTTTTCATGTACAGTAACTCAATCTTCCTTTTCAGAAAGTGAAGTTCCTTTTAATATTAATATCAACTTGTTTATCATTTCCATTTTTCCTATTTCCGTCTGTGTGGAAGCCATGGAAGACAAACGAACTCTACTCAAGGAAAGTTGTTTGAATTGGTAAAAGGGAAAATAAATTGTAGACCATGAAATGATGGCAATTCCATGTAGTGTGGAGGGTAAAAATCGACTCAAGGAATTTAAAAAGGACTATCATGTGTCAATAAAGGAAAAATAGTTTGAATGTTTGCTTGGTATTGTAGTTTTTTTCCAAAGGCGAGGCATGAGTAATTTCTATTATTAACAATAAATTTTCCTTTAGCAATATCAGAGCAATGAGTGGCAACGAGGAGTTTGTGTGTTTAATCAAATCCGTTTCCCGGAGAAAGAAGAATAGATGCACTTGTTAGTCACTGACTCCTGTTGAAAACACACGTTCACAGCTGAGACTTCCAGGAATAGATAACATAAACCACAGATACACTGATACAGCAAACGACAGAACGTAGCAAACCAGAGCAGTATAACGACAGAAGACAATAGCTGAGCTGCAAGAAAAGCCTGGGAAATTTCGCGACTATCAGCCAATATAGGATGAGTTCACGCCTATCCTGGAGACACGTCCTGTGTTATCCGACAACAGGTGGAGCTGAAGTGTTTCCCAACACTTTGGGTCGGTTGTGGGTTTCATGCTCTTGACTACATTAAAACACCTAACTACACACACTATTAGCAGCCATAGCAGATAACCTCAAAGCTTTTATTGGTTACAACTCTCGACTTACAATCCCAACTATGTCTTTATACAACTTCCCCCCCCCCCTCCCCTTTCCTGACTGAATCTTTGAGTTCTTTACCCGTATAGGAAACAATAAAGAGATATAAGTCATTGCTATTTTAGGTACTTATTTGTTCCTACGAGTATTGGCTGGTCTGAAGTGTTCACAAGTGTTGCAAAGGTTCTTTGTACTGGTCTATATATATTCTTATAGAAGTATGGATGGGGCATATACACACGAATTGAAAGGCATCGCAAGTAGAAATCAAAGCGAGTTTCAATTGGCGGTTGACAGCCAAGTCGTCACAGCCGAAATGCTACGAGAACGTCACTGTCTGTCAATTGTCTTAAGTCGTCTGCCCAAGAGAGGATTAACTGTTTCTCCAAGTAGATTACGTGAACAAAAAAGAACATATCTCTTCAAGTTAGAATTAGAAGTTTAAATTTCCAGCTGGTTCAAGTTATAGACATGTGTTGATGTGATGTTCTTTCGCTTGTTCTCTAGTTGAAAAATTACCTCTGAATTTAAAAACTAAGGAAATCCACTATGAGCACCATAACCAGGTAAAGATGTATGTAAGAAGGTAAGAAATCATAATATAACTGGAACGTAATGGGTCAAATTTGCTTTAGCTAGTAAAACCTGGCTAGAATTATATATATGAATTGTTGAATCAAAATTGTTAGATTAAAACCACTTCTACGGTCATTAATTGTTCTACGGTCATTAATTGTAATCAATTTACAGATTATTTCATTTGGTTCACACTTCATATTTCTTTTTGTCAAAATGATCAAGCTCCTGTGTTATAAAGATAATCTTCAAACAAAGAGTTCATTTCCTATCCTTTATCAAACCAATCAGTTACTGGGTTCAGCGTAAGAAGACAAATGTTTTTGTCGCAAAGTGTTAAAACTGTTTAATTCTGGCCCTAAATACCGTGTGAATTGTAAAGTAAAACTTATACAATTCGAGTTAGGGAGAAGATTTAAAAACGTACATTGTCTTTGCACGTGTTATAATATTATGATATTTCCTAATCTTTCCATGCCGACACGTTTCTCTGTGGGAGAACACCAGAGTTCCCTGAGAAACCCACGCCTGGCTAAATGAGGACAACACGTTGGCTGTCAGAGGTTGTACTCCCACCTCGACTTCGCTCAAGAATATCTTAATAATAGATGAAAGAGAGATTGCTACAATTAATGAAACAGAACACGAGATTCATCGAGAAACTTCCCATATTCCCATGACCGAAAGGTATGTCAAAATGTTTGCAAATTGCTGATGCATACTGTGGGCGTTGAGGAAATTGCGACGCGCAGCTAGCGCGCATTACATTAATTGCAATAATTATCATTTGGCGCGCGACAATAAAACACTATTGCGTTCTCAATGACCAATATCACCCCATACAGTTTATCATCGTATTCAACACGCATGGCTGTAAACATAGCGATATATTACAAAGACGACAGATCCGTAATCCCAGAAAGTATCGGTAGCTCTTAAAAGAGTGGGGATATAAATAAGCAGATCTAAGAGTTTAGTTAAAAAAAAACAATAACAAAGAAAAAATGGTGGTAAAGTGGTGATGATACATGTCATTTTCACCTCTGCATTCGTGCTGACGATTTCCGTTTTCTCTTGAGACCTTAAGACCTCGGGTGATCCGGTGAAACGGAAGAGGGCTGGAAATAGTTGTCAATAAGAACTATCAATCTAGTTTTCTGACGCGAATCGCTGCGAATATCTTCTAAAATTTGATATCCAAAGGAAAAGAAGACGCAATCGTTCGTATTCAGACATCTATAGAATCCAGAACAAGTGAACAACGGCTTTCGGGATGAGAATATTTTCCTGCTAGTTTCAGGCTTTTCGCTCAACGCGACATGACATAGCTGTCAGACCGAAGCTCGTCGTTCATTAGTGCATCAAAAGCAAGTTTTCCAGGAGTCCAGAACTTTGCTTTTCTTTCGAGATCTCGTACGGAAACCACATGGAAATTCAGTTAAATTTCCCAAAGGCAAAGATGGGGAACCAATGAACTCGCTTAGCGCGAAAAAACTTATAATAGGGGACAGCAAAGTGGTCCTTGATATCGTTGACAAAAACATTCAAATGCCACTGCAGCTGAAGGTCGGCAACAAGTTCAAACATTTCAAAGTTCAAACTATTAATACAAACTATTTTCCGGGTGTTTAGAATTGATTGCCAAAAACAACCGCAGACGGAACAAACAGAACGAACTCTTTTATTTGTTCCTATTTAAGATATTTAAATTTTTCACATATCATTGAGCTGCATGATGTCCAGCCGTGTATGAAGACGGATTATGTTCGCTTTCGGGTTTATAAACAGTGGTTTAAAGTAATACTAATGAATTGATGCTTTCTGTTTGGGGAAGATACGTATCGAAATACTATTGTGTTTAATTAGCAGTTATTTTTATCAGTCGTCCAATAAAAGATTAAGAAGTTTAGTTACAAATTATTCTTGTCGTTTATTGAAATTCGTCCAAAATTATACCAACAATGCCATGAGCTTAAGTCTTATTGATATAAAGATTAAAACTCAGACATGCAGACAGACCACTGATTTATTTTCATTTAGCACAAAATATTTGTGGGACATTTTTAAAATTCCGAAATATCCGTGCAAGTTAACTCCTATCGCCCTAGGAGACATCATATTACAGAATTTTGTGATTTTATAATTCTTAAGATGAGAAAAATTGGAACACAGATGCAAAGTAAAAGTATGTGAGCTAAGAATAGGTTTAACCCCCTGTACAGAATTTATCACAAACGCCAGACGTAAAGTATTAATAAAAACTGCACCATGCAGCTAAATTATGTTTGGATTTTATCTTTTTATATATCTTTTTAGGTTGGACGTCAATTTCAATTTGAGCTTCACAATTAGTCAAGTCGTTAAAATTCCACGCAATTTTTTTCCAATGTAGCAATTTTCTTTATGCACAAAATGCTAATTTTTGTTCGTATTTGTGTTCTCTATACATCTACAAAAGGTACATGCACGCAGTCATGATAATCTATAGCATTATCCATCAAGCAGAAAATCGCAGGAATTATTCCTACGGAACGTAAAATGGCTTGACAAATATTCTTTGTAACAGACTATTAGTATCCTGAACCGACACTTTATCGAGGGTCAAAGAGTTGACGGAACTTGGAAATGCCTTTCAGAATATTTCGTCAGCCTAACACATTTACATTTTGCCAGAACACGTTTTGCCGCTTGCTCGATGATTTTATATACGTCAAGTCTAATCTATTTTAAATCTGACGAAAATTTCAACGTGGTTTATCATTTCCACCACGTAGACGATCAGGAAAACATACAAATATATTTGAAGTGCTGGCATACGCTATTGTGTGAACTTTGAAGTACGCGCGCTAGCTTATAATATTAATGCTTTCAACGTTTTGCCGACATAATAAAGTATAAAATATGTACCTAGAAGTTGATGGCTGTGGTCAATTTTGACGAAAACAATAAAATTGCAAAATATACTGAGACTGAGTATATTAAACACTCTAAATATATTGAATAGATGTTATAATTCGGATACGTTTACATATATTGTCCTCAAGGGACTGTTTCTAATCTTCTTAGCTATTTCAAAAAACAGACAATATATTATTTGACATTCTATATTATACTACACTGACGTTCTAAGCTTCTTATATGATTTATGATTACAACACTAACAACGATCATTTCCACAGGAATTTTTTACCCCACGCTTATTAATTTAAACAAGTTATTTTAGAATCGCGTGCTTTTTTTCGAAGTTGCTTAATATATATATATCAAAATTCAATATTCGATGATTTTTCCATAAAATATAGTTACATATATAGAATATTAATCACTGATATCTAGATAAAATCTAGGAAACTTTGGTCTAGTTGTAGTTGACACTTAATTCACGGGTTCTTTTGAAATATACAAAATCAACAAATAAAAATTTTCACAGGATTCTATACAAGTACAACCTGTTAAGGTGCCAATATTTTAGTTCTGATATATTGCGGTCTTAATTATTTTATTATTAAATACAAGGTTGAGGATCAAACAGTTCAATTTACTCTGTCAACTAGGATAGTTTTACATCAAACCCAATGGTTTTGTTTGGAAAAAATTACGCGCAGTCATATGTGGATATTTGGTTGTGACAGCGTCGTATTTGTTCAGGCACAGATGTTGTACAAAAAGAAATTGATGTATACTAATGTATACTGACACTAATGTATACTGACAAACTTTATCACTCCCTTTGCCATCTGCCGAGCTCATATTTTGAACAAAGAACGCTTAGTGGCTACAAAACATACCAATATGTAAACATATGAAACTTTTAACTAAGTCAAAGAAAACTATAATTTGTGAATGTTTATAGACCATCAATTGCTACATGGAATTTCAACGCATTCCATTCGTTAATTTGTACAGAATCGCTATTAGTATATCGCTGTTGAAAAATACTCTGTCAACACTATAGATATAATATTCGCAATTTCTAAGGCAGAAAACGCCACGATGATTTAGCTTTTCCCGATCAAAGTAAACTTCGATAAAAGTATCAATTATAGCAACATTACGATAAGCTAATGTTCTAATTGCCTTTCGAATGTTCATCTCACTAACACAACTGGTAAACCCATTGAATATTATATTAAAACTGGACGGATTATTTAAAGAAGTAAACACAAACCTACCGCGTAATATTGCATGTTTCTCGCTGTATATACAAACAATGCTTCCCAGGAACTATATTACACAGTAACGATGATATCTGATACTGAACACCCTTCAGTAACATCACAGAACTCAAGTAAACGTGCCTTACATTTTAAACCATAATCCATAAATACGGAACGGAAAGGCAGGGCTGACTTATGACAAATGACAGTTATGCTTTACGGAAATATTGGACTTACCGAACTCATGATTCGCCTTAGTCTCGTCTCTTTTTGCGTAATTCTAGAACAACATTCAGTCGACAGTTTATTCGCCAGATAAGAATTCCAACATATAATTAACGCTCCATAATACAGTCTTAATAGACAAACAAATTCCAAAGGATAGCGTACTGGATCTTAGAGAATTTGAACAATAATCACTTTAACTTTAGAGGAGATCTTTACCAATATATCTAAAAGGGAATTAATACAAGATACTCGTCACCAAAACAACAGCATCACAAAGGACACGAGAAGTCGTTAGCGTTATTAAAATACGCCATTACGCATATCATGTTACCTGACCATATAAATTATACATCTAGTGCATGTGGCTACATTAAACGTGTATACACTTACCTAAGACTGTTTTTCTGAACTCTTCTCCGCCCCTCAGGGCAGTGTACCGCCTTTTGATAAGAATGTGTGACTCGGTTTCACAACGTTGATGTTGAAGGTTTCGAAGCGAAGTAAACACAATAGTGAATAGAAACCGGTTAGTGTCCTAGCGATGTTCGATGACGCGTTATACAAAGAGGCTTGGGTGTATGACAGAATATACAATCATCGATCGGATTGAATATATTACTGAAGGATATAAGAGCGCCCTCTCGATGACGTAAGCGAATAACCAGTTTCCGAGGACGGCCAACGCGTTAAAGAAATTTTAATCCTATGAGGATAATGGCCGTGACCGCAGCAGAAATTTGTACATGAACAGAGGGTGCAAGTATTAAGACAACACAAAGTACGTCATGTGATGTTCATCTTAAACAATTGTACAAACGATGCTCAAATTTGGTTAACAAATTTGGTGGAATGCAAAATCCTATACATGTTGCAATTAAAAAATGGAGGTCTTGCAGGTTGTTCTAATTGGAGAATTGCAACTTGGTATGATTCTAATTAGAATGTACGGTTTCATTTTCGGCACTGTAAACCCAACAACATCAATTTCACAGTTGCGGTTGAATAAACTACATGGTCCACCTGCCTTTAGCAAGCTGTATAAACCTGTTGTTGACAATAAAACAACAATGCTTATCGCCCACAAGTTTTTTAAAACATTATTTCTTCCAACCTCCAACTATTAGCGTCAACTGAAGCACAAAAAAGCTTTTCTTTCAATAGAAATGTTCTACTCTCGCCTTGACTGAACTGACCTTGATCGAAAATACTTGAGTTGCGTGTCTGGTTTCGTGTAGAATTTAAAAAATTGTGTTTTGGTAGACAAAATAACGTCACCAGACAACTCGAATCAAATAACAAACACAGTTTGGATTTAAAAGATCTGTTTTGTTACGGTCATTTCCAAATTTATGTCAGCAACAAACAGACCGAGTATAGTTTACAACCACGGGCGTTAAAATTGCCGTCATAGGAAATGGGGGAAGAGAAAGCAGGAAGGGTGAACTTCACATAAGTTTCTACAGTCACGAATGAGTTGAAAATCATATTTTATAGCTTTGTGAAATATATCAGCCATGACATTGTGTTTATAATGAAATCATCATAAATGCTTGTACTTTAAATAAATAACCTTGTACTTTAGACTTTAGTTATAATTTCTCATGCACCTAGAAGTATAGTTGACCATCTGCCTGTTAGTTTCTATCGGTTGGAAGAGGATCTTTGCTAGTATATATCCTAATTTTTATAAACTGTTCATTTATACAAGTGAGTTCAAAATCTTTTGGTTTCCGTTTCACTTTGTCGAGATCGGCTCTAAAAACTCCGTGAAGCTGTTGCAAGAGGATTGCGTGATATATCATCAGGGAATGTCGTTTATTTATCAACCATGCTTTATCAAAACTTTTCAGAACCTCGTGTGTCAACACATGCATCATGGCTGTCGAAAAAACGCGCAGAATCCTTTAACCTTAAAACAAACACATCTATTTAAAGTCAAACTAAATAAAAATGCGGAAAGTGGTGAATATTGAGGTGCAAAAATCTGTCAACACTTTACGAAAAGGAAACATTTCATATTTTCCCGCCATCGTAAACTGTGTTTAGCGCTTGTCGCCCACCCATGCTCGTGGTCGGCTGCATGTCGTGTTTTGAGCGCCATTTTGTCGGGCAGGTACTTCACTGGCACGCGTCATTGCCGCGAAAATATAACGAACATGATTGGCTAGCAATACTGTTCTCTTATTGGCTGGAATAAACCAATCCAACGAGGGATGCAACTCGAACCAAGCCCGTCTGTAAAGTAGTATGTCCCAGGGTTTAATCCACTGGGACATGTCGCAGCTTTCGTCCAATTGGATAATGCTTTTCTATGCTTTCTAAAGAACGAAGCTGTGCGATTGGTTAAAACAAAGATGTATTGTAAAGTTCAGCCAATGAAAATCATTCTTGCGAGGAGCTGCGACACTACCGAATAGGGAATTGATAAGTAGTACAGCTTCGCCCCAAAAGCATGCAAAGCTAAAGAAATTTCATTCTCAACTATAATTTATTAATACTGATTATAGAAAAAGATAATTTTTTCAGACTTACAGCGGAAATGGTTAATACATTTTATTGCAATTGCGTACTGTATTGAATAAACCACCAAGCATTAATTGTCGGTTCTTCCTGTCGTTTGAGATTTTCATGGCTGTTTTCGGAATGTACAAAAACGCGCTTATGGGTTTAATCCCATGCCACCTTTATGGGTTACAGGTGTGAAGACTATTTTTAGCATTCCCGAAATAAAATCTCATCTGGAATGCGGAATGAGTTACGCCTATAGTTATCCATCAACGATCTTATACAAATAGTTTGATACAAACGTAATTACCAGAAAAATCTTTGATCTTTATCACCTCAAGAGTTTGATCAAAACATTTCTTACAAATTCAACACAATAAATATTGGTTGCAAGTCAAGAAAATGGTTGAAAACTCGCGAGACTTAATTGTGAGATCAGATAATTGTGTATCAGATGCCAGACGGTATATCATATGGCTGAAGGTCACCCTATTAAGCTAGTCACCTAGACGTGATTCTGTTTAATAACTTTCTTGTCCACAGGAGTGTCTGATAATCTAGATGTTTCTTGTCATTCAGGGCTGGTTTCTACTCAAGAAAATGATCCTCAAAAATAGATTGGACAGGATATGGTTTGTCTGTGGGTTCTCAAGCAGAACAAATGGCTTTAGGGAAACTGGCTGTAGTCAGTGTAGTGCCTAGTTAATACATTATCTGTGACACAGATTACTGTTATTTATCTTCATTTGCAACCTCAAATAAAAGAAACGTCTTAGAGGAACTAATTTAATATTTCTCTGACCCTGAATAGCAATAAAACTAAATAAAACTATTTGTTTCTTTCTTTTTATATTCGGAGCACTTTACTTTTAATAAAACATCTTACCACCTGTGTGATTCTGAATTATATTTTAACAATAATTTAGTTTTAACCTGGAATCATAGTTTTAAAGCTGAACTATAAGTTTGTTTGCTTTTTTGGTTTTATAAACTCCCTAAAATTGCCTGTTAACTTGCCTGAATTAAAATCGACCAAAACTTCGCCAGCAGAAGTAGATTTTCTAATCATTTTTGACCAGCATTACTGATGTTGAAAACACATCTTCAGCTGCCATATCATGGTTGCCACAGTATTATTTAAAAACCATTACAGGTTGATCATAAAGTTGCCAGTATTCTTGTGTAAGAGATGAGAAAAAGGACAAATGCTTGACCACCACCCCAGAGAAATGCAGCATAGTTGGGCATGGTAAGACGAGCACTTTGGTACACAAATGATATTAATGCACCTGGAATAAATGTGACATTGCAGTGAACAACAATTCGAAACAAATGGTACACTCTAAAGTAAGTGTTGTTTGAGACTTACTGGTTATAACTCCACCAGTCACAGGAAATAAGAAGCCCACAATTATAACAAGTATTGGAAAAAATCTGCCGTATTTGTGTCGTTGTAAGGAACAGAATGAGAAGAGTGCTACTATACAATGAATTAAGACGGATGTGCCTAGATCATACAGAAATATCCTATACCACATTCCTAAGAACAAAAAAAAACACTTCAATACAGCTGTCATTAATGTGGCAATTTGACACAAAGTTACCGTCTTTACTAGCAAGGGGGCAGCCAGGGTTGGTTATGGAAAATGCCTAGCTACATTTTAGATTTGGGGAATGGAAACTGGTATATGATTCTTGATTGCCCAATCCTGACACTAACTGCTGGTCAAAGTTACCAATATACAACTGGCCCCAGATAATTAGAATTTGGAGGTGGAGCTGTACAAATAGATTTCAATGATATACACTGCATTGACTGCACCCCCCCCCCCCTCTTCTGCATGGCAGAGACGTCTGGAACAATACTATCCTCCTAAAAGTAATAAATGCCAAAAGTTTTCCCAAGTAATTACTGTTTTATGAACCCGAGCTAATGAAATAGATCAAAACAACTCTCAATTCCAAACCAGTTGAAACAGATTAAAAAGTGAGTTCACACAACAGCGTCAGTCTAATCATAAAATATTAACCTGCGTCAAAACGTACCACTGAACGATGAATTTTCGTTCTGTGCATCCATTCTCGCGACTCCATCGTTTAAAACATTTGAAAATCTTTTAGATTTAGCTCAAAAATTATTATTTCCACATTAATCAGCATCACTCAAGTCTCAAACGTACTTTGTTAATAATTTTTATATTTCTTACATGAAAATTGAAATTATTTCGCTGACGGGGAAAATTGTGGGCATCGATAAATTTAAAACCATTGAAAAAAACACATCGCTCAGGATGATAAAGTGAATATGTTCTTATTAAATTACTTGTAAATCTTTTTGAAGCAAAGAGAAGTGATAAGATAAATTAGAGATTTGTACTTTACCAAATGGTCAAATACACAAATGAAAATGCAGGAAAATGAACAAAGTGGTGCTGTCTTGACAAGCAATACCTCACAAACAAGAAGTGCACATTCTGTTGCCACACTTGTTGAAGAGATAGTACCATCAAATACCATCTTAAAAACATCTAAACATTTAACTAGAGGTGAACGTTTGCATAAAAATGTACAACAATACTATAAACGGCAGGAGGAACTACAGAGTATGTTAGCAGATGGTGACGAAATTAACAAGGTTAACGAACCAGCTTCTAAATTTGCAACAAGAGCAGCGAAAATTAGTTTGGCTTGTAACCTCTTGTTGTTAATTGGCAAAACAATTGCATGTGTGCTATCAGGATCATTATCTATCATCTCAAGTCTGGTTGACAGTGCAATAGACTTGATATCTGGTGTGCTGATATGGTTGACAAACCGATCCATACGTATGACCAATTTCTATGAATACCCAGTTGGGAAGACTCGGCTGGAACCATTAGCAATTACAGTGTTATCTGTGATTATGGCGATTGCATCGTTACAAATTATCATTGAATCTGTTCAATCATTGGTGAAGAATTCATCTGGTCCAGATATGTCATTACCAACCATTATTATCATATGTGGTACTATTGGGATAAAAATACTTTTATTTCTGTATTGTCGTAGATACAATTCACCATCAACTGAAATACTAACACATGACCATCGCAATGACGTCATTTCAAACATAGTTGCATTAACGTTTGGTTATATCGGTGACAGATGGTGGAAACCAGGTGATGCTGTTGGTGCAATATTGATAAGTACATACATTGCATATGGTTGGTTTAGTGTTGGATGGCAACAGGTCAAGAGTCTCTCTGGTTTCACTGCCACTCCAGAGCTTCTAACAAAGCTCTTACAAGTGTGCTGTAATTTTGACAACAGGATTCAATTTATTGATACCCTAAGAGCATACCATTTTGGAAACAATTTGATTGTTGAAGTTCACATTGTGCTGCCACCTCAAATCACACTTCAAGAGGCGCATGATGTTGGCGAGCCACTACAACGAAAGTTAGAAATGTTTAGTTTTGTTGAACGAGCTTTTGTGCATATTGATTACGAGTGTGAGCATCGCCCTGAGGATGAACATTATATTGCTGAAAATGTTATGGACTTATCATAGAACAGCTTAGTTGACGTTTAAACCTATTATGTTGAATATGTTGAATATGATGTGATGTGATAAAACCTACCTTCAATATCTTCTTACTTTACTCTTGTTCTTCCCTGCCAAAATATATGCTCAACAAAATATCAAAACTACTGTACACTAAAGATCTTATTTATTTTATATTGATGATCAACCTATACTCTAAATGAAGTAGAATTTTTAAATATTTTATACACTACATGCAAGCTGCTAATAATCTACAAGCACAATGAGCCTTTCTTAATACTTGGATAAAAGAGAAGCCAGATTATTCAAAATATTGAAAGTTTAACTACATATTAAATATTGTTTCGATTGTCAATATATAGTTGTAAAAAGAAATAAATACTTTATATGGTGTACATTTGTATTCCATTTGCATTTCCTTTGGTAGTTATACTTGATACCATTTTCATTTCCTCTGGTACCTGGGCTAAACTGATAAACACTTGTTTTATCTTTCCAGGAAAGTGTTTATTATGTTGCAATTATAATGAGCCAAAATGCAAATAGGTCGATAAATATTTCCCCATTCTGTGACCACAAAATCTCCCAATATTAGCAATTATTCCCATGTATTTCAGAATTCATTATTTGTCGCTATTAGTAGCAATTATAGTGTGGGAAGACAATATGCTGTCTTCTTTGAGCCGTCGGAAGTCAGGTTTGATGAATGGAGTAATCAGAAAAGCAGCTAGACATATTCCTGTGTTGAACCAATTTACAAATTCACTGCTGATCGATGCTACGGTGTAGGATGTTATCCCAAGGACCAAAACACCGAACATTTGTCCACATGTCAAAAGTACACCCGATGATGAAATTTCAGGTACAGGATACGTCAGTTCCGCACCAAGTAGAAAGCCCATTGTGGTTAGAGCTGCTGTGAGGAATCCAAATAACGCAACAATTAAAAATATGACCTCTATTGGTGCATTGTACTTTACTGCTAATGTAAAAGCCAAACTTGTTATGAAAATGAAACCAGAACATGCCACAAATGATTTCTTATAAGTCTTTGTCCGATCAAGCCAAAACCCAGCGAGAAGCATGCCAGGGATACCGATCACAGATCCAATGAATCCTACCCAGCCAACTAGCTTTTCACTAACGTCATAATTGTCAAGAACAATATCACTTAGCAGGCTAAAAAATGCATAGAGAACACCACTAACTGCTCCAAATGTTAGCCCAGTTAACACAAATGAGGTGTTGCCTAGTAATTCCTTTAAAGACGTGAGGAATGAAGGTTTTGTCTGGTCATCTGTGCTGACTGCTGCCTGAGATGGACTTGGCGGAGTTGGGGGCACATTATCAAATAAAATCACAGCCGCAATGATTGTGGTTGAACAGAGCATTGCTTGGACAAGTATACTCTTACGTATGCCATCTTGTATTTTCGTGTGACTTTCAACATCAGGCACAAACTGAACTGCAAATAAATAGGCTGATCCCATGCCAAAGGAAAGACCACTTGCTGCTATAGAGGTGGCTAATGATCGCTCATATATACCAAACCAAATTGAAGCCAATTGTGCCGGGAGAGAAAGAACAAAACAAGTTCCCAACGATGCTAGGATTTGACCGCATAATGACAACGCGAATCCGTTTCTGCCAGCTCCAAAGAACTTGATCCACAGAGCGATCAAACTTAACAGGCCACTTATGAGACAGCCAGACTTCAAAGTCGTCTTATTAATAACGAAAGCCGCCGGTAGACCAAAAATCATGATGATTGCGAGGTTGTTGAGGGACAATAGTTGCGCGGGAAACGATGAAACAGCAAAATGATACTCTACGATGTTGCTAATCGCACTGTAGAACAGCCATTGAGTTAGATTCTCGGCTGTAAGTAAGGTCAAAATTGCCAACATCACCCAACGCCTTCTGTACAATTTCGGTTCTTCTTGGCTGGCTGTTTCGTTGAACTGTGGCAAAACATTAGCAGGTTTTGGAAAAAGTAAAGAGTCCGTTTCCATTTTTCTTACTCTCAGTTTTAAATCGTTTCGACTTCGAGAGAAAAAATCGTTCGTATCTTTGAAAGCCGCAATGAAGCGTTGGCGAGAATTATTAATCAATGATTCAATTATGAATATTCTTTCTCCTTGAACGGAACTGCGCACGCGTAGAATGCTAATTATGTATTATAAAGAATTTTGAACAATGCATGGCTAGGGGTGCATGACAGAAAAAACACCCAGTGAATTGTGATTTTAGGGCTTAGGCTGTTATATTCGTGGCTTTAAACACCATGGCCATCATTGCTTCATTCCTTCTAGTAAAATACTAGATGTTTACTTGTCATCTACTTTTCTAATATTCAAAAGCAGACACACGCAAATACAAGTACATACAACTCAATCATGCGGAAATCATATGCGCAATATCGCAGTAATTAAATATTCATGTTGTTTTAGGCCAAACCAGGAACGTAGATAAAAATAGGTCCGCTGAGCGAACAAACATGTACCTGTGAATGCAGGCAAATATAATTGTAGCCAATCTTTCTACTTTTTTTCAACATGCTATATTCATATGTGACAGAGATTTGGGGATGTAACAACCAACATTTCATATTCAGTGCGACAAAGTCTGTTTAAAAACGGAAACCCATCCATAAATCTACTCTTTTGGGATCCCAAATCAATTCTCTTACCACAAACCTATAGAAAAGATCATTCCTTTTGATCTCCTAAAACACCCTCAGCATTTAACTTATGCTCTAATGTAATAACAGTTATTGCTTTCAAATTTCAATGCCCTTTATTATTGTTATTATTAGAATGAATAATTAATAATATGCTAACAAGTTTTTGACTTGCCATAGGAGACACAAAAAATATTTACAACTTTACTTGCGTTAGCGTGGATGGGACACATTTCTAAATAAACTGAAATATCTAAATACTATATGCAATAATACATATTACATGCTATTGTTGACTACCACAGACCTACTTTTTAAGGAGGTTAAAGCTAGTCTATAACTACAATAAACTAAAGTATGTTGATTCAGTCAACCAACGACAATATCTTCAGCATGTTCTGGATATGATATATCACCAAATTTCTGCACCCAAAATGTGAACCATTCTGAAAAAAATAGTGAAGTTTTTTTATTAAAAATATTGATAAAATGTATATTCAAATGAATCCTACCACAATGAATTAATAACATTTACTTAATAACATTTCTCTTACCAATCCCTCTGTCCAACCATTGAGGACTTAGTTTGTAATAAACAAAGATGAAATAAACAGGAACTCCAGCAAATATGAAAAGGAGACAAAAGAAGGAGGGAAGAGGATTTTGAGAGAATGGAGCAATGATCAAATAAAGGGCTGCAATAATGATTATTACAGGAAAAATGAAGAATACCTAAAAAGAAAAATGATTTCTTTAATGTGATAAAAGATATTGCATGACTATTATATAATTATCTAATCCTTTTAGTACATGCATTTTTAATAACATCACAAATTCATCTAAAAATAGCAAGGTAAGGAAAGCAATGAAATCCACAACAATATGGAAGCATTAACTAACTCTGAAGGGTCGTTCTGCATTTGGTTTGGAGAATCTCATGTAGAGCAAGCCAGAAATCGTTGCACCATAAAAAACCCATGAAGCAAACGTAAAATAGTCAATTAGGGTGCTAAAACCACTGGATTCTGGGATCAACATGAGCCATGCAATGATACTCTAGAAAGAAGAAAGTTTGATGTAATTTTTGCTGGTGAAGATAATCTTCTTTAATATAATATGTAATTGATTAGCAAAAAAAAAAAAGCTTTCAACTTTGAACTCACTTGAACAATAAGTCCGGGAATAGGAGTAAATCGGGCATTGTGAATCATCGCCATGAATTTAGGTAGTTCTCCATTTTTAGATGCTGCATAGAATACACTAAAATGAATCAAAAGATGTATATGCTAAGTAAAACATTTGTTCACAGTGACTTTTGTCTTGAATCAGAAGTGAGTCTTGAAGCAATGATTTTCATACCGTCCACTAGACAAGGCAGAGCCATTAGCTGCACCGAATGTGGAGCAGGCAACAAACACTGGAATAATCCAAGCCATGACACCAAACATTTTGTTTGCAAACAACTAAAAACATGAAAATGGAAATGAGTTAAAAGAAATTGCTTGTCTAAAGGCATTACAGTACAGAAGTAGGTAAGAAATAAGAAAATTGGCAAGGTACTTACCACTGCCACTGCTCCACCTTCAATTATATCTTGCTCCGACAACACAGTAAAGTAGGCAATATTTGTCAACAAGTACACAAATGTTACCAATGGAATACCAATACCTATGGCTCTTGGAATGTTTCTATCAAAGTATAGAATGGTTCTTGATGAAAAATTTTACCACATGACACAATCACTTAGGAGTGGTAAAGAAACAACCACCATTCATTTACACATGTAGTTAGCAGTACATCAACATACTTGTTAGGGTCATGTACTTCTTCTGAAATATAATTTAAGTTATTCCACCCATCATATGCCCAGAGACCATTGTAAAATGCTTGTCCAATTAATCCAATTTCTGAAACAGTTGCTGTCCCAGAAAATGAATGTTTGCCATCTAATTCTGTTGTATATCCTAAGAAAGAGCCCCAATTACACAGTGAGTGAATCACAATGCCACCATCTTGGTTGCATTTTCAAACATGTACACCAACCATATTAAAATGTACCTTGGAAAAGTCTGACAATACCAGTAAGGATAATCAACGCAAGAGCAAGAAGCTTTGCAGCCATGAAAAACACTTGTACCCGTGCAGCCAATTTGACACTCAAACAGTTTACAATTGTGATAATAGCTAGAAATGAGAGAAAAACTGGCTGTAGCACTTTGAAGTGTCTCAGTCTAACATTATTCAAGATACACTTTTCAAAGTAAGGGGAAAATACAAAAGAAAAATAGACAAACATTCAAACAAGCATATTGCTTAGAGATTCCTTGGAAGATGGGATGAAACTATTCATCATTTGATCACGTATGGATTGACCAGAATCATATTGGAATTCTGATTATCTAATCAGTATAATTAGGTACCAACCCAACATACATACAGCTGTCATTATATCAATAATGTGGGTATTAAATTACATCAGAAATACTTATAAGGACAACATAAGGACAACAGATCTCCAAAGAGCCTCTAAAAGCACTTGCGTTATCTAAATAATTTATTATGAATAAATATTCCAGGAGTATTATCAATGCATGTGTTAGTTTTATATCAAATATTGATAACATCTCAACTTCGGAGATCTCGTTAATCAGCTTTTGACTGATTTATTGAATGAGCAATGCAAAGACAGGTGTCTGATAGAAAATTCTTGCAGTCGTGATCAAATTGAGAAAAGATTGATCCCAAAAACTACAAAATAACTAGAGGTCCAAAAGACCCACACAGATTGACTGGACATCACAGTCCCTGCCAAATTGGCACACAGATGGATAATCAATTCTTTGATTTCACCCAATTAATAATTCATCAAAACCTGGCAACAATATAAGAAATTCTTTTCATGCAACTTATATTCAATGTTATTTGATTGTCCTTTATCGCTTTCCACCTCTGATATACGCCAGTAGCAATGTGGTATTGCTACGCACACCTTTTCATATCAATCTTATCACTTTTTTTACTCCCTTCCCACTATAAAAACTAAAATAACTGAACCTAGCATAAATTAAAATCAATTTTACTGGCCCACACGGAAGCAACTCTAGGAAATTACAAATGCAAAACAGAAATTTATACAATATCAACAGACGTCGTTAAATTAAACAAAAAAAAACTTTCACTATGTACATGAGTACACGAGAACATATTCTTCTGTTGAAAGAATTTTTTTTCCGGGTTAAGTAAGGGATGAACAGTTAGGGTTAAACAATCAGATTTAAGTGCTTGTGATATCCTCACTTTTTGCGTGTTTTCGCCCAAATATTAATAGTTGCTAAGAGAAGATATGAAATATCTCTAAAAATGTCCATTTTAATAATATCATGAAAGCAAAAACAATACTACGATATAAATTTTCTCCATTGTCTGGAAGTATTTTATAATATAAACATACATGTCTAAAAATTCTAGAAATTATCTAGTTATTTTATTGTAAATGAAGAAGAAAAGAAATAAATAAATTACAAAGGCAAATAAAACAACGCACAGCAACGCGCCATATTTTCGCGCGAAAATTACTTTGTAATACATTGTTAAATAACTTGGCAAGAATCAAGTTTTTATGTGCTCTGCTTGCGATGTTAAACTTTGAGATGATTTTAAATTAGATACTTATAAATAAGATAGATGAAACAGAGGGATTAAACACTTACCAATCGCCAAAGCAGCTAACAGTTTTATAATAGTTTGAACATCAGAACGCGTCGTACAATCAGGAAAGAAAGGTGTAACAATGTATTCGCCAAAAATCAAACATATGATCGCCAATTGAGAAGGTTTGATGACGATACAGGCGGTCCAAGCGTAGAGGAAGGACGGCAGAGCACCAAAAGATTCACGCAAGTAAACGTACTCGCCTCCAGAACTTGGGATCATCGTTCCTAGTTCAGCGTATGCCATTGCACCACAAACAGCGAGAACACCGCATATAGCCCAGACTATGAGCGCCATGCCAACAGACCCTGATGCTTCAAGAACTCCCTTTGGTGAAGCAAAGATACCACTACCAATCATAGTACCAACGATCACAGCAACGCCACCGAGAAGCCCGACATCACGTTTCAAACTAACACCACTCGGCTTATCGCCATTCAACAATCCTTTCTCAGTTTCGGGGCTGCTAGAATTGCTCGGCGGTCGCTCTTCGTTTGCCATTAAACTTGACATCTTTTTGAATATATGTGTAAAAAATCTGATCCTCCGATTGTAATTTTGTACAGTTAAAACAGAGGTAAAACGAAGAAAAAACACAACGGTCCCCTTCCTTTAAGACACGTGGATTTCACAATAACGTTTATTGCCTTGTAGTATCGAACTCAGCCTTGTTTTTACTTTCGACCAATAGGAAGCCAGGGAATAAATTATAACGATAAGTGCCTTATTTAGGACACAATTCGCGCCAATTCATATCGCGTTTAAACGCGCAAAAAAAATGAAATAAAACTATTTTGCGATCAAATTACATCTGATTTAAGCCTATTAGTTATTTTTAAGCTAGCCCTGTCGTTATTTTATGCGTTAAAATGCGTTTAAAAGGAATAAAGTGGTTGGTGTAGTTTGTTTTGTTTGTGCGAACACGTGGATTTAACATGTAAATACAAGATCCACCATGTTACATCAGCCGCTTCTGGCCGGAAATTGCGCCTTAAGTATCAAAGTACAAACTGCGCTCAAATTTGGCCCGGTTTGTTTACAGTATTTTCAACGTTTTCAGCCTTTTCACATATTTCCACGTGTTTCTGGTTGCTAAGATTTCCGAGAATAGAACCTAAATAATAATTTACCCCTAGCTTTGTATTTAAAAGCCCATGTTTTTTCCCCTTTTCTACTATTTCTGAACAGAGCTTCATTTTTCACATAGTGTATATTTCACATAGTGTATAATATGTATAATATAAATGGCTCGAGCTCTACAGTTGCACTAATTGAGTAATTGGCTCAGTTGGGGGGAGGTTTACCCGTCCACGTGAACAGTCGCTCTGACCTCAAGCACAAAGAGTAATGGGAAGACAGAGACATCTTATTCATAGACCGTATTACAGCCACTGAGCTATATTGCACTGTACTGTCTCCAGCAGGCCGGGCACTTAAAGCAGTGTGCATAGTGCAAGCCCATATCATAAGCATGATTTTTTTAGATGTAGTGGGTAGACGAATACACTACTTGAGACCGTTACATGATTTTGTATCTCACATAAAGGTGGTATGCGATTGCTGCCGCAACACGCCGCAACACACGAAAATGCATTCTCCCTCGCCAAATTGCAACAAATCAGGCAAATTTAATAATTAAAACAGATGAGATATATATACACTTACCGATCGCCAAAGCAGCTAACAGTTTTATAATAGTTTCAACATCAGAACGCTTCGTACAATCAGGAAAGAAAGGTGTAACAATGTATTCGCCAAAAATCAAACATATGATCGCCAGTCCAGCTGGTTTAATGACGATACAAGAAGTCCAAGCGTAGAGGAAGGACGGCAGTTCACCAAAAGCTTCACGCAAGTAAACGTACTCGCCTCCAGAATTTGGGATCATCGTTCCCAGTTCAGCGTATGCCATAGCACCACAGACAGCGAGAACACCGCATATAGCCCAGACTATGAGCGCCATGCCAACAGATCCTGATGCTTCAAGAACTCCCCTTGGTGAAGCAAAGATACCACTACCAATCATAGTACCAACGATCAAAGCAACGCCACCAAGAAGGCCGACATCACGTTTCAACGTAACACCACTTGACTTCTTGCCATTCGGCGGTCCTGGTCTGGTTCCGGGGCTTTCAGAGGAGCTAGACGACCGTATTTTGCTTGCTGTTAAACCCGACATCTTAACTACAACCACCACTGCCACGAAGTCTGAATCGCAATTTGAAACCCCCCAACGTTCTTAATTTTAATTAAGAACGTTGGTGGTTTAAAAATTTTTTGGTGACTTTTCGTTGGTGGTTTAAAAATTATTTTCAAATGGACATATTACACATATTAAAGTAATGAGCTCATATATGACCTGAATTCAAAGTCAAATTTCTTTTCGGCGTCCACTCTGGAATCTCTTCAAATTTGAATGGAAGACAGTTTATAAGGTCAAAACAATTATTTAGAACATTTTAAGGTTGAGAATTACATTCAGAGCCAGAAAAATTATTTTCAAATGGACATATTACACATATTAAAGTAATGAGCTCATATATGACCTGAATTCAAAGTCAAATTTCTTTTCGGCATCCACTCTGGAATCTCTTCAAATTTGAATGGAAGACAGTTTATAAGGTCAAAACAATTATTTAGAACATTTTAAGGTTGAGAATTACATTCAGAGCCAGAAAAATTATTTTCAAATGGAAATGCAGTAGTGAGTTCTGAATTCAAAGTCAAGTTTCCTTTCAGTGTTCACTCTGGAATATCCCCAAATCTCAATGTTTATAAGGTCAATTATTTAGAACATTTTACTGCTGAGAATTTGCTTCGTCCTGTACTCCTTTCCTCTTGTTAAACTTTCCTCAATGGTTGACCTAAGTTTCATGAATTCAGGGTACATATGATATGAGACCCAATATATAAAGTACATGGAATAGTCAAAATACAAATAACTAAATTTATATTACCTTCAATAGTCTTCATTACTTCATGTATGAATAAATGCTCACAGAAAATATTCTGCAGCAAGAAAGCAAATGGTCAGCTATGATCAATTAGATAATATTTTCATGGTTTGATGTCATAGTTTGAGCCATAATTCATCGCATCGCCACTATCGTGCACACCCGCTTTCTATCATCAAAGATCTCGGACCTGCATTCGGCCATTGATTGGAAAACACCAATGTCATGTTTCATTGAACGTTTTATCAATGAAGTTCCCAGTATTTCTTTATTTTACACGAGGAAAGTCGAAAATCTTACATCGCTCTTTGACAGCCGCCATATTTGTTTTGTGGTATTCATAAATGACGTCATAAGTTTTAAGCGCGAAATACGTGCCAAGCAAAAAAATCTCCTCTTAATACATTCATCATTGTACCCAGGCTTCATTATATGTAACCTTAGACTTTCGAAGCAGCGTTCAGCTTTGTTAATTTTAAAGAATTTCCTTAGAAAAGCTTAATTCTATCAATGAAAGGGAGGAATATTTAATATATTCTTTTCAAATGCTCTTTGTCTCAGCTTAGCATCTCCCTCCCAATAAAAAGTATCATTATTTAAATTGTGGGCACTGTTTCGAAGATGAAGTCTTCCACTGTTTCGAATGGGAGGCCGGGAGGGATAGTCGATGACGTTAAGCCCGGCGCACACTGGAGGAAACAGCTGAGCTGAGCGTCACTCGTGGCTGTTAGCTGACCTGTTTCTTCAAGTGTGCGGTGTCTTATTAGAAGAATATTCAACATGTTGAATAATTTTGTGCACGAGTGAACATTTCCTCACAGTGTGCGCGCGTCCTGAGCTATCAGCTCAGCAGTTGGAGCGAATGCGAGTGTGTTCTTTTCATATTTTGAATTATTTTTACAACCCAAGTACAATAACTCAATAGTTGCCGAATCAGTACTAGAAAACAAATTTGCGGTTTTTGGCCCGATTATCCCTGTCTATACGAGGTAAGGTGTCTTGAGTGACCCGTTTACTCATTTTTTCGGTGCCGTTAAGTCTTAATGATTTGTTGACTGCTAAAAAGTAATGAATGTATAATGTTTCTTAACTTTAAATGTGTTTGAACCTGCTTTAAATTTAATTATAGGCGAGTATCACTTGCTCCAACTGCTGAGCCGATAGCTCAGGACGCGCGCACACTGTGAGGAAATGTTCACTCGTGCACAAAATTATTCAACATGTTAAATATTCTGCGCTCATGGCACGCGTGCCAGAAAACGCCGAATAAGACACCGCACACTTGAGGAAACAGCTCAGCTAACAGCCACGAGTGACGCTCAGCTCAGCTGTTTCCTCCAGTGTGCGCCGGGCTTTAAACCTCAATAATTAACCAAATCTAATTGATGGTCTTATATGGTTTTAACTGTTTAAAAAACGGAAATTAAACATAAACTTAGTGTCATAGCAATATCAATTTTCAAGGCAACAATATGATTAGGTTCTGGTCTTTGTCAGTTTTTTAACATTAAAAAACGACCAGACGAGACTAAAATACGCAATAATAAACTCTCAATTTTTTATGTCCTCGCACCAAAAAAACCCCACCTAACTGTAAAACGGCCTTTATAAAATAAAGTCTGTGATAAGTTGATAACTTCATGTCTCTACCAGTGTTCTCTGTTTATAATATACAGAGCTCGCTCGCTGGTCTCTACCTGTTTCCTAGGTGTCTCGGGTTGCAACCTGGCAACCTAGCTGCGACTGCGAGAAAACTTGCTTTGACTCGTCTTTGCAGCGACAAAGGATCATTAGGAAAGACGAGCTCACACAAGTACTTTCCACTTTGCAGTCTAAAGCTTAGCACCGCGTGTTGATGTATGTATGAAATAATCCGGAAACCTGTGTTCATATCACCATTTATAATTCTGAGCTTTCAGTGGTGAACTCGCGGGCCAGGTTTATCGGCCGAAATCTCGGAAATAATCAAAACACATAGTTACATCGCCACCAGTTTCTGAATTATTCTTATAGTAATTTTGTAACCTGACACCCAGACGTGAAATGCACATTCCCTCATTAAAAGTTAAAAAAACAAAGGGGGATTATTCACTTACCAATCGCCAAAGCAGCTAACAGTTTTATAATAGTTTGAACATCAGAACGCTTCGTACAATCAGGAAAGAAAGGTGTAACAATGTATTCGCCAAAGATTAGACATATGATTGCCACTCCAGCTGGTCGTATAACAATACAAGAAGTCCAAGCTAAGAGGAAGGACGGCAGTTCACCAAAGGCTTCACGCAAGTAAACGTACTCGCCTCCAGACCTTGGAAACATTGTTCCTAGTTCAGCGTATGCCATAGCACCACAGATAGCGAGAATACCGCATATAGCCCAGACTATGAGCGCCATGCCAACAGATCCTGATGCTTCAAGAACTCCCTTTGGTGAAGCAAAGATACCACTACCAATCATAGTACCAACGATCACAGCAACGCCACCAAGAAGGCCGACATCACGTTTCAAACTAACACCACTTCTAAGCTTGTCGCCATTCGACAATCCTTGCTTGGTTTTTAGGCTACCAGAATTGCTTGGTGCTACAGCTGACATCTTAATTAATCGATCGCTATTGAATCAAAATTTCAATTGAAAACGCAGCTTGGACGCATCACACAATAATTTATACAAAACTGAAGTGCCTGGCTCAGAATCTGGGACTTTGACACCTTGATTGACACATTGGGTCTGGGAACGAGGAAATTAATCTATATTACTCAACCTCGTTCACGAGCCCGCGATTCCTCTGGCGAGAAACTCGAATTATCGTCGGATTATGAATTAAAGATTCTAGCACTATAGTCATTTTTATAGTCTAATAGTCTTGGAATACGAAGTCTTCCAAAAAAAGCTAGGAAGAAAACCGCAATATTTCAGAATGTTACAGGATGTCCTCCAACCCCCGGTTTAACCAAAGTGGTTTGCCGCCTAAATAAATTCTCAGAATATTATTTCAGGCCTTTTTTCGTTGATGAAATAATTGGCCTTTTATCGTTTTTGCGGGCAGTATCGTTATCAATTCTCCGATGAGAAACAGACTGTGTCTACGTGACAATGGCTGAGGAGTCTGTTCCTATATTTGTAAACAACATTTTTCACCTTTCCCATTTTACAGCAGCTGAAGGAGAAACAATAAGTTAAATAATTATTCATTTTAACTGAATATCTGTTTACTTTTCTTTTATAGATGTTCCGTCAGACCTAAACCTTAGTTTTTAGTTAACACATCTGCTTAATTCATAGTTTTAATTCTCGAGACAAGTTTTGTCCTCACTGCCCGCCAGAAGTACACGCACATGTGACTTGTGTCCCAGGCAAAAGTGGCAAACCAAACATGGGCAAAGTGAAGTACGATGTCGCTGATAAACAATTACGTCGAAGGATGAGTGGCAAACTTATCAATACTTACAGTTGTTAAACTTGTCGAACTCGTAATAAATTAGTCTTTTGAAGGATTATCGGCTTAACAAATACTGGGTTGTTTTTCAGCTGTACGTTAAACATTGTCGAAAAAAGTAG
Organism: Dendronephthya gigantea; assembly: GCF_004324835.1. NCBI lineage: Eukaryota > Metazoa > Cnidaria > Anthozoa > Malacalcyonacea > Nephtheidae > Dendronephthya > Dendronephthya gigantea. The sequence goes on from NW_021163090.1 coordinate 514,794, forward strand.
AAAAAGAAGGACAAAGACTCTTTTGAGTTTGAATGACTATGTCAAAAGACGATATATGTTTGGCGAGTGCCGATAGCTAGCTATAGCTTGGAGTTTTACAATATGCTAGTATAAGTGGATGTAATTACAATGACAATATTGAAACAGAAGAAGTCGCAAGTATTAGATAATTATACATTAAAATGCCGACGACATTGGTCGTTAAAATTGACTTCATCGTCCGCGTGAGTCCCACACGTGCCTTGGCATGTGGCAATGGCTAATATAAACTCCGGACAGCTGATGTGGAACATCTATAGTTGCAACTGATGGTTGGCAGAGGACCTATATGAAACAAAATCTATTTCTCTCAAGCAAATCGCAACAGAAACTGTCTTAAAACAGCAGAATTCTTCTCCAAAACATGGGACATGTCGAAGAAATAAGAGTCTTCTACAAATCAAACACGCCTGAAATGGAAGGTCAGACAACAAAGTTTTATGTTGAACTAGAAGAAAGATGTAAAAGAAAAGCTGCGAAAGAGGTGAGCGAGTTAAAACTAGAAGACGAGATTCAAGTTGACAGACGGTTGAGTAACGGTCAGGAGTTGACTGTTACGCAGCGAATCCCAAGATATTTAAAAGGCGAAAACATGTCCAAGATTGAAGCACACTTGACTGAATATTATATGGAGGATGTATATCAGAAACTCTGGAAAAATGCACAGAATGCCGTGTTTGGAGCGGCATTTATGTGAGCCGAAAGCTGGAGCAGTTTAACAGAGAAAGAGAAAACTGAACTTCGCGACTGATATTGGTTCGATATTGGTCTTCTAGCTGCAAGCATGTGCTGTCATAGACATATAGGCATGGCATTTCGAAAAAGAACAATTATCTTATTCCACACTAGGCAAAACAATTCCGTATATATTTCGTTAAAGAAAAAAGAAAGGAAATGATTATTATTATACAGTTTTATGTAAACGCAAATAACAAGAGAATTGAAATGTATATATATATATGAAAGACAACCCCTGTAATGCACACTGTATGTATATATATGTATATATATGTATATATAAATAAATTGATTGAAAATTATGACAAAGTTTAAAATTACAATTACACGACTGCTTCCAATCTGTTGTTAACTTTCTTTCATTATATATACCCATTATACAAAACTAAGCATTAGTTTTTCATAAAAATATCAATCATTGGCAAGTAGTATACTCGGATAATGAAACGCGATCTAGCATAATAACGAGATCGATACAAATGAAGTTGAACGGCGTGAAGAAAGTCATCCAACGTAGTTGTGAAAAGAGTATGAAAACACTAAAAGCATCTTATTGCCAGTTTTACTTCTTGCATGAAAATTTCTCGTGTTATTCTACTATTTTTCAGTATTCATCGTAGCCGGTTGCCACACGTATGCTCATTAAAATTTCAGACCATTTTAATAATCTGATCTGGAAGCAGCTGAATTCTTGATTTTCGTGTAGAAATGTATAGAAACCGTCAAATCGATCAGCTCATTTCCAGTCAGTTTGTGGCTGCATGTATGAAATATTTTGAAAACGATCTGTTATATATTTTTAGCTACTTTTTCTCTTGAATAAAACTTGCATCATGTCATGCATAATTTTAAAATTCAGACATATTTACAGACACCTCGCAGACTTTTAAGCGCCGAAAGTCTCTCGTCTGTGTAATGCAATGAAATCAAAATTGGAAAAACTGTTGTTTTCAAAATAGATATAGCTTTGTGTTAGAATTCCAATTAGCATATATATGTGTTTTTTTTCTAACAAAAATCGTGAGTTGGGAAGATAAGAGTTAAAGAGCATCGCAAGCTGACAGATGGCTAAAACTCGAGCGTTAGTTAGTTTAGTAACAGCGTTGCATCATAGTGATGCGTTATGCAGTGTAGTGTTGCCCATATTTTTCGTTGCAACAATATTCAACAATATTCAACAATATTCAACAATATTGTTAAAAACGAATCGTGTGAGCAATGTTATTCATGCAATGTTGATAAACAATGATTGACAGCCCAAGTGCGAAACATTGTTCAAACCTGTTCACATATTGCAACAACCTGGTTTTTTAACAGGGAATGATGCAGTTAATTTTAGTAACTTCTTACTCAGACATCGTGTTTGTGTGAAAACGTCTGTTTGCTGGCAGGATTATGAATCGATCGATCTTTTTGTTTATCCTAATGTCACTTGCTATGCGCCCAAGCTTGTCTAGTAGTAAGATTTTGTCTAGTAGTAAGATTTTGTCTAGTAGTAAGATTACTCCCGTCTGCGTCAACCGCTGACAAGAATGATCGACTGAGATCTCGAGCAGGAATGACGTCAGCTCTTGTCACACACATTCTCCTTATAGCGACACGAAGTTCCTTTCTGAACTTAATATTCAACAACGGATTGATAACAACGCTAAGATGAAGTATTACGTTGGACATGGCGTCAATCAGTGGCGACGTACGAACTGGGGTGACTTGTAGAGACCTGGTGACCAGCACAGGCAGCCAACATAGCAAATACGTGCTTATTATCCAGAATACCATGCAGGCCACACGTCGTTCTTGAGCTGACGAATAGAAATTCTCGGATTAATACCAGATTGATTGAGTTCAGCTTCTCATTACAACAGATTTACGCGCCCTACGCTGAGCTCAAGGGCCGGTTGTTAAAACTCTTTAGAACTACATAGTTAAATCCTAGTACAAACTCACAAATACACGCCTCTGATTGGCGAATTCTGTCCTAAATTACAGTTAAAAGTTAACTAGTTTTTTATAGAACTGCCCCCTACTAAATTTTCCTGACTAGCTCTAACTATCATCATCAATCATCATCATCACCACCATCATCATCAAAACAAATTATGACCAACTTCCTTGCATTACCTTGCCTTGCACCATCTTTACCATCGCGCTGATGATTTGAGATTACACTTAATCCTCTTGCAAACACGAGTTGGTTCGCAAACACACGGTTCTGTTTTCGCAATAATCGAACCAAGTTCAGGTTCAAAACTGACAACAACACGAACGGAAGAAGAATGTGAGTGCTTGCTACGAACACGCTGACTCCTATATGTTTGTCCCAGAGAATACTACAAGAAGCGGAAAGTTTGTTATATCCAACACCAATTATTAGACCAAACACAAATGAGAATATCGTGGCATGTAGCCAGGTGTACGCGATCATGAGGGCGATAAGTTTTCCAGTTATTTTCGACTTGTATTTCAGTGGCGAATGGATTGCATAGAAGCGGTCAATACTGATGCAAACCATGCTAGCGACAGTGACGATGTAAAACGGATAGGTCAGTACCCCGATGAGTCGACACAAAGTTCCTTCATCTCTTGCAAGAGTTGGGTTCGTGTAGTGAGCTACCAACTGCAGAGGAAGCACAAGAAGCGCTGTGAGAAGCTCACTGAATGTCATGTTGACGAGCAGAAGATTCGAGGGTTTTCTACGAGCTGATTGGGATGTTAGATAGCCAAGAAGGACGAGAAGGTTAGCAGGAACAGAGACAGCCATGATGAGAACTGTTGCAGCAACCAAAACGGAGACTTCTTTCTGCGTATAAACATCCGTCACTGTTTCATTCAAAACCATTTTCATCTACTTTGCGATGGTAGACTGAATCAGTATATCACTAAATTGCTAAGTCTAAAATTCAACTTTTCCGACACGAGTTTAAACTTCAGTCAAGTCCCCGACAATACCAGGTTGCACAAGAAAGTGCAAATTGATTAAACTGTTATAACATTGTATAGCAGCGTGTAGACCTGACCAATACATGCAACGTTGATCCAATTACATACATCTCCCAGCAAATTAGAATTCTTTTTGCACAAAATTTACTCAGTCAAAAATAAGACAGGCAAGTTCATCTTTTGCACGATCTCTGAAGAACGCGTAACGCCAAATAAGCAATCATATTTATTACCCTCGCAAATGCGACAAGTTTCAAAGCGTAGTGAACAGTAATTACCTTATTTCCTCACTGCTAGGATACGAGCTATGGCTGGCCACTAAAACCTCAGAAAAATTAAATTTGTTTACTCAGCTCTGAACTGAAACAAAAGGAATTCTCATTTCAAATAAAACACAAATTTCGTAATTTGTCACACTATGAGGAATTTCATACAATTTAATTAAAGGTGGCAGCGTTATATTTTCATTGAGAAAACGCAAAGAACGTTGCCTTAGATTCAGAATCAAGACAGCATGTGCAGGGTCTTTGAATAATTCAAAATAAACTATCCTTATACAGTATTTAGGTAGAACAGTGAACGAGGCATGATCAAATATTTGTACACAGTTTCTTTATAGTACAAATAGAGGTTCTTAAATGAAAGTTGTCTTTTGAAATCTGATATGATTATTTTTGATGTCATGTCATACGAGTTGTATTAATGAACGGAATAACGGCAAAACATTAAAATATTTAATCATTATTGTGATTACACTAAAAAAGATCACCTTGATTAAATTCGACAATAGCGGATAAAGAAATTTTTCCAATACGACAGAAATTTCTCGTGCGTGTAGCCCTCAGGCAAGTTCCTTTCAGTTTAAGATATTTTTGCTTTATCTCAACGGGTAGTCATGCAACATGCAAATCACATCTTTTGTACATAACATGGATTCATTATTCCAAAAATAGTCTTCGTACTTGTAGTTATTAAAATCTAATTTATTTTTGCTTTCGACCTCTTAAATGCAAGGATGCATTCAGTGTAGGAACAATAGGTGTATATATACAGTATTTGCTGTCATCCAGTTTTGCTTTCGTGTGTCAGGTCCCCAAAAGCTCTTCTTCCTCACGACGTTCCCAGGACTGAAATTTCGTCGCCTTCAGGATTTTATTTCGTGAGCACTAACACTCTAAGGAGATACATGAGGTTCTCGATGGCCGCGGGGAAGACTTAGCGGAGGAAAGCCGAACTTTGCGCGACCTATCATAAAATAATTTCACCCGTTTCAAAGTGGCTTAAGTGTTAACGGTGGGTGATATAACGGCGGCATTGGTTCAGCCAATTTTCCGAATTCTCGTTCCTTGGTCGCACAAATATCTTTGTGTTTTTGCATCGATTACCGCGTGGAACAACACTCGCGCCAAGATTCAATCTTCCAGTTTGCAATGTGATACTCTCATTTCTTTTTCGAAGTATTAAACGTTCCAATGTCGTTCTCAGATCTTTTCTGAAGACGAGATTGAGCACGGGGTCTATGACCACGCTCAGTTGCAGACTTGTCGTTGCGAAAGTGCAGAATACTTGTAAAGTTGGCTTCGAGAAGATCACCCATAATCCCCTGGTAACCAGGTATGGTAACCAGGATACTAAGAAGGTGCATATAATCCAGAATACAAGACACGTGATCCGGCGTTCTTGAGCTGCATGGTGGAGAAAAATGAACGTGCTTGTCAGAAATATTCAATTATCAGGGGCCGGTTGTTCGAAAGGCGTTTAGCTTAAACGGTGGATAGGCCAAAGTTTAAAAATACTCTCATACATCTTGTAAATAAATTATTGAACCTACACCTTATGCATTAAATATGTACTTTCATTGACAATTAATCTATTTACATCGAAATAGTTCGGCTCGAATAATTTTGTTTTTCATTTTGAACTTATCCAACGTTTAAGCTAAACGTTTGTCTTTCGAACACTATATTGCCCACATGAGTACACATTTGTAGTCGTTATTAAATTTTTAGTTCAGCTGTAGGTGGGAGTCACTTTCCTACAAACTATAACCTGGGAATATTAAAAACTACAAAAACATCTGCAAAACCAATGTCAATAATAGTGAAATATCAAATATCTATATTAAGACATAAAGTAAACATTATCGTACGTATTATGATGCGTTATAAATCTTTCAAACATCAAAACAACTCTATATTGCACGTTCTTATTATTATAATCGCTAAAAACGTTTGCCTACACTGCTACACAATAAAGTCTGGAGAAAATAACTTCGAAATATATATTTGTGACATAATTTAAAATGCATTTTTAATGCACTTGCTGCTGCCAAAATGGCAAAAACTGCTCAGATTTGTTAAACAATGTTATTGAAAACCGTTGTTCAGGCTATTATAACCTACTTTAATGAGTTTTTAAATAGATTTATATCAGTATCATATACATTAAAGTGTATTATAAACGTGTAACAAACACGAATTTCAATATTGTGAGATGTTTGCACCTGTCTTTGTCGTTGTTGCTTTGGCTTTTGGAATAAATTTATATTTATATATATATACCAAGAAATCAACAATTTATATATATAAATAAAGAAAATTCATCAAAATTAGAATAAACCTTCGTCAACAATTCTTTAAGCTCTAGCCTCTAATTTTGAAAATAAAAATCTCTTAAAGATGCATCGAGATAATATTTAAGATTAAACGAAAAACAACTAACTTCCTGCGTAAACAAGAAGATACTGGAAGGGGCTAAAATACAGAATCCTGATAATTATACTAGCTGCAGATATGGCAGCAGTCGATAATGATTCACAGAAAAACAGTTGCTACAATTTACAGTTGCTACGCAATTTGATGCTAAAGTTTGTTCAAAACTGGCGTTCGCAAAAACAACCGCAACTTTTCAGTGATTTCTGTCTGAAGACCGGCACAAAATGAGCGAAATACACTCTGATACAACCTGCTGTTAGCCTTTATCAGTAGATGATGCATTTTTTCACCAAAATCCCCCCTCACATTGCCTTTGAGTGAACAAACAAACATACCTTGTCGCGTCTTCCAGATCTGACCCTGTCGATAATCCAGGTTGTTTACAGCCGTACGATTCTGGTTCCTGAGGGACACTACCAAGTTGATATTCAGAGCAAGAAGTAGAAAAAACGGCAGCAAAATATGGGTTACGGCTGCGACAGAGCTGACAATCATATTGTTGTTCCAAAGAACACCACAGACACCCAAGTGTGCGTCGTATCCAACTCCTAACGTGCATCCAAATCCAGCTATGAACGCAACAGAATGAAGCCAGGAATATCCAACCATGCAAGCAATTCGGCTTCTTCCCATCATGAATTTGTACTTGAACGGTGCTCGGATGGCGTAGTACCGGTCCACGGATATAAAAATCATAGTTATAGTCGCTGCGATGTAAAACGGATACACCAGGATCCCAACAATCACACATGAAGCGTCTGTATCGTTCAAAAATCTGGGTTTGATGAAATTTACCAACAATTGAAATGGAATTACTATTATTGACAAAATAAATTCTAAGACTGTGAGATTTATCAGAAGATAGTTTGCAGGTTTCTTTAGCGCTGAGATGCCTTTCAGGTAGCCGACGAGAACCAGGGTATTGGCAGGAATAGCAAGAACAAGAATTGCTATCGTTATCACAGTCACACTGACAAATACTGGTTCAGAGAACGTTGGAACAAAGCTTTCATTTACAACGGTGGATGAGACTGCAACATGACTGATGTTAGATGACATTATTATGCACTGTTAGAGCAGCTTCAAACCAGCTATTCAAGAGAGCAGTTACAAAGACAGTCAGTGCATTGGAGACAAACACACAAGTGTCTATTTCGTGTGCTTCTCTTTAATTACACAGGAATGTGATTCGGGGCAGTTTTCATGCGGATGACAATATTTACTTTTCACGATCACATTCACCAATCATATATCTTTAATACAATTTGTAATAACAGGGGAAATCCATCGCAAAGTGACATTAACGTCAGCGTCATTTCTTAAAACTTCAACGAGGTAAAATATGCTATGAAAAAAAATCATTTTTCATAGTACATCTCACTTCCACCGGCATGCTTGTAAAACTGAAAGATGTTACACGATATAATTTTGCAGTAATTTAACGAGTAATGACAGGATTTTGCTCTTATCTTGGGACATGAATTTTTAATGTTTTCCTGCTAGACATTCATGAAAGACGACAAGGAACGATAAGGCAATGATTATTTATTTCTTTTATCTTATTCAGACATGGACTTTGAGATATAATGACATTGAAGGCGTTTATCTACGCATGTTGAGCGTTCTAATTTCCATGTTTGTTTCAGACATGACAAGAAACTCCCACAAAAAAATCTAAAAACATCAATACTCGCCCCCACGCCCGTCGCGCCTTTCAACTCGGAATCTCAAGCATGACGGGAATGAGACTGAGATTATCAATGAACTCCGTGAATTGGATAAAGTCGGATTTCCATAAACTACCACAATGATAAAAAGAGTTTTTACTTCATTTATTGCATCGTTTAAATCTCCTATTTTTATTAATCTATTTTTATTAAATTTGCGTTTAAGAGTTTACAATGAAAATATGAGAAATATTCCACGTTATGTTTACGAGGGATGCGTATAAAGTATATATAAATTTCAAAATGATCTCTGGCAAGTGTTTTAGTGAGTTGATATCGATGTGAAAGGGTCTTTTAATTCTCTTGTGCCATCAATTATGATCCTGTGATGTGTCTCGTGCATTTACAGCTCTATTTGCTTGTGCACGTTTTGCAAATTTCCACTTCAGAGTGAATTTGATGAATCTCACCAGCTCATCTCAAGACTAATTTATGTGCTTACACAAATAATATCAAAAGGTGCTATTCAACAGAGAATATTTGTGCCACATCTTTAACGATGTCCAGGATGGACAGAAGAAAGGATATTTTTCTCTCTTTGAGGCTTGATTTCATTCCTCACATGGAAGGTTCGGGCAAGCCTCCGTTTGTGGCCGCCACTCCACCCATTCTAGATGAACCACCGTCACTGCGTGATGGTGACCTTTCTGGAGTACCCTCGTTGTCCTCAATTGTCCCACTATCGTCTTCGTTATCATGAATGTCTTTGTCATCATTGACGTTATTATCCTGCATGTTATCACTTGTGGCGTCATCATCTTGTGCTACATCATCATTTTCATTATCATTCTCGTTGCTATCATCCTGTTTGTCATCTTCATCATCCTGTTTGTCATCATCATCATCCTGTCTACTGTCTTCATCATCCTGTTTGTCATCTTCATCATCCTGTCTGTCATCTTCTGTCATCTTTTTCCCAGTTCTTTCTTCGTCTTCCGCACCTCCTCCATCCTCTTGTACGTCCTACAATAATGGAAAGAAATGGTATCGTTTTAAATCAAAAGTGAAAATAAACATCGACTTCGACGACAATCCAAAACTTCGGAAACGGGAGTTTACGATTAGATCGATTAGATTGCAACCCCAAAGACATACACAAAATAAAGAACCTACGCCCGTATTCATAAAGCTCACTCACTGTCACATTCATTGAGTGTAACATTTCTGTTATCACTCATCAGTGGGACAGTCCTTTCTTAATTTCAATAGAGATATTTGAAGTAAATCATTAGAGCAAAAGAAGCTCTATTTGGAATAGAAATACCGCAAAGGAGTCGCTATGAGGTGATTGAGATCTCCCACTCAATGAGTTTGAGTGTGAGTGGGCTTTTAGAAGACAGTCGTAGGTCTAGAACATAAACAGCTGATAACACCCACCTGATTTTCACAATGTTCTGTCGTTTTCTCCTGACCAATCTCTTCTTCAGCCCGTGGGAGGCTACCGCGTGATTCATGCCCTTGTAAATCATCCTCACATTCATAATTCCTTGGATCATATTCCTCTTCGTCGTTGTATTCATCAGATGAACTTTCTCCAGTGCCCCCCTCATTCTCAGATGATTCAGAAGTCCCCTCCATATTAATAGCTACATCTCCAGGGGGGTGCTGTCCATCCGACTCCTCGTCGGAATCATCCATAATCAATCTTGGTCCCTTTGCTGCCGCGTCAGTGACGAAAGCGCTCGTGGCGATTTGTTCCTGCGCAAAAGACGTTCTCGCCCAGTCGTATTTCGCCATCTGACGTTCGTTAACTTTAGGACGTTCGGTGAAAGTCATTGGGAATTCAGGAGGAGCTGCTTCTATATACAGGAAAATAAAAATTCAGGGAGAAATTTGAATGGATAGATACAGAAGTATTGTGTATAATTCAAGAATAGTGAAAAGAGTTCAAAGGTGTAATGGTGAATTTAATTGTTCAATCATTTACAAAACATTTTGTAGAAAGCTAGGATTAAAATGTCACTCACCTTCCTCGTCTTCTACAACAACAACTGGTTTTTCAACTTTTGGTTTCACCTTGTCGCTGTTAAACTCTGTGTATTTCTTTTTGGTTAAATACCAGGAATGGGCGCAACACGTCCCACAGATGCACGCGACAATCAAGAAAGTGATCACTGCCACAGATATCATAAATGGCGTGTAATCGATGACCAACGGCTGAATCTTTGTGGTCTTTATCGTCGGTGTTGTCGCTGTTTTCCTGATGTAATGTTGTGATACAAGACTTGTGGGAATGGTGAGATTGAAGTCGACTTGAATCCCCAATGTGAGTGGCAAAATATTGCTGTTTTCTACAGGAACCTTAAGAGAATCTGTTTTAACCAAATCTGCTAACTTCAGAAGCGAAGTATTGAGCGTGCTGTTGGTTCCATCCGGAGAAAGAAGAGTGAAGTTGACTACGATACTACCACAATAGGCGATCATGTTAGTAATTTTGCCTGTTGATATATTTAAAGCAAGTGCGACGCTGTACTTGGTTGAGTTTAAGAAGTTAGCTTTGGTGGTCTCGTTGGAGAGAATACTGCAGTCTGCGTCCAACCTCAGAGAGAGTCGTGCCTCTGGGTCGGGGATTGCAGGCGGACTGCCACCTGGATTCTCAGAACCAGAATTTCCGCCGGAGTTGCCACCTATAAAAATAGAGCAAGCCCGGTTAAGAGCTAGAAACATTCATGCAAATAATGATTTGGATTCTATTTAAGTTTGAGCCCAAGCAAACAGTTGAAACAGTAGAAAGAATAATTCGTGAACTTTTGTAACTGCTTACATCAACGTTCTCTGCAAAAAAGTGTTGTGATAACAAACAGAATAAAATATTTTCAATTACCGCCATTATTCCAAGGTCCTGAACCATTTTGACTGTTAGAATAATCAACGTAAACAGTGAAATACCCAAGCATCGAGCAGTTGCATCTCACAATGTTTGTTTGATTATTCGATATCAAGGTTTGGTTGGTCGTACAGAATGATGTTGACCATTGCATAGCGTTGAACGGACGGCCAACACACTAAAGAAGAAAATGAGTAAAAATTATAAATGATGGATAGAGCTATATAAATGAAAATATGATAAATAATAATTAACTATAAAATAAACAACGTTCAACGTCAGACATGTCAAAATTTATACTCCTAACCATAAATAACAACATAAACAATAATTATATAAAGAATATTAGCTTACCCATAATTTAAACGAACGAGAAGTATTTGGCATCTTTACTAATGGCATCTCCAAATGAACGGACTCTTCTCCACTTAGATTAACAAAACGCATGTTCTTATCAAAAAGTGACAAGGACAACACGTCTGTTAGCCTGGATGAACTCTGTTCCACGATTTGAAAATCATCTGCAAATCTCGATCCCGCCAAACAAGATGTAGCGGTTTCATTTTTGAACACAAATTTTGCTGTGGGGGAGGTGCTTGTAAGATTAGGACAGGACAGGCAGGGAAAATTTAGTTTCTTCTCCATGAAACTTGTTTTATTCACGAGTTTTACATGAATAGACACGAGAGATGTATCAACGACAGAGGTTTTATGCTTTGTTTCGTTGTGAGTAAGGTTGAGACAAAGTCCAGTTTCTGAATTTTGAACTTTTGTTAAGAATGTTCTTCCTAGGGTAAGGTTTAATGGTTTCGAGAATGAATTCAGTAACGTTGCCACCTAGAGTGTTAAGATAGAAAACAACAGGTAAATATGATAAATATAAACTTCGAGTGTAGTTCATTATAAGGCTTCCACTTTTACATCTCAATTCTCAAAGTTACATACCTCGGAGCTCGTTTGAGGCACTTGGGCATTTGAAGATAACTGTTGACAGCAAAACACTAAAAATGAAAAGTTTCATTCGTAACTTGCGAGGTAATTAGGTAGCGTATATCTTTACAACAACAATACGTTGATTGCTTTAGAGTTTAGTAACACGACATGAATCTTTTCTCCAGTATCAAAGTTTCTGTTTTACAAGTGTCACGTATGTACTCCTATTTATTACTAAATTTTGCAATGTAATAATATGAGAATTTTTGAAAAATATGCATGATTATTCATACTCAGAGTTCCAGGTAGACTTTAGACACGAGACAAACGTACCTGTAAATACTAGAACAAAGACTGGATGCACGTTTTCTGCCATTCTTGTCAGGATTTCGTCAAGCCAAAGTTAACCGTATCCTAGCTTCAATAGCAGTTCCATTTTGATAACGTTTAAAAAGACTTCGCCATATTTTTATTTCATAAACCAGTTACCACAACATACGGCAAAATAATAATGTCGCATAGACAACTCCGAAAAGCATAAATAATTAATGTGCAATTTATAGCAAGGTCAATTATAAAACGATTGGAGAAGAATTGTTCGAAAAAGTGACGAGACCGGACGACTCTTAGTACAAAAGCAATGTTATTCAGCTATTAAAGAAATTATTGGGACTTCGGCTTAAGAGCAAACAGGATAATGTCCTGTGTTTGGACCACCAGTTTGTATACGTCAGAAAGCGAATTGAGGACAGGGAGAAGCCATAAATGTTTAATGAAAATTACCACTTAAATCAGGTGGCAATAAAGACGGGTATGACATAAACCAGTTTAAAACAGGTTTTTCAAGTATACTTTATACAAGCGGATTATAATTACAATACTCTAGCTGCTGTAAGTTTCAAAGTCGAACATAGAGTAATGTTCAGCAATTGATTAGGAAATTTTCACTCCAATATGTTTACAAGTCTATTACGAACGGTCGGTTTTTATTACCACAAGAATTGTTTTTTGCCCAGCAATACCATTACCATCCACATTTGAAGTCGCCAAGACCACATGCAAGACAGACTTGGCCAACGAATGGCGTCAATTACATTAGAAAGACACGATTTAAAATCGTGCATCTTATCAGGAAAACTCTGTTCAGTAATATTCATAAATCCATACCTGACTATCTTGAAACATTTTTGATATCGAGAATAATGTATTCCTCTCTCCCCCCTCTCTCACTCTTGTTTTAATATGGCTATTCTTAGTCGTCCCATCACACGTTTACAACGAGATCTAATTCTTATCCTTGCTTTTGAATTATTTCATTCAAAGGCTACAGTCGGAATCGAATTCTTGAGGATTACGCTGTCTGATTGTATTTGACATTTGCAACAAGGCGGCGGCGTTTCTGAAAGCGAAATTAATGGAAATATAGGGAGGAAAGAAGTGTAATGGTTTAGAGGAACGATTCCTGAGAAATGTTCGTAGTGGATTTAGTTCAAGATCATGCACGCTCATCATTATTGGAACCGGCGCTTGTTTGTTTGTTTGTTTCTGAATTGAACAGTTTCATCCAGTTCTACACTAGATGGCTTAATCTATCTTTCTGACATAGAAGCGAATAACATACAATATTCCAGTTACCTTCTGTGATTGTCGAAGTCGCTATAACTTGACTGATGATTTTAATTATCGGTACAATATTTTGAGTAACCTATTGAGAAAAGAGTTACACACGAGTTTACTATTTCATCAACAATAACAAACTTAAATGATCAAGGGAACTGAGCAATACCTCAGGATGTTCGCTGTTAAACAATTGCACGATACAGGAATACACTGTTGTGTTTTCCTCAAAGTCCGCTTTCAATGGAAGACACTGGAGCAACACGGGGAAAGTCTAAAAAACAACAGTTCTCGTTAGAATTTTTTGACAGCATAATGATTATTGTGTATGCCAACAATCGATATTCTACGATTAACCTTGATTAAATATAAGAGATACCTATGAATATCACTGAATGATTATCATTATCTACTATTATCTATGACTATATATACGATAGTCTATAACCTTAAATTTATATAAGACATGATTATCAATGATTATCGGTGATTATCTATTATTATTATTCAAAGCCATCTAAGGAGTCCTCGTGCAACATCTAAGATCTTGTACAAACCTGTTCCATGGGAACTTTACTAATATTTGCACAAATCATGCGGCAAACGGCAGCACAAATATTGTCAACCACACGAACTTCGTGCTCTCGTTTTAACAGGAAAAACAGTCCTTCTAAAATTTCTGGATAATGTCTACAATTATTACGTCAAGGAAGATAGATCCACGACTGTAAACTAAGCGCATGTTTTAAACAGGATCCCGTTCTTCAACAAAGTGACAGTCACACCCCACACCTCCCCCCACACCTACCCCGCACACCTTCCCGCACACCTACCCCGCACACCTCCCCGCACACCTCCCCCCACACCTACCCCGCACACCTCTCCCACAGGCCTCTCCCATGAGGTAAGAAACAAAGGATACACAAATACAGGATCTCCACCATACGCCGCTAGAACTCCAAGAGCATAAGAAGTATTTCCTCGCACTTCGTCATCTTCATCGTTCAGGAGTTTCATAAACACAGGGTAGAGATGAGGAACGAAAGGAACAATTCTTAATTCCATCGCTAGAATAATCTTTGGAAAAAAGAGAGTTTGGTCAGGATGATTCAGGGCGGGCGTACTTTCCTCCGGGAGTAACGATGATTCAATGAGAGTTATAACTCACTCAACCTATCAGTAGGGCAATTTGGAGAGTTTACAAGTGATTTCAGAGACGCTCACCTCCGCCACGGTTCCAACAGAAAACGAACGATCTGAAACCAACGCAGACTTCTAAAAAACAAAACAAAAATATTTGACGACACACCCTATGGTTAGAAGTAACTCACTCATATAAACTACGGTACCATTCGTTTAAGAAACCATGGCAACAAGCTAGCAAAATACGCCACAAATTCGTGTCCAGGTGCAGCGGTGGCTAGCTTAGGAATAACGTCACCAGCATGCTCAATCAACGTTGCGTCAAGTTCAGCTTGTTCTTGATTCTCTCCATCGATATCCTCGTCATCGTTGTCTTGACAACGGGTCTGTAGTAAAAAGTACGCGATGTTTGTAAAATGAGAAGCAAGAAGCATTTCAAAGACGACAAAAGCTCGTGTCACTGACCCACCTTGGACATGAGAACGTTTTTAAGAGCGGCACAAATCCCTTCAAAGTTTCCAGGTCCTTGTAAGGCTTCCTGTTTCATGGATTTTAACATTTCCTCCATACTCGAGAGGATCGCCATCACGACTGTCCTATCCTTGTCTTGGTTGATCATCGTGATCATCGTTGCCACGTAGTTGTTTACAACACCAAATACTGGACGATGAGATATAAAAATGATCAAACCAAGAAATTGATCAAAAGGACGCTTTACTCATCCAAGTTTCTACAGATCCTCCAATATTCATTTTGAGAAAGTGGAAACGTTAAAACTTACGAAACGTCTTATTTTCGTTGATATTGTTTAATATTGAGTGTAGAGACCGACACAGCTGACTCATTGAAGTGACTGAACCTTTCCTAACACCAGTATGAGGAAACTAAAGCAAGCAAGGACAGCACAATGATAAGGAACTTCATATGTCATAATATTCTAAATATGGTACGCACCTGGAGTAACTTCAAGACCTCGTTTATTGTCTCGTCCATAAAACGAAGGAATGCTGCTCTGCGGATGAGAGATGGTAAAATATCACAGCTCATTCATCCACAAGTATGCCATGATTAACACAAATATTCCAGTGAACTTACTGCGTATTCTCAGCTATTTCTCCAACAGCATTGCACGCATCTTCCTTCTCATCCATGTACGCGTTCTCAACTGTATACCTTATACAACAATATTATGACGTCACGCAACGTCATGGGATGTGACGTCATCAAGATAATTTGATACATCACGAGTTGTTACGTGACGTACCGTTATTTATTGCTACGATATATTGAAATATATTACCCTGCTACGGAATCATCGTCGCTGTCATCCCCCTGTTCTTCTTCAATATTTTCATCCTCGATCAGAAAAGTTGGGTCTCCTTCACCATTATAGTAAGTCTGATAGAGCGAAATAAAAAATTCGTTGATTTGACGTTAATTCAAGATGATATTTGATAAACAAGCTTCACAAGGCTTACCACAAAACCATCAGTTGAACGAAGAGTATTCAAAATGTGTGTCAAAATTGCAGGTAAGTAAGTGGCCATGTCTTGTTTGAGAAAGGTTGAGAGTGACGCAAAAAGCCCGTATCTAAATAACAATGCAAAAATTTGAAATTTTCTGGTCTTTTCTTTCCTAGGCTAGTCTCCAAGACTCACTTACACACATCTTCGTACATCAGGATCGTTTAACCTTTCAATTAATTCCTGCATAAGATTGAAAAATAAGTTTGAGATTGAACTGATAAGATACAAAAATTATACCTCAAGAAAAAATATCAGCTTTAAAAATTTTATATCCCTGAATCAACTCACCAAACTTATCTTTATCCATTCTTCCGCAATTGGATAAAAATGTTCCCTGCCCATAACCCGAGCGAGCATACCAACTGTGTCTGGAATGCAAAACACAAAACGTTCTCTTAGCTATGTGCTAAATAATCCTTTTCACTCCACATTATTATCAGCAATATTGTACAGTACTTAGTCTCTACACTTACCAATACACTGAGCTTGAATCTGACTGCCATCAAAAACTGGATTGCATATGTAACTCTGTTCATAATTGAGATAGAAAATGAAATAAAAACACATTATATCATTTTATAATGATGCGATATCAGTCGCCATATCAGAGACCAAAAGGTTTGAAATAAATACCTTGAGGATTTCAATCAAATTTGGAAAATATGGCAACATTTCCTTCCCTGCAGCACTTGCTGAAGGAATGAAAGAAAAGCATGTTGAAAACTTCAACTTTATAGATCGGTTTTTTATCCTACTTTGTTTTAAAATTTCCAGGTGCTATAGATTCAAAATGTTTTCAAACATTCTCACCTGCGGCTCCAACAGCGCTAACCGCCAGTCCCTTGATTCTTTCAGGCTAAAGACAGCAGATTTAGTGATCAAAATGACTATAAACTAAAGGTAGTAAATATTGCAATAGTTTCAAACCTGAGGAGTTGATAATGTGGTTAGCAATTGCTCCATAAGTGCCGGAAGATACGGCAATATTCCTTCACCTGCAAGAATCAACGATGGTTTAATAGCTCTGGTGGACTTCACAAGCACAAATCACTGTTCGACTTCAGAAATATCGTTATTTCTTACCCAAGTTTTCGCAAAATGTCTCCAAAGCGTAATATGTCCGAGATATGCCGGGAGGATCCGATTTACCAACGGCCTGTCCGAGATAGTCAAACAACAAGGGCAGAATAATGGCAGCAAATTTACTGATGTCTGGCTAGAAATAAATAAATTTGTTTGTTAGTATGACATATTGAATTACTTTAGAAAGTAATTCGTGCATAATGTCTAATATATACCGGAGCTTAGCAAGAGCAGTTCAGAACGAATTTAGGTTATATTAGTTACCATTGTATACCAGTTTAGAGCTGCTAACCATCCAGTATAAGTACAGTTATACTTTCGTTCAGAGCACTTGCATTTACAATATGAACAAGCGCACTATTTGTATGTACAGATAGATTGAAAAGCTACAGTGATGACCTTCATATTAATGTACTGTACCAGTGTACCTGTAAGTATTCTGCAAACTGTCCCAATGCAAATAAAGCAGCGTTTCTCACAACAATGTGATGGTCTGATAATGCTGAAATTTAAAAACATATCACTCCAGGTTTTCCCTTCACTGAGAGTTCACTAGCAATAGAATCAATCACTTCACACTGATACGAGAACGATAATAATTACCTTGACATACCACATGAAGGACTGTCTGCAAGTGCCTGAGAAATTGTAAAAAGAATCCCAAATATTTCATAATGAAAATAGGTCTGAAGCATGCAACTTTTACCACACAAGTCTTCTCATGCAGTTGATCGATTGACTCTTACTTCTCTTGCACAAAATCAGCACAGCCTTCAGCCAGAACTGCCAGCGATATTAATGCAGCCTTGCGGTGATATGGATTAGAGTGAGTTAATGCTGGTTCCACAAGCTGCATCTAGAACATCAAGAATCAAAGTGTCACACAACAAATTTCATTGGATTGCAATAAAAGGCTGCAGAATCAGGACATGTACTAGCACTGCAAATACTCACCAATGGTGGAAACAACTTCTCTGGCGCCAAATGAAGAGCAAGAACATCTACCACCTTGACAACAATTCAAAGAAAAATTAAAGTACTGTAATCTAATTATCCTGGCAATGTTCTGAAATGCACCTCATAACGTCAGTACCATGCTCTATCTAATGTCGGACAATTTTCTGAACCATACCTGTGCTGCAACTGCATTTGGTCGGCTGTCTTCAGCTTCAGTCAGACTTTCTGTATCCTCCTCATCCTCACAATCGCCATCAGCAACGTCTTCTTCACCTCGTGTCGCCATGATCGGAAACACGACTGACAGAATTGGAGACAATAACTTGTTCTTTAATATCACCTTAGATTTGACACGTATTATCCAGCTGATGAAGTGGAGAGCTTTAACTCTACTACTATCACCAAGTTCTGTGTTCATTGCAATATACAGACAGAACTCAACAAGGGATTTCACATGAGGAATAACAATTCCAACTTCAGAGTCGACCAACTCATCAAACACGTCCATACACTCACATGCCTTGTCCTAAAACAGAAATAACAACGCTTGCTTTATTACACATGATAAATCCTGTGGATGTAATCATGCAAATGGAAAACAAAACTCTATACCTCATCTGTCTGGACTAGATTCTTGATAATGACAATAATTTTTGGAATTAAAGGTCTTAAAAGATTCTAAAAAAACACAAGCACAGATCAATGAGTTCTGAGCATATAAATTAAATACATTATAGCTTTGCTATTTTTGTATTTAAGCTGGAAGTAAGATTTTCCAAGGAGATTATACAAGTCTAACAATTGATGCTGATTCATACTATTTCATCTTCACCAAGGTAAATAACCAAATTTGTGATAGATCTAAAGAGAAAACCAAAGTGAAAATAGCATATAGTCGCAACATGTCAAACAATTCATGCAGCAATTTGTGAATGAATCAATAAACCAACTTGGAATCGTACAGTACCTAACTGTATAGAAAGAAATATTTTCATTTTCTTGGTCCTCTAATGTTTTTGAAAAAATATGAAACAACGCTGGAAAGTGAGGCCTTAGCTACAAATGAAAAATATTACATTGCATGAATACAAGTAGATGAAGTTGAACAACGTAAAAAAAATTCAAGAGATGACTTCTTTAGATGTATACCTGTTCACCAACTGTTTCAGTAATGATACTAAGAACGTACATCGCCATCTTAAAATATTAAATGTTAATAATTACAAAAGTACTACAACAAGACATTGCATCACATTCACCATTCATACTCAAAGTCATTTATCAATTCTGACATGACAAATCAGCATAGAGCAATAGTCTGTCTCATCGATTACCTCTCTATGTCCTGGTTGTGGACTTTTGATATATTCATTGAGAAATTGAAATAATTGAGGCCACTGTTCGTTTGGTAACTCATGCTTTGCAATAGCACCAATCTATAACAAATTATAGAATTTTGAATACGGACAAGCGCCAGTGAAGTTGTACGGTAAGGATGTAATTTGAATACTGTAAAGTAAAAACCACTCAATACTCTCAGTAAAAACGCTAGTTATTTAACATGTAAGAGGCAAAACAATGTAAGCACACATTACTATTTGCGCTGTTGAGTGGCACACAATTCGCCTAAAAATATAAAACAAAATACAACATATTCTTGTACCATTGGTATTACACAAATGTCTACATGACTGCACTAACTAGTGTAGTATGATTTGGTACCATCAATGCGGTTCCAATGCTACTCACTCTGTTTCCCTGACAAGTACTTGCAAAACCGTAGGTTTCAACCTTTACAAAAAAAAATCCACTTAGAAATGCCAATTTTCAGCTGATAACTAATTGGAAACATTCAATTCAGTGTTCTTACGAATTGCGAAGTTCCAGGTTTAGTTTCAACCATTGTTTCACAACACGACGCCTTAGAAGTATTGCGGCATACTGCCTTGCCTAAATAAGACGCAAGTTATACAACTGCTAGTTCCTTGAGACTGGATCAGCCTTGATGACTATAAACTGGTACCAGCTAAACTAATGGTACTGTCCCCTACAGATACTATGGTATGGTATGGTATGAGATGGTATGGTATGGTGTGATATGAGAGTGTATAGTATGGTATAAGATAGTATGGTATGGTATGGTATAAGATAGTATGGTATGGTATGATATGGCATGGTATGGTATGGCATGGTATGGTATTGTGTGGTATTATAACTATAATTCTTAATTTTAGTGGGTCAAGTGGGATAGCAGTTAGTAACTTCAGAAGAACCTGTGATTGAGGGTCTCCAATAATAAAATATGTCTCCATGCATATTAACGTACACGACACTAGATAGTATCGTACCTGAGGACTTTGAGAAGAACTTAATACAGCCACCAATATTGGCACAATTTGATCGGTAGGATTTTGGAAGAAGGCTCTCAGCTCAGCCGTGGCCTGCAAATATTAGACAAGTAAGTCAAGTAAGATAAATAAGTTTGCACGCAATATTCAATCAATTTGAAACAGATTTCTTCACCTGTTTAATAATAGCGTTATCTGGAACAAGAAGTCTTCCTAAAATTTCTTCAAGTTCGGCGGCCATGCTTGATCCACGTTGTTCTCGTGTAACATAAAGTATTGAAATGGTCTATTTTGTATTTTCGTCTTTTTCGGTGTTGTTCGGGCTATCTTTATTAAAAACATATCGCTTGTATTATTATAAAATTTATAATTATTGAAATCAAGAGTGAAAATAAGACTTATAGATACCCTGAATATGAAACAGAATCAACAAAGATAAAACAATAAAAATGTGAAAGTCCGGTCCGAAGACAAGGAAGTCCAACCCCATATGGTCCAACATCCGCCGATCGGACTATTAATTAAAGGTAATACAACTTAAATCTTGTAATTTCCAAGCGTTTGTCTTACTATTAGGCATTTCCTATGCATATACTTGTTTGAGAGATTTTTGGGATTTTTTACATCCTTTCCAAAATTTTTTTTGCGTCGGCGGCTTTCCAATTTTTTTCTTTTACATACAAAGAAACAATGTTATTTTCATAATTATATGGGACGGATGTGGTTCGAATAAAAAAATTCTGTGAGTTAAAAAGCTGAAAAGTATCTACTCACTTACCCGTAGTTTCCCAGAGAAATTTTCTTGCTCCACAGCTGTCTTATAAAAAAATTTGTGTCGTTTTGCCTGGGGTAATTTCACATTATTTAACTGCAAATGTTTGCAATTATTGAATTCGTTAAAAACGATGTTGTTAATAATTAACTTTCTCATCAACCAATCGCATCAGACCTTGTTGGAGGTGCTACATGACCCTCTTAAAAAAATTGACAATATTTTTAACAAGCGTGTTTTGCCTCATCTTCTCGCAGCTTAAAATCGTATCTGGCTATCCTCGATCCAGATGAAACTTTAACAATGCAAGTTCGTTGGTCTGAACTTCAAAAAAAATTGCCACTTCGTCACTTCGATCGTTAAAGAAGCTGAGCTTTACGCCGTACGCCCACAATTTTTTGACCAGCGCAGACAAAATTCCACTGCAAAATTCCCATCACTGATTCCCACCTTCCCACCTCTCGACAGTGGGTAAATTTTTTTTGTCCAATAGGATTAGTGATTCGTTGTCATGTGACAGTACGAGGGCGAGGCATTTTCAAAATTTAAATTTCGTTAAGTTCTGGTTTGCTGCTTGAGAACAGAATTGCTGTAAAAAGTTTAATAAATTCATTAAATTCAGTTTTTTAAAACTGTTTTTTTAAGGCTGACAAAGAAAAGAGGTATGTTCTTGTGTTTTATTGTAAAGTACTCCACATTCATGGCCTAAAAGTGAAAATTTCTGTGTTGAATTTGACCTCGTGTTCGGCCATATTTTGGCTGCGTCCGTGTTGAAAAATTTTCGACGTTAAATCTTCAGCAATGTTTTTGGTTATTCGCAAAGAAGTGCTTGGATATGATATTCTGATTGTGCTTTAGGTTGAAATTGCTTTACAATAACTGTTAATTTCTGTCGTTTTAGGCTTATTGCGAGCAAGATAAATCGCTTCTCAAAGCTATATTCAAGACTGAAAAAGTCAAATGCATTGAAGAGTTCGAAAAATCATCACTACCTTGCTCCATAAAAGGTAAAAGTTAGATGCTTTATAATGTATATTACATTTCCTTTTCTCGTACTTTATTAGTAAAATATGAAATGGTATTTTTCTTCCCGTTTATTTTTCGTAAATATGGAAAAGACATGGATAAATGTACAACATGTAGTAACTATACTGCTGACTATATTGACTAGTGAAGCGACGAAACTGCTTAGCATAAAATAATTCTTCTTACAAAAGAATTTCTGGCGAAAAAGCCGCTAATGAATTGTAGAATTGTACAAAATCGTGAACAAGAATAATAATCTTTTAATTCGTGGTTGCATATATTTTGTGTAAAGCCGAGAAAGAAATGATTGAGCAGGAGTAGTCTGATGCCCTGGTTTTATTGATTAAACAATTTTGATTCAAAATACTTGAAATGCATTTACATGTAAAATAAAACTTGTGTCTTATTACAGTGAAGCAATTCAAGTAGTGACACATTTTTTGATAAATATATATACGTTATGTTCTGACAGATTACTGTTCAAATGTGCACAACTATCAAGGCCAAAAACTGAAGCGGATGACCAACTCATGATGAGCAACTGTGGAGCATATCAACACAAATCAACCCTGGCAAATGTCGAAAGAAACAATGGAAAGATAAGTGCATTTACAATATTTCATGCAATACGGTTCATTCTATGCTTTTCGTTTCGCTTTCCGGCAGAGTCAATTTTTTCTGTAGCGTTCATTTTTTCGGTAGCGTCCATTTTTCCGTAGCGTTCATTTTTTCGGTAGGTTCATTTTTTCGGTAGCGTCCATTTTTTCCGTAGCGTTATTTTTTCGGTAGCGTTCATTTTTTCGGCAGCGTCCATTTTTCGGAGCGTTCATTTTTTCGGTAGGTTCATTTTTTCGGCAGCGTCCATTTTTTCGGTAGCGTTCATTTTTTCGGCAGCGTTCATTTCTCTAAACTTAAGGTCCCCTGTTAACGGCGGAAGGTATGCTGAAATATGCTACTAGTACTTTCCTGTTTGTTGATATGGCTTTTCGTTTCGCTAAATTGCGGCAGCGTTCATTTCTCCAAACGTATAAGTCCCCTGTTAACGGCGGAAGGTATGCTGAAATATGCTACTAGTACTTTCCTGTTTGTTGATATGGCTTTTCGTTTCGCTAAATTGCGGCAGCGTTCATTTCTCCAAACGTATAAGTCCCCTGTTAACGGCGGAAGGTATGCTGAAATATGCTACTAGTACTTTCCTGTTTGTTGATATGGCTTTTCGTTTCGCTAAATTGCGGCAGCGTTCATTTCTCCAAACGTATAAGTCCCCTGTTAACGGCGGAAGGTATGCTGAAATATGCCACTAGTACTTTCCTGTTTGTTGATATGGCTTTTCGTTTCGCTAAATTGCGGCAGCGTTCATTTCTCCAAACGTATAAGTCCCCTGTTAACGGCGGAAGGTATGCTGAAATATGCCACTAGTACTTTCCTGTTTGTTGATATGGCTTTTCGTTTCGCTAAATTGCGGCAGCGTTCATTTCTCCAAACGTATAAGTCCCCTGTTAACGGCGGAAGGTATGCTGAAATATGCTACTAGTACTTTCTTGTTTGTTGATATGGCTTTTCGTTTCGCTAAATTGCGGCAGCGTTCATTTCTCCAAACGTATAAGTCCCCTGTTAACGGCGGAAGGTATGCTGAAATATGCTACTAGTACTTTCCTGTTTGTTGATATGGCTTTTCGTTTCGCTAAATTGCGGCAGCGTTCATTTCTCCAAACGTATAAGTCCCCTGTTAACGGCGGAAGGTATGCTGAAATATGCTACTAGTACTTTCCTGTTTGTTGATATGGCTTTTCGTTTCGCTAAATTGCGGCAGCGTTCATTTCTCCAAACGTATAAGTCCCCTGTTAACGGCGGAAGGTATGCTGAAATATGCTACTAGTACTTTCTTGTTTGTTGATATGGCTTTTCGTTTCGCTAAATTGCGGCAGCGTTCATTTCTCCAAACGTATAAGTCCCCTGTTAACGGCGGAAGGTATGCTGAAATATGCTACTAGTACTTTCCTGTTTGTTGATATGGCTTTTCGTTTCGCTAAATTGCGGCAGCGTTCATTTGTCCAAACGTATAAGTCCCCTGTTAACGGCGGAAGGTATGCTGAAATATGCTACTAGTACTTTCCTGTTTGTTGATATGGCTTTTCGTTTCGCTAAATTGCGGCAGCGTTCATTTCTCCAAACGTATAAGTCCCCTGTTAACGGCGGAAGGTATGCTGAAATATGCTACTAGTACTTTCTTGTTTGTTGATATGGCTTTTCGTTTCGCTAAATTGCGGCAGCGTTCATTTCTCCAAACGTATAAGTCCCCTGTTAACGGCGGAAGGTATGCTGAAATATGCTACTAGTACTTTCCTGTTTGTTGATATGGCTTTTCGTTTCGCTAAATTGCGGCAGCGTTCATTTCTCCAAACGTATAAGTCCCCTGTTAACGGCGGAAGGTATGCTGAAATATGCTACTAGTACTTTCCTGTTTGTTGATATGGCTTTTCGTTTCGCTAAATTGCGGCAGCGTTCATTTCTCCAAACGTATAAGTCCCCTGTTAACGGCGGAAGGTATGCTGAAATATGCCACTAGTACTTTCCTGTTTGTTGATATGGCTTTTCGTTTCGCTAAATTGCGGCAGCGTTCATTTCTCCAAACGTATAAGTCCCCTGTTAACGGCGGAAGGTATGCTGAAATATGCTACTAGTACTTTCTTGTTTGTTGATATGGCTTTTCGTTTCGCTAAATTGCGGCAGCGTTCATTTCTCCAAACGTATAAGTCCCCTGTTAACGGCGGAAGGTATGCTGAAATATGCTACTAGTACTTTCCTGTTTGTTGATATGGCTTTTCGTTTCGCTAAATTGCGGCAGCGTTCATTTCTCCAAACGTATAAGTCCCCTGTTAACGGCGGAAGGTATGCTGAAATATGCTACTAGTACTTTCCTGTTTGTTGATATGGCTTTTCGTTTCGCTAAATTGCGGCAGCGTTCATTTCCCCAAACGTATAAGTCCCCTGTTAACGGCGGAAGGTATGCTGAAATATGCTACTAGTACTTTCTTGTTTGTTGATATGGCTTTTCGTTTCGCTAAATTGCGGCAGCGTTCATTTCTCCAAACGTATAAGTCCCCTGTTAACGGCGGAAGGTATGCTGAAATATGCTACTAGTACTTTCCTGTTTGTTGATATGGCTTTTCGTTTCGCTAAATTGCGGCAGCGTTCATTTGTCCAAACGTATAAGTCCCCTGTTAACGGCGGAAGGTATGCTGAAATATGCTACTAGTACTTTCCTGTTTGTTGATATGGCTTTTCGTTTCGCTAAATTGCGGCAGCGTTCATTTCTCCAAACGTATAAGTCCCCTGTTAACGGCGGAAGGTATGCTGAAATATGCTACTAGTACTTTCTTGTTTGTTGATATGGCTTTTCGTTTCGCTAAATTGCGGCAGCGTTCATTTCTCCAAACGTATAAGTCCCCTGTTAACGGCGGAAGGTATGCTGAAATATGCTACTAGTACTTTCCTGTTTGTTGATATGGCTTTTCGTTTCGCTAAATTGCGGCAGCGTTCATTTCTCCAAACGTATAAGTCCCCTGTTAACGGCGGAAGGTATGCTGAAATATGCTACTAGTACTTTCCTGTTTGTTGATATGGCTTTTCGTTTCGCTAAATTGCGGCAGCGTTCATTTCTCCAAACGTATAAGTCCCCTGTTAACGGCGGAAGGTATGCTGAAATATGCCACTAGTACTTTCTTGTTTGTTGATATGGCTTTGCGTTTCGCTAAATTGCGGCAGCGTTCATTTCTCCAAACGTATAAGTCCCCTGTTAACGGCGGAAGGTATGCTGAAATATGCCACTAGTACTTTCTTGTTTGTTGATATGGCTTTTCGTTTCGCTAAATTGCGGCAGCGTTCATTTCTCCAAACGTATAAGTCCCCTGTTAACGGCGGAAGGTATGCTGAAATATGCCACTAGTACTTTCTTGTTTGTTAATATGGCTTTTCGTTTCGCTAAATTGCGGCAGCGTTCATTTCTCCAAACGTATAAGTCCCCTGTTAACGGCGGAAGGTATGCTGAAATATGCCACTAGTACTTTCCTGTTTGTTGCTATGGCTTTTCGTTTCGCTAAATTGCGGCAGCGTCCATTTTTTCGGTAGCGTTCATTTTTTCGGTAGCGTTCATTTTTTCGGTAGCGTCCATATTTTCCGTAGCGTTCATTTTTTCGGTAGCGTTCATTTTTTCGGCAGCGTCCTTTTTTCGGAGCGTTCATTTTTTCGGTAGGTTCATTTTTTCGGTAGCGTTCATTTTTTCGGCAGCGTCCATTTTTTCGGTAGCGTTCATTTCTCTAAACTTAAGGTCCCCTGTTAACGGCGGAAGGTATGCTGAAATATGCCACTAGTACTTTCTTGTTTGTTAATATGGCTTTTCGTTTCGCTAAATTGCGGCAGCGTTCATTTCTCCAAACGTATAAGTCCCCTGTTAACGGCGGAAGGTATGCTGAAATATGCCACTAGTACTTTCTTGTTTGTTAATATGGCTTTTCGTTTCGCTAAATTGCGGTAGCGTTCATTTCTCTAAACTTAAGGTCCCCTGTTAACGGCGGAAGGTATGCTGAAATATGCCACTAGTACTTTCCTGTTTGTTGATATGGCTTTTCGTTTTGCTAAATTGCGACAGCGTCCATTTTTTCGGTAGCGTTCATTTCTCTAACGTTTTTTTGGTAGCGTCCATTTTTCAATTAGACCAATAATTTCTTGTTTAAGATTTTTGCTGCGTTTCTGTTGATTGGGTAAAGATATAGAAAGGAGATTGTTGTCATAATGCAGCATTTGCGACAGTGCCGTGGTACGTTTTCGCTAATTACAGTTATGTTTTGCCAGGTTATAACGAAAACAGTAAGAAATCTTATGATGAGCGATCGTGGATCATGGCATCACGAAGAAGAGCTGTACAGATTGGCAAATGTCGAAAGAAGCATTGAACAGAAAGTGCATTTGACCAGAAGACTGCACTAACATTCGCTCTAAATCAAGATTGCTGAAAGGCCACGTGAGATAAGGGAGCAGCATCTTCATAAAATGCTGATATTTCATCTGATACATATAATTAATATTGTGCAACATTGGACGTATATACAGTGCGTCAGAAATAATGTCACCGCGTGAGGAAAGTGAGAATTAAACAACTTTTTATGGAAATACAGCGGATATTACCGATGAAATAAGAAGTTAACAATGCTGGCTATAGCATTTCGTTCCAATTTAGCTGCTATCCATTTATATGAATGACGGTGTAATAAACTTTTAAGAATTGGAAATGGTCAAATCTCAAGTGTATTAAAACGAAATGACTGTAAAGTAAGTTCTCCCCGTGGCAAACATTCATTTCATATTACTGAAATGTGGATTTGAATTGATGCTTTATCATGGTTGCTGGCCAGCTCGCAGCTGAACAACCTAGCCCAGTGGTGCTGGAGTCGTAGACGATAAGAATTAAGTCCACTGCGGGTCGTCGAACGTTGTCAAAACAGTTGCTATACTTGACACAAGCTACTAGCTTAAATCGGAATGGTGGACTTTCTGAATGAGAGCAAACTCGTAAAAAAACATCACCAAAGTACAACAATCTTTTCAACAAAATCCAAGAGTCAGTGCTCTGGCGTAATCCAACAAAAATGTCAAAGTCCCACATGATCCAGCACGACGTGTAGCATTTTGCACATGGCTCAGTTGTGCAAGGAGATGCTCACTTCTGGCCTAATCTTGTCATCGGCGATAAAGCATCAATAAAGCCTGATTCTCATATGTCACCGACGGTCGGCGATGTATTGTTTGTGGTCATTGACGAAGAAGATTTATACAAAATAACAAAGATTCAATATGAGAATCAGGCTTAACGTCAAACAAAGAATGAAGTGTGTTATCGCAACATCGCGTGGAAATCCGAATCAACGGATGGTAAAAGTAAGTTATATAATTGCTTTATATTATTAACAGGTAATCAGATATTTATGAATGTTGAAAGCTGGGGTAAATCAGTTTTATTAACAGTAGAGAATATGTTCGTCCCGGTCTCCTGGATGTTCTTTTAAGAATAATGATAGTTGATATTACAATGTACGGTACACTACGATTGTACTAAGACAAAATACATTTTCGTCAAGAAAAAAATCTTGGAGAATTTCAAAAAAGTGAAAAAAGTAAATTTTTCCGTCTCAAGAAAATCACCCTGTCAAATTTTTGTGAAAAAAATTATTAAGGTAAGTTAAACATTAGTTTTTTAAAGTTTTTGTCAGACATTTTTTAATTTTCAGTCTTTTGCGGAGGCACATGTTTTTAAATTTTTTTTTACTTGTGCTTTTTTTTAATTTTCAAGTACTTTTTTGAAGCAAAGAATTGTTCAAATGTTTCTCAATTTTTTTTACTTCCAATTTTTTTCAAATTTACAGTCCTACTTGAAGACTGAGACTCTTACAAATCATACTGAAATTTTTAAGGCTAATTTTTTTGGCATTGCCAGTACTTGAAACATTTGTGCTATGATTGAGAGACCAAGGTCCTAACCACTAGATCACTGCGTCATTTGTCGAAAGCCTATTGTTCTTTATTTGACCACAGGAACCTGCGGTGAAAGGCTACACTTTTTTATATTACTTAATACCTTTTTGGTAGGATCTTATAATTAGATAATATAACAATTTAAATAAGTTCACTTTAATCTTCATGATTGATTTTCTCTTCTAAAACGCACACAACCTTAAAGCATGCCTGTGCCTTAATTAGAGCACTATCTTTCCATAAGTTAATTACATGCAGCGCAAGTGAAACTAATGGTTACAGTGCGATTGTTTTGTATTTTTGATGAAGTTAAGTCTGATTTCACAGGTCACAAATTAAAATTTGAGGAAAATGTTAATTCAGATTCATTAGAATGTTTCAACACTTGTCACTTATTTCACAGCTGAAATTGTACTCCAAATCTCCAACATAACGCAACAGATATTAAATAACTCTACTTCTCTTAAGCTGCATTTACACAGTACCATCAACATCTTCATTTCGATCATGAAGCGACAATTAGTAAATGCTTATTAATTAAATAGCTAGATTTGGCATATTCAGGGCTCGGAAATTAAAAAAGTGCACTGTCTTTCATAATTTCATTAACTTCCAAATTTCAACCGAAATGGTATGGATGTAAGGTTTCAGCATCGAAAATCATCAATTTTGGCCAAAATGGTAGGGATACATCATACGTACCTGACATTTTAGAAAATCATCAATTTTGAAAGTGAATAAACAATTTTGTTCAATTTATGGAAATTCCTGCCTTACTTGATGGAAATTTCAAATTTGAAAGTGGGAGCATTGACTCGACGACTTTCGAGACTTATTTTGGCCATGTTTTTAAAGTCAACTGAAGAAGCCACACCCTTCAATAACCATCCATGCACCACCATGTCCATGACTCCACCTGATAATTGACGTCACTGAACTCACAGCGCAACTGGAGTTACTGGACTAAGTTTCATTGATGTGAAAATTTTTAAAATATTTCACAAGAAAGGAAGAAAATATTCTGCTAAATTGATTTATAACCTATTTGAATGGCTCAAAAACGTGTCGCTGTTATCGGCGCTGGTGCCGCGGGGCTCGCGATGTGTAGATATCTTGTGAATGAGCCACAAATCGACTTTGTTGCCTTCGAAAAAGCCAACGCAGTTGCAGGAATATGGCGTTACACGAAAGAAAATGGCAAAGCGATTAATGAACATGATATTACCCCGATGTACAAGAACCTTAGGTATTGTTTCATTAATACTGAGGCACTGAGCCCTGTTACAAAATGTGCTACATCAAAATATTAGCATAGATGAACACAAACGCTGGTAGACTGGCTGTCCAAATAATATTTTTCAAGGGTTATTAACTAAAAATTCATGAGAAATGATTATGTTCGATTTTTACAGGACAAATTTACCCAAACAGGTGATGGCGTTTCCTGATTTACCATTTCCAAATGAACTACCATCATTTATAACAAACCAAGACGTGGTGCAATACTTAGATACATATGCAGAATGCTTTGGTCTCAAGAAGTATATCAAATTGAACCATTTGGTTACCTCAGTGAAGCCGATAATTGATGGAAGTGATGCAGAACCAAGTTGGGATGTTGTTGTGAAAGATTTAAAAACTGAAGCAGTTGAGAAATTTGTTTTTGATGCAGTGGTTGTCTGCAATGGGTAAACAGATTGACCTACTTTGTGTGTATTTAGTTTTTTTGGAAGCATTAAGAGCAATTATGTGTGATTTCACCTGATGTTGTTTCAACTGTTCTTTTCTAGCCATTTTGCAGTTCCAAAGTTTCCAGAGTTCCCTGGAATGGACACATTTCCTGGAAATGTGATCCATAGTCTTGACTATGACAAACAAGACAACTACCAAGATGAAACAGTTGTTGTGCTAGGTGCTGGTTCTTCTGGGCTGGATATAGCTATGGAACTTTCACAGGTTTCCAAGAAAGTTTACCTGGTACATTTATATAACAAGATCGCAAGTGAATTGCCAAAAAATGTCCAGGAGATCAGTGGCACGATAACTGCTTGTTTTGCTAATGGTAGTGTTGAGATTAACCATGATGAATTATTAGAAAAAGTGAATGCAATTATTATATGCACTGGCTACCACTATTCATTCCCATTTTTGAAACAAGAATGTGGGATTAATGTAAAAAATAATGCTATCTTTTCATTGTACAAACATATCTTTTGTACAAAATATCCAAGTTTAGCATTTGTTGGAATTTGCATTAGGATATCTCCATTTCCATTCTTCAGTGCACAAGCGCAGTGCATCGCATCAGTTTTATGTGGAAGGAAAACGTTGCCCAGTTTTGACGAAATGGTAAAAGATGAAGAGTCGGATTATCAGGACAGGTTACAACAGGGAATTACAAAACATTTATTAGGCCCTGAGCGACAATTTAAGTACTGTACTATGCTTGCGGAAATGACAGAAGTTCCTTGTGCAATATCTCAGACAGTTCATTCATTATTTGTTTATACTTGCAAAATTAGATCACAAAGATTAGCCACTTACAAAAACTCTAACTTTGTACTTAACGGAAATGAATGGCAAACGGTGAAAAATGTTATATAACATAAATTTGATTAATTAAATTTTGATCATATCTTGGAAGAGAGACATTCATTTAGAGTTTTGTTGGTTGAAATAAATTTTTATTCAAACCATATCCATTCCATATATGTTTATAATAACAGAGGTTTTTTGCATGAAAAAATGATAGATTAGAAAAAAAGTTTTGGAAAGAACGTGAAAGAGATTATCGAGCTTTATGCCACTTGCTGACAGCAATGCCTCAAGGCATGCAAAGACTGGCAAACTAGCTGTGATATTCATATTCATAGATTACAAGCTAACTTGGCAAAGGGACACTTGCTATTCGAAGAACACCCCCCCCCCCCACATTTATTTCACATTCTTTATTGTTTATCTTCTTTGATCGAGACACTATATTTGTACAATTTATTACATTGGATATTTAATTTAAATTTACATGACTAAATTTTAAATGTTAAAACTCTATATGATATTAGTTATGTATAAAATCATGGTACATTGATAGACTTATATAGCTATTTGTGGTAAAATTGTTCTTTGTTCATTTGTTATAGACAATATAAGATGATGTTACCTGAGAGGCGAGATTGGTCTTTCACGCTCCAATTGTGCGGAGAGATCTCTTACCTTTTCTGCCCAATACTCACTGCTCTGTTGCAACTGGGATGAAAGCTGCAGCATAATGATAAAAAAATAAAAAATTATAAACTTTGTTTCATATCAACACTCTTTCTTCTTTCACTACCTGCTACCAGCCACTGTCTCAGAAATAGTTGCAAGTATTACTGCCATTTTTTTACCTCTCCAACACGTTGAATCCAAAATGATTTATCCAGAGTCATGGGATCCTTGACGCCAGTCTTGCTGAGTTCTTTTCGCAATGCATTTCGTATCTGGAAACAAAAATAAAGAAAATATAAGCAACAAATAAAGAAGAAGGAAGATGGCAAATTTTTCTGAAACTGCTACCTTTTCTGTTGATGCAGACTTTGAGCTAAGAAAAAAATAAAATTATTAGGATACAATTTTGGCACGAGAACTATTTAAGATATAAATTAGTATGATTTGTACTAGTAAACCTGCTGTTGTATTTTACTCTTCAAGACAATTAGTTGGTATTTGAGTATTAATGGTTAAACAGGTCCTGCTGATATCCATTACCCATAGTTATATTTTATGTGCAATTGTTATGTAAACTAGATCCACATGAAAGTGCATGCAGAGATAGATCAGTGTCCCACCACAAACCAAGATACACTTACAGTCCTCGTTCTAATGCTGATATATATGCTGAGTCGTTGAATCCAAATGAGTCAAACTAAAATAAGACATGAAGTTATACTTAAAGGATGAGGAATGAAGAAACTTAGAAGTTGGTCATGCACCTACCAATACTGAGTTGTCTGAATTTAGTACAAGATCATCTTTAATATTGTCTAATTGACTCTTCAGATCAAGGATGGTTTGACTTCGAGCATCAAGCTGAAGCATTAGGTTCTAGGTAAGAAGGAAGCATCGTTACATTAGAGTTGTCTTAACCATGTTGAAAAAGAATATTCATAACATATCTCACCTTTCTTGCAGTGCGTTCTCGATCGATTATCTCATTTTGTCGAAGTCTTTCCTTTCCCAAGTTATTTACCTGGCAAAGAGATCATTAAGTAAACAACCAGCCCCTGAACATAAACAATTCAGTTCAAACTCATTTAGATGCCTAGCCAACCTAAATATTATTAATATTATAGTAGTATTTATTATAATAAATAAGCATTATATAACAAATAAGCAAAAACAAAACCAAGGTGAATTTTCAAATCATAATATCTTCAAATTTCAGTAATAATATCTTCACAAAATGAAATGTATGACAAACCTTGATCGTTTTGTGTTTAAACTTCTCAACTCACCCTTTGGTTTAATTCCTTATTTGCTTCAATATTCATCTGAAGTTGATCGTGCAAATCTTCCAACCTTTGAGAGCGATTCATCGCTTCCTGCTCCTGATTAAGACTGTAAAAACATTATTATAACCATAAGAAGATATATTCTCAACATAAGACCTATTTTATATTCTCAAAATGCAAGCATGTGTGTTTCTTGATATAATTCAATCATACATACGCATTTTCTTCCAGGTGAGCGCGAAGCTGCTGGACAACTATCTCTTGCTCAGCTGAGCGAGCTTTCAACGCCTGTAGAGAAGAAATGAAATCGAAAAATACAGAATAAGAACAACGGTTAATTTATCATGCACGGTTTGTGCCTTTATAAACAACGACATTCACTGACCTTATATTGTTCATTCATTAATCGTAGTTCCTCTGCAAAAAAATAGTGTTAAAGTATAGATAATAAATACAGACTATATAATGGTGATTGACTGATATCTGTTATTGAATCATATTAAACTCACCTATCTCAGCCTTGCAAGAGCTGTTGGTCCTTTTCAACGAGTCGTTAGTTTCCATAAGTTGTCTAGTAAATGAAAATACAGAGATTTTTGAAAATCATCATCCGAGGTTCGAACTGTGGGCCTGCTGTGGGTTATAAACATGCAAGTGACAAAAAAGCACAATTAAGAAACTAATACATACTCTTTATCAGCCTGTAAGGACACTATATTTTCACTTTGTTCTCTATAAAAACGAGGAAAGTTAGTCACCCTGATCACTACAATGAATATCATTAACATATTTCTGCATTTATATTCATTTGGCCGACCTTAATTTTGTAGCCAGTTTTGAATTTCCATCCCTAGTAAAATAATATTGAACACAAATAAATAAACAACTGGATTACAACAACTCTTTGTGACACTCTGTTATACACAAGCTATAAAATATTTGATATCAAGAGAGTGAAGAGACATATTTTACTCTTCCAAAAATACGAATTGAAGACAGCTTATCTCCACCTCCCCCCTCTGAGTGACCTCCACCTCCCCCCTCTGAGTGACCTCCCCCTCTGAGTGACCTCCACCTCCCCCTCTGAGTGACCTCCACCTCCCCCCTCTGAGTGACCTCCACCTCCCCCCTCTGAGTGACCTCCACCTCCCCCCTCTGAGTGACCTCCAACTCCCCCTCTGAGTGACCTCCACCTCCCCCTCTGAGTGACCTCCACCTCCCCTCTGAGTGACCTCCACCTCCCCCTCTGAGTGACCTCTACCTCCCCCTCTGAGTGACCTCCACCTCCCCCTCTGAGTGACCTCCACCTCCCCCTCTGAGTGACCTCCACCTCCCCCTCTGAGTGACCTCCACCTCTCCCTCTGAGTGACCTCCACCTCCCCCCTCTGAGTGACCTCCACCTCCCCCCTCTGAGTGACCTCCAACTCCCCCCTCTGAGTGACCTCCACCTCCCCCTCTGAGTGACCTCCACCTCCCCCTCTGAGTGACCTCCACCTCCCCTCTGAGTGACCTCTACCTCCCCCTCTGAGTGACCTCCACCTCCCCCCTCTGAGTGACCTCCACCTCCCCCTCTGAGTGACCTCCACCTCCCCCTCTGAGTGAGCCTCAAACATTCATGCATAATTACTCTTAAACTAAAGATTGACTGTTCATCCCCCTGGGAGTGATTCTTACTTTTGTTCTTTCACCCATTGATTGATATTCTCCACAATGACTTCACTCTCTTTCTGCAGACGATCACGATGTGCCCGAGTGTCGTCCAACGTGTTGTGCAGTGAATGAATCTAAAACAACAAACAACAAACTCGGTTAAGATAATCCACTCTTTCAAACATCGTTCCATTATGCATGTTGCCTGGAAAATCTTGCTTATAGAATACCTCCTCCTGACAGCCGTGATGCTGCTTGGTAAACTCGTGATATTCCTGTCGAGTTCTTTCGCTCTGTCGTACAAAAAAAATTGACATAAATTCGACGCCGGGTTTGCGTGGCTTAGGAAGAGATGTATCCACACATAATGATCCATATGGTACAAGCCCTAGGAAAGCATTTACCTCATCCAACGCAAGACGACATTTTTCTTGCAATGATGCATGTTCAACCTTCAACACAACCATTTGTTCCTGAAGCTGGTTTAGTTCATCTGTTTGGTTCTTGTTTCGCTCTTGGCTCGTAGAAAGTTCACTTTTTAACATCTCAGCAGTACGATTCAGTTTCGAAGCCTTGAAGTGATGAGGATGTACTCCGTAAACCCGTAATCATTTATGAACAATTTTGAAAATTTTTGAAAGTCCATGCAATAAAAGATTTACCTCTTCGCTGGACGCTTTATGCCGTTCTTGAGCTTTCTTAAGATCACTTTTTAAACGCTTTGCC
Source organism: Dendronephthya gigantea (assembly GCF_004324835.1). Lineage (NCBI taxonomy): Eukaryota > Metazoa > Cnidaria > Anthozoa > Malacalcyonacea > Nephtheidae > Dendronephthya > Dendronephthya gigantea. The sequence goes on from NW_021163090.1 coordinate 550,581, forward strand.
CTGTCATCAACATTCACAATCTGTCACAAAGTTACAAACAAAAGAGTAAAGATGACGTTTAGATTCCTCAGCCACATAATATAGCTGCAAAATTGACGCTAAAGTAGATCGTAAAGTTGTATCTTTTACATGCAGTTGTCTTTAATTTTTACTCAACTTAGCAGTATTGTACGATTGTACCTGCTGTTGAAGACCTGTGTTCTGTTGTTTCAACACAACTAGTTCTTCTCTGGTCGTCGCCAGTTCCTTGAATTTCTCATTCAACTACACGAACCAAAAAACGTCACGAGGACTTGTCAAGTATAACAATAAAGAATTCAAAACTGTTTCATATGTTTGCAAACTTTCATATAAACCTGCGCATTTATTTCTTTGCGATTTTCTTCAGTTTTTATCAAGTGGACTTTAACGTTTTGTAAGTTTCTTTCTAAGATCACAATCTGTAGAGAAAATGTCGAAAAGACAGAATGTCAGGAACTGGTACTAACTACTGCAGGAACAACTCACGTTTCACGTCACTTACTCGTGATTGCGATTCCCGGCTATTTTTGTTTGAACTATCCAACTCTTTCTGCATTTCAAGTAATCTCTCTTCATAACGACTTATCTACGAAAATCATTATCGATAAATGATGATCAATCAATAATGTCAAATGATGATCAATCAATAATGTCAAACATAAATGATGATCAATCAATAATGTGTTCATCAATCAATAATCCATGAATTATATGTCAAATCTTGACGATCAACCCACTTTACCAAGATGAGAATAACAGTCCCTGAATTACCTCGCCTGTGTTTTCTTTGATTTTATTTTGTGCTGAGAGAACGTCAGCCCGCAACACCCGAATATCACCATCCTTTGAACCAATCTACATGACATGCGCAAGAAAATAAAACAGCAATTATAAAACTAGACAGGACTCTATAGATAATGTCACTCTGGAAGAAATTCATTGTTACCTCTTCCGCTAAAGCTCTGTTCTTTTCCAAAACTGAACCAAGTTCGGTTTTCAAGGCGCTCACACTTTTTTCTTTATCCCGGATCTACAAACACAGACAAAACTATTCAGAATGGACACCTATATCTTAGTATAGGATGCATCATGATACGTGCATCAGCGAGGAAGAGTCGCTGCTAGTCAGTAGGAATCCTGACAGCTCAAGTTTATGTCCGTGTAAAGAAACGTGAATCAACTTCACCTCAATTTTCTTTTCCTCCAGTTTTTGAATAAGCGAAGATATTTTTTGTTCCTTCTCTTGCATTGCGTCCAGATAAGTATTAACCTGAAACAGAAACATCTGCCTTAGGAAAAAGTCGTGGAAAGATATCTATTACTCATTGATAGTAGATTATTTTCCTTGCAAATTTAAAGTCGCCATGATGTCGAGTTTATTTCTTTTTCATTCAGCTAAATTCTGTACCTGTTTGTTCATAATCTCAAGCTGTTTATTCGCTTCTTCTAACTTCATCAAAAATCCTCTTTTTTCTTGGGCTTGTGAATCGATCTACACAAAAACGACTGCTCGGGAACCGCGCCAAGTAATTCCGATGGCGAGTCAATAAAAAACAAACGATATTTTCCTTACCTTTGTCAAAAGCGAGTTAATTTCATCTTGGGCCTTCTTAAGCTCATCATCACGCTGTTGAGTGAAAGCTTCTTGTTTTCTCAACTAAAGCAAATAGTTTATAATATAAATATCATCTTTGCTCTTTAGTATCACGAGGTGGAATGACTTACTAAAGCTGTAGTGTCTTGGTGGCGTTCCTGTAATTGATGAAGATCATTTTTCATCTGTTCAAGAAGATCTTCGAGTCCATGAATCTATCAAACAAAGCAGAGGTTACCAGCGGATTGTAGTTGATGGCGAGGGACAGAGATCCAGCGGGATCCTGTGATATCCATTAAAAGAAACACAAAGAGAAAATAACATCAAAAATCATTGAAAACTTTCTTACTTTTTCGTTGTTTACTTGTCTTTCATGGAGTTCTTTGTTAAGTTCCAACTGACTCTTACGATTTATCTTCTCCATCCTCACGAGCTCCGCAACCTTTTGCCGAAGTTGTTCTTCCAAATGAACATTCTTTTGATCCAGTAAAGTCAACCTCTCACTGCTTCTTGCAAACTGGAAATAAATGTTTACAAACCATCTGTGAAAGTCGACGAGATGCACACACACCATGCATGCATGTATCTTCACAATAAACTAGCTAATGATGATTCAGGTAAAACTAAAGAAGAACAACCGCAGAGTTTTTACCTCTTGTGATAGAGTCTTGTTTTGAAGCCTCAGGTTGACGAGCTCTTCGTTGACCAAATTAATTTTCATGTTGGAGTTCTTTCTCTGGAAAAATGTTGAACGTTGTAAGCCATTGATTTCACACGCAAGACTAAAAAAATTAACAATTATTACTTCGTTTACCTCAAGTTCCAATTTCGCGCAATCAGCGCTGGTTACAGCCAACTGACTTTGGAGTTCTTGCAACCTTTCTTCGTACTCAGAAATCTGAAAAGCAAAGATGAAAAATGTAAGTCTATCATTCTTATATTAATGATAGATGTCCACTTATGGACTAACTCACCTGGTCTTTGTGTTTCTTAAGGTCTTTCTCTTTACCGGATAATTCATCCTCGAGAGCTTTCACATTTTTCGTCAACCGCGAAATCTCATCTTTGTTATTTGCTTCGTCGTTTTTCAGCAAACTCAGCTGATTGGTCAGCTCCTCAACTGTATGTTCATACTCTGAAACCTGACAACATACGTTACAGAGTAGTTGATCAAGCATCAAATCTTTATGTGCTGGTAAATTGGCCATTAACGAGAAAACAATCATGATCTTATAAAACCAACCTCGTCTCTATATTTCAGCTTCTGTTCCTCTAATTCGCTGGACGCCTTTCGACAGACTTCATTTTCTCGAGATAGCTATTGAACAAAAATAGAAGATATATAATCTTTAAATTGCCGCCTATAATGAGGTCACGTTGAATGAAAAATAGTTTTCAAGCTAGGCCATGCCACAGAAGAGAGTGCATATTCCTCAAATAAGAAGCATTTTGTACCTTGTTTTCCAACAAACGGTTTTCTTCCCTCAAAGTTTTGATTTCGGAATCATATTTTTGCACTCTTACTTCGTAGTTCGTTGCCTACAAGTCAGTTCGCTACGTTAGACTACGAGTATTTCCCATCGTTGACAAGGAATAAACAAAAGTTGCACCTGTTCAACTCTCTGAGCATGTTGTTCCTTCTCTGATAACAACTCAATTTTCAGTTCCTTTATCTTGCTATTTCTCTCATTCATCTATAAAATAGTAAACAACTCGTTATTGAACCAGGTTAGTTATAATCCAACCAGATAAAATCTTGAATGTCTTACCTCCCTTTCCATCTTTACGACTTTATCTTTCGTGATTTCCAGATCGCCAGAAATCTTCTCAATCCTGGTGTCTTTGGCGCCAATCTCTTGCTGTTTACTTACAAGTTTTTCCTTCAGCGTTTGAATCATTTCGTCACAATGAGAAAGCTGAACAACATTTCAAAAAATTATTTTCATTTCCTCGATAAAATGCTACAGAAAGCCATGACTACAACCCTACCTGGGACTCGCACCTTCCCAATGCATCACGCGTTGTCGACAACTCTGAAACAAGTTCGTCCATTGCCTTATTTTGTTGCTTGTTCTAAAGCCAAAAATATTTATGTTCAAACAACAGCGAGGTTTGAAGTTCTGAATTACAATCCACAAGTGAAATGTTGAACAAACCTTGGAACATTCCAGTTCATAGTGTTCATGCAGTGAATCAAATTCTTCTCGCTTTTGACGAAGATTCTCATGAAGTTCTTTGATAGACTCTTCGTGTCTTTTTACACTCTCATCCGACTGTGACTCGCGAATTTGAGATTCTTCAAACTACAAACAAAACGCCAAACGTCATCATACTGTATTTCACGACAACTACTTTCCCACTTCGATATGTACTTGTTGGCAACGTATCCCTTATTCCTGTCCCCACGTATCCCTTATTCCTGTCCCCACGTATCCCTTATCCCTGTCCCCACGTATCCCTTATCCCTGTCCCCACGTATCCCTTATTCCTGTCCCCACGTATCCCTTATTCCTGTCCCCACGTATCCCTTATTCCTGTCCCCACCAAAACAAGATTTATCGTTGTTTGCGTTGTACTGGATAAAGTAAAAACTACGGCATTCATTGCATTGACTGACCTGTTTCGTTTTAGCATCGGTCTGTTCCTTGTAGTATATCAAACTGGTTGTTAATGCTTTACATTGTGTCTCAGTTTCCTGTAGTCTTTGTTTCAATGCATCACTCTATACAAATAAAATCAACACGATATATATTTCAGAAAACACCTCATTTTCCTGAACTTATGAATCATGCTTGCTGCTTCAAGCAGAGATGAAAACCTGGCTCGCAAGATTTTCCAAATAACATTTAGTTTGTTTAACATCAAACCTGCTTTTTTGTCTCCTCCAATTCTTTCGCCTGTTTTCCTACGGTCTCATCTCGTTCACTCACCTGAAGGAGAAAAAATGTGAGGGTTTTATCTAAAATTTGACAGCATCAAAACTCCTCGAGCATAAGTTACCTTGTTCGTGGCTTGTTTATGGAGACCTTTTAAATGGTCGAGTTCTTTCTTCAGCGCCTCTATTTTCCCTTCTCGTTCTTTTAACTGAAAAATTTGACACGAAATCAACAGGACAGAGAATTTGGCGTCTGACAATGACTGTGATGCAATGGCGTACCTGTGATTTGGTGTTCTTACACCTTCTGTCTCCCTCGTTTATATCTGACTTGAGTTTTGTCACTTCCTTGTTCAGCTCAGTTTTCTGAAAGAGAGAAAAACACGGTCAATAGATGAAGTTTAAGAGAAGAAAATTTCACAAAACCAAACCAAAATCTACCTCGTTTCTGTGTTTTTCCTCTGTCGTTGCTATGGCGGTCTTTAGTTCCTTTATATCCAGGGAAAACTTTGTCATCTGAGGAACAAAAACATCCAATGAATCATTCAGTTTTAATGCAGAAAAACATTTTGTTTTAATAGTCCAACCTGCTCTTCTCGCTGCTGTTTCTCGTTTGTCAGTTGACTAATGTCCGCATCACTTTTGGAGACCTGCAATGAAGAAGAATGTTCTGATAGAAACTGTGATCCTCGTTGGAGTAGAAATAACACCAGGTTACGGTCCTATGCAAAAATACATTGAACACGTTCTTACTTTCACCTCGAGGACGTCATTTTCTTTATTCAAGTTTGCCACTCTTTCCTTAAACGTGGATAATTCCTTGTTTAATTCCTCCATCATTTCCATCTTATCCTTCAGCTCTTCATCTGAAGTCTGACATTTTCCTTCAAGTAACTCCAGTTTCATCTGAAGCTCTGTAAGATCTTCGTCCTTCTTAGAAACCTGCATGGACAAATGCAGTGTAACTCAGGACGGGGTGCCAAAAACTCGCGAGCAATTTTAAAAACAACAGTATTCAAAATTGGGATGAAGAACATATTATTGAAAAGAGTTATTCACCTCCTCGGCACAGGTTTTGTGTTTCTCTTGCGAGACTGCAAGTTTCAGTTCAAGCTGTTCAATAAGATTCTCTTTCTCTGTCAACTAAATTTCAAAATTATTTTCAATAATTCCAATCGTCTATCCATTTAGGACTAACGTGAACCTAATAAACCAGATATACCTGCTCTGTTTTTTGTTCAATATCCGCTCCAAGGTTTTCAATATTTTGATTCAAAGACTCCAACATTTCTTCTTGTTCAATAATCTTGTCGTGGTATTCATTACGAGCTTGCTCAAGCGTTTTCATAGCATCATCTCGCAACACGGTCTACAAATAAAAGGAAAAGATGGAAAGACTCACGAGATGTAGACTGACTTCGCTAAGAGACATCCCTAAATAAATGACTTCGAATATACTCACTTCATGCGAAGATTTCCGTTGTAATTCCGAAAATTCTGTTTGAGAAGTTCTCAAGTCACGTTCTAATTTCTTCACAGCCTCCAATTGACGAAGCACCTGCAAAATATCAAAAGATTTTCTAGAAAATGTACACGTTTGATCCATTTGGACAAACAGTTTTACTTGGCGTTTCTCTATACGCGACCTCCCTGATTTGAAGCATTGTGACGTCATTCTAATGAAGTAAATTACGTCACCTGCTTTTCTTTCTCTTTTTGTTTGGTGTTGAGTAACTTCAAGTCATTATTCAGTTTTTCAATCATCTGCTCCCGACGCCGTAACTTCACAAATATAAAAAAACAGTATCACAAACAACACGTGACACACACGCATCAGTCGATTGCTCGCCATCCTAGTGCGCATGCACAACCCACCTTGTCACCGACCTCCTGCTCCTGACCTCGTAGTGTTTCAATCTCAGTCGACAACTGGACGATGACTTCTTCTTTCATTGACACCTGTCGATGGACAAAACTACTTTAGAAACTTCATACAAAACAACGCTTCAACACTGCATGTTCCGCGCAGTACTTGAGAGTATACAACATCTAACGTCAAGGCATCTTGACTATATTTTCATATCTTGTACTTGCCTGATGGACACAGTTCTTTGCATCGCTTTCCGCAGAATTAATTTTGAAATTTAATTCTTTAATCATGTCTTCATATTCCTCCAACTGAACGCAGTAAAACGTAAAGGATCGTAAAAAACTCTTTAAGGCATCACAACCAGATCACATCACTGCTGAGATGAAACGAAGAATACCGAACCTTTTTATAGCTTCCTAGTGCCTCCTGTTTCACGGCGTAAATCTCATCTTCCAGGAGCGCAATTGATCTGTTACGATCTTCAACCTATGAAAGAAATGGGTAGAAATTTTCACTTTGAAAACTGTAAGTTTTAACTTCATTCTTCATCATGTTATTGTTAAATTTTTACACTGACTTTTACCTCATTCAAGCATTCCTCGTACAGTTTCTTGCAGTTCGCGATAGATTGATCCCTCACTTTTATCTAAAACAATAAAAAAGGGTAATGTTCGACGATCTCTTAACGCTTTCCATAACCAGCCTGCCTGTCTGGACAGTTCGATGGCATTTCCATTAAAAATAGGACCAGCACCTCTTCCTTGTATTTCGTCATTTCCTCTTGAAGGTGAAGTCCTTCAATCTCCAGTTTATGGATTGCTTCATCTCGTCTGCTGATCTGAAGATACAATGAAGTCAAAACAGGAACAGGTAGGATTGTAGAGAATCAAATTATTAGTTCGTACTTCGTTTGTTAAAGCATCGTGTTCACTCTGAGTCGACACACGCTGTGATTGCCAACGAGCCTCTAAACGACCATTCTAAAAAGACCCAGACAATTCTATACCGGAGTGTTTTCAAATTCATCGACTTATATACAAGTATTTCAATATTTCTACCTCTTCTATGGCGTTCTGTTGCTTCTCCTTGGCATCTTTCACTTCTGTTTCCAGATTCTCAATGGCCTCGTCCTTCTTGAATATCTACGTTGCAACACAAACACATTTTAAGCTCGGCTTTGAAATAAATCAAACCTCAGATACAGAGAAAGACTTCTTTCAGAGTTTCTCTTTACCTCATCTTGGGCCAGTCTTGTTTGTTCTTGAGCCTTGAGTAACTCCAGCTCTAACTTCTGAATGGCTTTCTCTCGTCTGGATACTTCATCTAAGCAATCCTTCTGCTGTTGTTGCAATCGTTTCAAAGCTTCTTCCCTGTAGCCAACCTGAAGAATGAAATCCTCGGATTAAGACAATACAGTTCATATACAACTGAGAATGATCAGGCAGCACGCGCTGGTGCGAATGCAGTTGTCCTTTCCATTTAAACGACGTGTCCAACATATTCCTTGAGCTCACCTTTAGCTCTCCCTGAGCGACCTGTTCTTTCAGAGTTGCATTTTCATCCTTGAACTGTCGTATCGCTCCTTCTTTTTCAGCGACCTTCATCGTCAAGGACAGAAACACAACAGAATGATCTACCACCCCAAGAATGCTAAAAAATGATCTCTCATGAAAATAATATTCAAACCTGCTTTGCGTAAGTTTCTGCGATTTCATCGCTAGATTTCTCTTTAAACTGAAGACGATTCCCGTATTCTGATAACTAGAAAAAAAATCATACAACGATAGTCAAGAACAGGGAGCATACAAGTTTGCAGACATTTCACAATCGACTAGCTGCTCTTCTTCTTTTACCTTTTTCTGTGTTTCCTCGTAATCCAATGACAGTTTTTGATATTTTGTGAGACTATCTTCCAGCTGTGAAGCAAATAAACACAGTGGAGGTAAATGAACGGTTTTTATTATTAGAGACTCAATCATTTTTTCATTTCAAATATGAGATCAACCCACCTCTGATGTCTGTTCTTCGCGTTCCGCTTTTATCTGCTTGATCATTCCGTCTCTCTCTGCGAGCTGTATGAGTGAGGATAGTTTATGAATATACTGAGCGCTGAGTCTGAATACACAAAGATATTTGCATCTAAGCTTTACCTGGGTAACAGCAGTACGATGTCGTTCTTCCAGAGACGATAAATCCACTTTTAATTTAAGAATAATATCGTGACGTTCAGCGACCTCGTTGGCTAACGCGTCTCTTTGATCGTCCGCATCTGATTTGTGTTTCCTTATGTCTTCTTCAAGTTTGTTTATCTAGAAATAATGAAATATTTCACATGGCGTGTGAAACGGCGTGTGTACATGCAGGAACCTGGAGTGATGAACAACGCAAGCGAACTTTGCAAACAGAAATTTCTTTACCTGTTCAGTTGCTCTCTGCTTTTGTTCAATGGCGACGTTCTTGTCCTCCTCAAGAATGCTAATTTCTCTTTCCAACTGGAACGAAAAGACGAAAACATGAATGATAGAATCAGAATGGTTCAGCCACGACTAGACCTGCAGCCTAAGTGACAGCGTGTTTTCTCATGACTGGATTAATGTATATCAGTTTCAACCTCACCTCAGTAATCTTGGTATTCTTGTCACCTTCCAGGGACTTCATTTTATACTCCATATCTTGAAGAGAATCTTCACATTCTTTCACCTTAAATAAAAGACGAGAAGACCTCTGATTGATCTGAACAAGACAGGAGTTCCAAGTCTTTCAGATTGAGTTAAGCTACGGATTTTACTGAAAATGTTTTGAGGACCATTACCTTGTTGTCTTGTTGGATATTCTTCATTCTCGTTTCATTCACATTATTTTGTAACTCAACAATCGATTTATTTCTCGTTTCAATCTTTTGCATGAGATTTGATTTCATCTCTTCAGAGGACAACTGCATTCTGCGAATTTCGGTTTCCACCGCACGACACTGCAAACGTAAGATGTTCAGAAGACTTTCAATATCCAGAGCATCGGATGAAACTGATTTTCCAACGCGACGCGTAGTTATTTTACACCGATTTACCTTGTCCTCAAGACGCACTCGATTTTCCTTCTCAAATTTCAGTTCATTCGTCAAACTCTCTCGTAAAACAAGGATCTGTAAACGCGCATTGATAAAAATTTTAATATTTATTGAATGTTCGTTTGCAACTCTTCTCTTTTCAAGTTTTACCTCGTTTATTTTGCTTTCTTTCTCATTCTTAATGGTATTCAATTGAAAATGAAGTTTTTGGATGGTTTCATTGCATTCCGTCAACTACAAGAAAATAAAATAACTTGGTTGGAACTTCGTGAAATAAAATTATCACTGACCTCGACATAATATCATGGATGGTTTATTGTTGTTTACCTTATCACGATACTCCAAATTCACGGCTTTTGCTTCATTCAACTTTTGTTCAAGAGCTACAAGAGTATTTTCTTGCTCGTCCATCTTAATCGTGCAAAAGTAGACTGCAGTGAATATCTTCATCACACCAAATATTATGCCATTATCGCACCAAATATTACGCCATTATCGCAAGGTCTACTACTTATTATGTCTACCAAGGTCTACTACTTATTTGTCAAACTCCCTGGAACGGATTCAAAAGCGTGTTCTATCCATAATCTATCCACAGATGAGTTATTCGGATAGCTTATCTAAATGTGGCATCAAAACTCTGAGTGACAGGCGTATCGATGCATGCGAGAAACTTTTTACTGAAATCAGCACAACACCTGTGGCAAACATGCACGATATCATACCACCTAGATGCCATTCAAGTTACAATCTGAGACATTCAAGAACTTTTGTCCTTCCAAAAACCAAGACAAATAGATTTAAAAACACTTTTATACCCTCATGCGTTAGACATTTTAATGATAAAATATAATTTCTAGATCTTTTTAACTATTATATTAGCGTAATTTTATCCTACAGTTATGTAATTTAAAAATCTATGTGTAAATAGAGTAAAAATTAATTAACTATTTCTATTAATCCATGTAAATTATAGCACGCAATTCAGCCTTATAGGCTGCCATGTGTTATTGTTATTTAATCTATCTATCTATCTAAATGTACCGGTCTATAAACAGCAAACACAGCAGCAGTTACAAACCTTCTTCATCATGGTTTTATTTTCTTGTTGTTCCGACAGCAAATGTTGTGGTAACTCTTGCAGTTTCTCGAGCTAAGAAAATGTAACCAGTAAACATTTTATAAACGTTTTTTACTTAAAGTACAAGATAAGGTCTTCAAGGAAACTACAGTAGCTATACCTCCCTCTCAGCAGTTTCTCTCAAATTCCTTTCATTTTTGAATTCCTCTTTTATCTTATCCAGATAAGCCTTCTCTTGTTCTATCTATCGTTGAGAAAGAAATTATGGAACACAAAGTTTAAATGCTATATCTTCAGTGAGTTTGCCCAGCGCGTGATTTGCTGACCATACATGTAAATCAATGATGAGGTTACCTCGTAAGATGCCTGCATTTGCTGCTGTTGTATTTTTCGAAGTGCATTCTCCTTTTCGTTAATCTTAAAAAGAATAGAAATGGAGTATTTGTAGGACTCTTTCACACATGCATGTTATTGTACCCTGAATCGAATAATCGCATATTTTCTTGGTTACCTCAGCTTTTGCCTCGTTGTAATTTTGATGAAGTACTTCCAATTTCTTTTCCACATCACGAATTGCTTCCTCGCGCTCACGTAACTGCAGATATCATTCATTAAAATAAGATAACAATTTAACACCATATAATCAAAGTTTCGCAAAAAAACTAGTTTATCCAACTCGTGTTCCAAGCAGTCTGTATCTGAAACACAAGGCTGAAGACCTGCTTGGCAAGGATAGGATTAAGAATAAACGTTTTCAGTTATTTCACCTGTTCATCCAACAGAGCTTCATCTTGCTTCGTTTTTTGATGAGCTGAACTCAGATCACGTTTAACCTTCGCAAGCTCGTCTTCAATTTGCCGTCTTTGTTCCTCAGATTTCTTCAATTCTTCCTCTAAAGATTTTGTCTTGCTTGAAACGTCTTCATCAGCATGGCTCGTTCTTATCACAAGCTCGTGATCTTTTTGTTTCAGTTTGTTTTCAAGATCGTTTATCTTCTCGTTTAGTCGAGCAACCTGGGGTTAAATAATGAATATTGAACATTCAACACCCTAATCTGCAAGGCGTGCAGTAAACACTAGTAATAAAGCGAGATGAACTAAACTTATAAATTATTTACTGTATTTTACCTCCAGTTTACTCTCTCTGAAATTGCTTTCCCATGTTTTGATGGCCAAAGTCTTGCTGTTTGCATCCGAACTTGAGATATAATTATCATTTTCCAGACGGCCCATTTCTCCTTGCAAGCGAGCGACAAAGTTTTCAGATTCTTCCAAACTAGAAAGAAGTTCCTTTCTTTGTTTTTCACTCAATTCAAGATCATCTCGAAGTTTACGTATGACCACATCCTTGCTGGTTTGCAAACCACTGTGTTCGTATGACTTGGCATCGCGTTGCACAGAATCAACTCTGCTCTCATCGATGGAGCCTTCTTGTAGTTGAATTTTGTATCTCTGAAAAACAATAAAATACAATTGTCTGTCATGTCTGTCTACATGGATCAGGAATTTGGAATAAATCAAGCTCTCAGTGTTTCCTGGTTCCTCACCTCTTCATTGTCAGAAATAGCATTCTTGAGTTTTACAATTGTTTCTTCACGAGATGCAAGTTCTTTTCTGAGTTCAGAAATGTCTTTATTCAATCTTTCTTCTCCATCATGTCTAAAATAAGAATAAAAAACAGTTCGGGATGCACTGTTTTTCCATGATCACAATCCTAACTAATTTTCAGAAGTCTTACATTTCTTTTGAGGTTCTTGCATGAATATCGAAAAGCCTTCCAGCAGGAATAACTCTCAAACCAAGATCACCAAGCTGCAAGGAAAACCAACAATTTAACAAAATATATCAGATGGCGTAAAGGGGAATACAAGGAGACTAATTTACCTCAATTTTACGACCAGCCATAACACTTCCTATAAGATTTACCAGGATTTCGGTGTCATGTTCAAGATCATCATTCTGTTGTCTGACCTCATTTGATTCATGTTTGATATATTCTTGAGTCTCCTTCTCATTCTGGAAACAAAATAATAGTCATCTTTGAAAAGTGATAATTATGTTTGTTTGCAATCTGAATCCCATATAAATAATTCACCTTCAAATCATTTTCAATCTTCACAATGTGATCTTTTAGTTTCTTCTTTTCTTCCTCCATTTCTTGAGTTTTATGAGCGCATTCCTGTGTAGAAATAAATCAATGATAATTAAATGTGCATAGATGAAACCAGTTCAAATCTATGTTCAAAAAGATTGAACACAACATGCAGTACCTTTTGGGTTGCTTGCAATTTTGCTTCTACTAATGATACCCGCTCATTTGCTTCACCTTCAAGTTCTTGAACAGTTTCCAGCAGAATGTCATTTTTAGAGCTTAGATCATTCACATATTCTTGCAAGGAATGGAGTTGGCTCTAGTAAAAAGATTTGAAAATATGTGAATGTATAGTAAAGGAATAAAAAACATATCTACACTGGGCAATGGTATATATAGTTTACTACAGTATCACTTGATATAGCCTTGAGCTATAACCTTCTCTGTCTTGCTTGGATCAAATATAGCGTTGTACACTACATATTCTGCAGTTTTCTACTATGAAGCTTTACCATTGGAAACTTCAAATAATATCTAACTTAGCATATTTATAAAGAGTAAGATGTCTTTAGTGGAGAGTTGATATGAGTATTGAGATGTTGGATACGTTTAATAGATGGAACGTCGATCTAGGAAACTCTTCTTGTAGTGACAGGTATTTGTTTTGGTTTAAAATCATAAAACGTTAAAGATCAAACTTCAACGTTACATCATGATAACCTACACCACTCTTTCCTAATGCAAAAAAATACGTATGATAAGAATGAAATTTTAGAGTATTAGTTGAATGATTTACTCTGTATGTCTCGTCGTGTTCTTCATCAGCCGTTCCCATCTGCATCAAGTGATGATGGTAGACTCCTTGGAGATCACTTAGCAATCGAGATGGATTAATATCATCGCTATTAATGCTTCCTAAATCATCGTTATCACTGTCATACAACAGTTTTTCCTCCGTCTTGCTTGCGTCTGCCATCTCGTTTCAAACCACCGCAAAACAAGCGCAGGAATCGTCGTTTTGTGAAAACTTTTGGAATCCCTCATAAAACCGTCGTCGCCATTTCTAGTTGTCACGCTACTTGAGAGAACGCTAAATGCGACGTTTTGATTGGTTCACAGCTCCCAATTAATCCTCATTTGTTTAAGTAATCAAATAAAGTTTGTTGCGACTGAATTTGCAGCTGTTTTTGCAGATTTTTCAGCAAAATCTTACAAATCTTTATAAATTTGAAACAAAAACAAGGTGACTCCGATATTCTAACCAGCGCAATTATGTTGCTTAATTTGTAACATTTGAAAATTTGTAACATTTCTGTGTTGTGGTTACCAGGTTTCCATTGCCAGACGCGCGTCTCGCAGACGCGTCTCGCACGTGTATAAATAAGAAAATGGTAGAAAGATTGGCTGAGAATGTGGCGGAATCGAACGAACGGCAATAAATATTTCTCATCGTTTCTCAAAGGATTTTAACCTTCTCACGATGGCCCAGAGCAAAACCAAGAAATCCAAAGGGCAAAAGAGGTGATTTCAAGTGAAATGAAAGAATGATTTAAGAGATATGATTTTTTTTTCAAACTCGACTAATTTTTCGTACCAGGAAAGTGAGTGAAATGGATATAGACGAGTTTATGGCGCACGGTTTTGATTCGGATGTTTCCAGTGGCGACGAAGTTGTTGCAGCTGGCGAAGTACATGATAGCATTAACAGGTAGAGCTATGCATCTATTAGTTGCCAATACGCTTTTGTTTTTCTATCACTCTGTTTATATCCATCAATATCACTTCTCAGTGAGTCAAGCAAGTCCAGAACCCAGGCACATAAAGATCAACTGGCAAGATTGAAAGAAAAAGATCCAGAATTTTTTAAGTTCTTACAAGAAAATGATGAAGAACTGTTGGAATTCAATGACTCAGAAACAGATGATGAATTACGGTCAGATGAAGGTGATAATGATGATGTCGAAGATGCTGAATTAATGTTGCAAGATGAGAAGGTATATGGCTGCTGTAGGGGAGTAATACCTTTAGAATGATAACTTGTATTTGGGGCTTTATTCAATGATAAATTTAGGAAGATCAAGGTGAATTTCCAAGGGATGAAGATGGTGATGAAGATAGCCACCATGATCATCAAATGGATGAAGTGAAAAAAGGGAAACTGGTTACCATGACAATGATAAAGACATGGACCAAAGGATTACAGGTAAGGAAGATGTTGATATTGAATTATTTGGTATGAACTGATGGCTTAAATGACTATTATTTTCTAGAAAAATTCATTAGCCTCACTAAAACAGACAGTTCAGGCATTTGACTGTGCTGTTCAAGACACTCTTGTGACAAGTGAAGAATCAGAAGAGAACAGGACACCCAAGTATAGAGTTGAAGGAAGCAATGGTAATATGTAATATGACGTAAATCAAGTCTGACATTCATTTAATTGGTATGATAGTCTGCCAGTTGGTTATTCCACAATAGTTGGGACCTCTCTTGGTCATTTTGACCTGATGAGGACCACAGATTTTCCAAATCATAACATTTCTTATTTCTTTCATTAGTATTTAATAGCTTGGTTCAAACATGTCTGAAGAATGTTATTGGTGTTATTCAACATCATCTTGGCATTGACCAGAGCAAGCCTTCGAAAGCTGGAAGGTATATATTATGACCTACTTGCATTATAATACTTGCTATAACTGTACACTTTAGTTTTTGGTAAGCATCATTGGATGATGACATGTATTTTGTACGTAGGCTGCCATCAGCAAACAAAAAATGGTCTCAAGTGAAAAAAAAACACAGTGAATATTTTAAAAAGTGTGCTTCAGGTAGCAATTGTTATATCATTGTACACCAATAATCATCATGTGTCTAAAATCTGATCTTGATTTGTTGCATTTCTCCAGATTCTGCGTAAACTCTCAGATCCATCAATGCTGTGTGTTGTACTACGTCATACACAAGCTCTGTGTCCATTCTATGCTTCATTTCCAAAATTATCAAGAGCGTTCATCAAGGTTTGATGATCATCTTATAATGAATACCGTAGGGAGTTTTTCATCAAATTATGACATATCTTTTTCACCTCAAAGAGGATGGTGCGTATGTGGTCAAGTGGTGAAGAACATGTCAGGGTGATGGCTTTTGTTGGCCTCACAAAGTTGCTACGATTAATTTCAACAACACTAGTGGACTTTGCTATTAAGGTATATAATAATGAAAGCAAATGATTGATTGGGTTGCTCTGTATATTGTGTATGCTTACTTTTCATAATTTCTCTCCATAATAAACAATCTTGTTCGTTCATTTCTCTTCCAGCAACTGTACACAAATTTTGTGAAAAACTGTAAGTTCACCTCAGTCAGTACCCTACCACTGATCATCTTCATGCAAAACTCATTAGTGGAAATCTACAGTCATAACCCAAGCTCAACCTATCAACAAGGTTTTGTATATATCAGGCAGTTGGCCATTCATCTACGAAATGCAATGGTGCAAAGAAAAAAGGTATCGGAATTTGATGAAGTTTTCATTTGCAGTTTAGCTATGAACTTTTAACCTCAATTCACTTTTATCTTCCAGGATTCCTTCCAATCAGTCTATAACTGGCAGTTTATTCACTGTCTTTGTCTGTGGAGTCGGGTTTTGAGTGAAATACCCAGCAGGATGTTTTAGAGCCACTTATATATCCTTTAGTTCAAGTAACACTGGGAGCCATCAGGCAAGTGATCATCCTGGAAGATGCTGATCAATATCTGTACAATTTCCAGCAGCAATGAATTAATTTCCCTCTAAACTTTGTTCATATATTTAGGCTCAATCCGACATCAAGATATTATCCACTTCGTTTTCATTGCATTCGTTCTCTCAACAAGCTGTCTCAAGCCACGAATACGTTTATCCCCGTAGCGCCGTTTCTCTTGGAGGTAACCTCATCAAAAAAAGCCTTTAAAACCTTTATCACCTAGCTCTTACTCTTTACCGCTCTTCAGGCAAATCTTTTCCTACGAATAATCTTGTGTCTATATCATTGGCAAACTACCAGCCCGTCCACATTTCTTTTTCTTAAGTTACCTCTACATTTCGTCTTAACTGTCATCTACTTCCCGGCTTTGTTAAGCTATTTCGTATAGGCGCTCTTTCATTTCTTCATATGACATCAACTATCTCTTTTTAGATACTCGATAGCGCGGAGTTTAACAAACCGTCCAAACTGTCGACGGCAAAACCGACAAGTTTTTCGTGTATTTTAAAAGTTTCCAAACAACAATTACACAGCAAAGCATTTCAAGTAAGCTTCTTGCCTGCTTCATTCAAATGAATGCAATCGGTGTCGAACATGTTGTGCGATACGGTCACCTTCAGAAATTGAACTGCAAGGAATAGCTATGCACCTCTACCTCCCTCCCTCCCCCCGTCGATAGCCACTGGTGCAAGCGTAGGATTAGTAATAAAATAAACAAATTACTTACATTTTTTCAGGATTCTGTAGTTGATGAGATTGTTGAGCTGTTGCTAGAGCATTTCTCCACACACGCACATTCCATCGGCTTTCCAGAACTTGTGTTTCCATGTGTTGTAAAGGTTGGTTAGCTGCAAAAAGAAATATTCTCAAGCAATTCTATATACATGGATAACAAATATTTGCTGTGTAATTTTTCTCTCATGCAGATGAGACACTTCGTGAAAACATCCAAAGTCCCGAGGCTTGGAAAACAAATAAAGCAATTGATTGAGAAGTTGAACGAAACTTCGCAAGATGTAACGAAACGACGCTCTACTGTGTCCTTTAGTCCCAAAGACATTGAAGATGTGGTGAGCTGACTTGTAGACCTTACATGACAACAGATCAGGATTTTGTTCACACTTTGGTAGCATGAAAGTGTTCATATCTTTCTGTTCTTTGATTCTATCATGTAGGAAAAATGGGAGACAGAATACCGCAAACAGCCGAACGCAATTGTGCAGTTCTACAACCGTTGGAAAAATATGAAGATCAACACTCTCTCGAAACAGGTACGAATAAGAAATATTCACACTCGTGATGAATGGTAGTGTTTCATGTAGTATCTTGTTTTCTGAAGGAGGAAAGAGCGGATGTAGAGGAAGAGTTGGACGAGGAAGAAACGAAGGCAGGAAAGAAACGAACAAAAACGGACAGAAAACAAAGCAAGAAAAAACGCCGTGATATTGAAAGAAAAAACAAACAAACGAATAATGAAGTAGTCGAACGAGAAGAAACTGAGGCGAATGACGTCGCTGATATTGTTGAAGACTTTCAGTTCTCAGACCTTGACGATTAACGGAAGGAAGGTTGTTGCACTGCTTCGAGATGAAACACCTTAACACTTTAGTGTTTTTGAAACATAATGGTGATTTATTATCGTTCTTACCAAAGTCATTGAATTCTGCTCATTTCCTTTTCCAACGAATCCAAGAAAGTTTCCAAATTACTCGACGAAGTGTTTGCTGGAAAATGGAAAGGAAATATTACCATATTGGTAAACAGTTAATGGGAATTGATCTCTGGAAGTTGAAGCTAACCTGATAGTCTTTCATTCAACCACTGAACTGCTCTCAAAGCCCCACCATTGCTTCCCTTTCTGTAGTAATCAACAGCCACAAAGTTTGCCCACTTTTTAAAGTTTTTATAACAAGTTGTAAGTTTACGTTTTATTTCATCAAAATCATTCAAACACGGCGACAAACTATTAGGAATTGTTGTGAACCAGTTAACCAAGAGTAAACTCCTATCATAGTCATGACTCGCGGATTCAATTCTTTCCTTGCATTCCTATTTTGAGATATAAAGAAACGATGAAATAAAATGAAATAAATAAACACACAACCGAGTAGCTTTATCTGTTTTATAACTCTGCAGCTTTTACTGCCACACACAAAGGAGCCTATTCCTTGTCTTAATACATTCCTGGAAAGCGCAAGTTAAACTTTTGTTACACGCGTTTCCTGAGATCTTTCTAATCTAATCTTTCTGGCTCACGGTGGGTACGTACTATATTGACCATTGAGATTAGGAAGGGGGGGGGGTGAGATAGGGTGTAGTGGGACCTTCCACCTCAAAGTTCTGAGAACAGCCCCTCGCTTTTGACTCACGTGAAAATTCTTCCCAGAACCTCCATAGCGAGTTTCAACAACAAAATTCCACATATTCCTTTCGCTGTAAGGGAATCCCGTAAGACCAACATTATTGAACACGATCAGACGACGACCTAACGAGATCATGTCGGAAAGAGTCGGCCAGTCCTCGTCATCTCTCCAGTGCTCCGACGTCAACACGAATTTGGAGATATCAGCCTCGTCGAACACCTTCGCCAATAATCGTGGATTCCGAAGATAATCTTCGAAAATGATCGTGACGACTTCGTACGGATTTTGGAGCAGGAAATCGCGGATTTCTCTCAACGTGTAAACGAGATCAGCTGAGCCACTCCAGAGACAGCTGGCGTGACACAAACGAACGTCAACATCGCTCCATCCTGAAATTAGAAACGATTTTGTCGACTGAATAGAAGAGAATTCCTGGGGTAGTTGAATGGTAACTTTCTCCTGAGGCTGGAACTGATACAGTGAAAAAGATTACAACGGGTATTAAAAATGGGTTTTGAAACAAAGCTTAACCGAAGACTTCTTCGTGGTAAAACGCACCTGTAAAGATATCCAACATTAGCCCTCTGACACCATCTTGTAGTTGCTTAGCAACGCTATACCTCTGATTACGTGCCCAGACTCCAAAATTAATTCCATAGCTGAACGAATTGTGCGTGACCAAGAAAGCTACTTTGTTGTAAGGCTTTTCTAAATCCTGAAAATAAAGACATTCTTATCCTACCATGAAGAAGACTGGCGTCTGAGAGCAAGTTACATCTAATGATGGTTACATTTGAGCATCGTTATAACGCTCGCCTTCTGACTCAATAGTTCTGGTTAAAACTCACAAGCAAGTGAAATTTTCCTGCCTGTTCCTGAGGAGGATTTTCCAAAGTGGAAACCAGTTCATCTCTTATCATTCTTACCTGTTTACTGAACGTAGGTACCCGCGCCATCTGACAGGTGGCCAGCAGTATCCGACCACAAAGCGAGCACGACAGCGATGGAGCACATTCAAAGCCAGCCGAACATGGCTCGTTTTCTAAACGAGGTTCGTGGTAGCATTTCTGTACCCCAGGATGACACGATAACCCTGGTGCACATGGGTAACCTACACTACATGGTTGACCTGCAAGCCTCGGATGGTTGTAACACACCTGAAAACCGGGTGCACAACTCAGGCCCTTACCACAAGCATATCCTAGTGAGCAAGGTTCATGAAGTCGCCTCGGGACATTAAAACATCTCTGCACACCCGGTTGACAGCTCAAATCTTCCCTGCAAGGTTTCGTCCAGTGACACGACTCTTTATATCCCGAAGGTCCCACGCAGCGTTGTCGGAAAATTTCGCAAACGGCCGGAAACTTACATTGACAGAATACTGAACACTCGTCTCCAGGAACACCATTGTGGTTACCGTGCGGGCAGGAGAATGGCCAAAGGGCGGCCGTGGTTTCCAAGAGAAAAACCAGAAGTTTAAACTTCATATTCTTTGAGCATTTAAACATCATCATAGATTTCATGAACGCTTTAAAACATTGTAATACGAAACCGTACCTATGCAAAATTTTCATAAAATGCCATCTCTTCACAACCCCCAAATGTAGTCCGGCGTCAGATACGCGCAGATAAGGTTTCAGCCAGTAGTTATGTACGCGGACAGTTTTTATAAAAGTTATAATACATGTAGGTTGCTAACTTCATCTACAAAAGATTAAGTCGTTTATTTGTTATGTACAATAATCAATATACTCTAAACATTGACAGGTAGTATTTGTTTAATGTTTAAATAAAGATATGACCGCATCCTTCTCATGTACAAAAACAAGCTTACACGGAACGCGGGACGCGTTTAAACGGAAGGATACAGGGCACGGATAATAGCACAAATTCACACGAGATTGAGATCTCTCTGACTTTCGTCTGATTGGTTATCATTCTTCTTCTTTTGGCTCCGCACAAAATATTTCTCGGGGGATTTTATGTGCGGTAAAGTCCCATCTTTATCACGACAAGAGTCAGTATGACCCAATTATTATAACAACGCGATGATCTAAAGCCCTTTGTAAGCTGAAGTGCTGCAGATATCTAATTTTTTGTTGTGTTGATGCAACTCGTAAATACGATACGGTTCCAAGTGTTTTACACAAGGATTCACTAACCTTTACAGTTTACTCTATGGAGCGTAAAACATTCGTTATCCTCTTCTTTACGCTAGTAACTCGTACAGAATCACTTTGAGACAACAGTTGCTTCCTCATGAGCTCGGAGGTAAATGCAAAGCTACCGCTCCTGTATGAACACGACAGCTCAAGTCCTTTGCATGGTGAAACGGTTTACAGAATATCTGTCTCTCCGTGACCGTCACCCGTAACATTTTATCACGTTCAGTGAACTCGTAGATCCCTCCAACAACGAAGAGTTCTGATTGACCTTCAGCATGATCCCCCTCGTCCCTCGAGGCGACGTTGCATATTCCCACGCCCCAACAGGATACCTCCGTACCCGAGACGACCAACCAACGTGGGTTCAACTTTGGATCAAAACACTCAATACTCTCCTCTAGGTACGTCATCATGCCATTATGCATGTGCGCTCCACCAAACACGTAGAGAGTGTTGTTCACACAGGTCAAACCAAGACATCCTCTTGCATAATTCATGGAAGGCATTGTTGACCATTGATCAAATTTGGGGTCGTACACCTCTACAGTATCCAATGCAACATGAAAGTCCCCACCTCCCACGGCATAGATCTTACCATTCAGAGTCGCAGCCCCCAAAGCACCTCTGGCTGTTGGCATGGGGGTCAGGGTTGTCCACATATTTGTGACAGGGTCATAACACTCAACACTGCACAAACTGACCTTCAGCAAGTCATCTGTACCACCAATACAGTAGATTTTACCATCACATACAGCCACCGCCAGTTGACCTAAACCAAGACAATATTGTGTGTCTCATTACTTCCCTGTTGCTCGCTCAGTGAGGTCAAAAATTATAACAAAGACTGCAGTATCAACCTTACCTTTACACTCACTCATAGGTGTGACATCAAACCACTTGTTCGCCACCGGGTCATACCTCTCAACAGTCCTAACTGAAACATCATCATCACATTGCCCCCCTACAGCGTATATCATGCTATCAAGGACTGTCACACCATGTCGAATACGAGCTGTTGTCATCGGAGCAACATTCAACCAAACCTCATCAACTGTATCATAACAATCAACAGTGTTAAGAAAGTGTTCCTCAACTCTGTCATAGCCACCAATGACGTAGATATAACGTTGGGTGCTCTTTCGAGGTGTGTTGTCCTCGCTACGCAGTAAACATCGTCTTTCCGGATAATCCTGGTATTCACATGCATCCTTGAAAAGTCTGTTACAATCTAAAATCAAAGTAAAAACATTGATACTTGAAGCTCATATATTAATTCACACAGCAAACCTTACCTACACATTAGTTTGAATCAGTTTCTTTTGCTCTATTACTCAATCATTTATAGCAAGCTGATTCAACAGTTGTAAGGCAGTATGTTGGTTGGTTAATTATTTCAAAAGGCAGTGATATGATCAGCTGTTAAACATGAAATTGATATTACCTTCAAGTTTAATGATGTTGTGTTTCATGACATTTTCCCTGAGATAATGTTTTGGTAGCAGCGGTAATCGGACTTGCGAGATAAGAGATTTTACATGTTGTAGTCTTTCAGTTTTGTCATGATTGATCCATCTCTCAAGAGATTCGAAAACTTGCACCTCCGAATTGACATTCAGATTGTCATCAGCGAAAAATGATTTTAATTCACCCACACTGAAGTGCAGAAATGCTACAGAATAAATGAATATATGGGTTTAAACAATTTGTTACTGTAGCTAGCAAACATTCTAATCATCCTGGCTATTATTGCTACTCTGGTTTTAAATAATGAAAGTAATCACCACCCCATGGGTCATGAATGTAATCTTTGTGTGGTGAGTAGCTTCCATGATTGTGATGGATTATGTACCTGGTTGCCGTGAACTATTAACTCAATTTGTAATCTAATTTCGACCACATGGACTGACCATTATTTCCGAAGGGGGGGTGATATGTTATGTTGTGGTAGAAAAAATGATGCAAGCCCATCATTACCTGGTGTTTGAACAACTTTTGCAAAATGCTTGACGATAAAATGATTTACAACTTTATTTAAAGCAATCTGCTGATGGTCCTGTGCTAGTTGCCATATCTTGTGTAGATTCTTAACAGTCACATGTTCCTTAATAAACTGCACGCAAGCTTCCTCAACCTTCTGAAATTGTAGCATATTCGATGCAAGTAATAAACTCTCAATAAAATCGTGTTCCTTTGCAACCAGCTTGGCTTTTCCTGTGTAAGCAAAGTTCAGCAACTCTTCCATAACTCTTGATTCAATTTCACGGATCTTGATTAGTTTCTGATGTGATTCCTGCATATTATGCGAGAACATGGCTCGAAAATAGGGGCTTGCGGAAGCAAGCACGATACGGTGACCTTCAAATGTTCGTCCATCGTCGCATTCAATAACGACATCGCAAAACGAGCCTTCCTTTCGTAATTCGTTCATTTGAACAAAAACTGAACGTACATACTCGAGATTTATACCATCTTCGCATTCCGACGTCAACAACTTCTCCATGTTATTACAACAACTGGAAAACACAATTTTGAAGAAGCAAAACAGAGTTACATCTTGGTAAAGTTTAATTTACCTTTTATATGCAAATTGCAAGTTCGCAAATTTACAGGGAAGATCTACCCCCCGCCCCCTTAGCGTAATATGAAACAACAGGTTAGGACAATAATTATCAATGGCCTTCACTATTATTGAAGTGTTTTAAGAATTTTATAAAATTAATTACATCAAAGTGTTGCAAAAAATGTAAACAGATTTTTGTAACAAAAAGAAAGTTGAAGTAAATTTAAAGTTTTCAAACTATCCTCTCCTCGTCACTCTAAGGATTTGAATATTTTCATGATTTTAATCATCTTCTATATTTAACTTGTATTGAAATATCGAAGCGTCCTTGCTCGGCGGGATTTATATTTCTGTTCTAAGATGGATTCATTTCTACAAGGACGAAACATTCCGAAAGAAAGGCTTGATTCTTTAGTCGAGCAAGCCAGAGACTACGCTGTCACTAATGGAATACTCATGATTCCCAAAGATGCCTCCTCTCCTAATGTATTTTCACAAGCCCCATTCACACTGTTCGCGTCGCCCTTTCCCAAAACACTCTTCAAACAAGGATTTGATGTTCAGGAGGATTTTAATATACTAGTGGATAAAGTTAGCAAAGACTTTGAATTTTTACAGGCATCTTTGGCGAGGTAAGTTATGATGATGTGACAAGAAAAGTGACAATACATAACTGAACATTTGTATTATATGTTACATATTAATTGTAATAATTTTGGGCGTGGAAAGATATGAAAGATATGAAATTAAATGGGAGTATAAAATATATATAGACATCAATTAAGATTTACAGACCAGTTCCAGGTTAGAATGTAATTATTGTAATATGACACTTACTGACATGCTGAAATTAAGGACTAACAAGATACATGATGTACTAATCTCCACTTGTAAAGATGGATGGATACTTCCACATAATTCATATACTTTTGTTAAAATTGAATGAAGCCTGAACTGCAGATTATCACTGCTTGCCTCAACTTTTAAATTATCTCAGTATTACAACCCTTTAACTGCAGTGCAATGGAAGCTGACGTTTTTACCAAGAAACTTTTTGACATTCATAAGATAACTCGGGAAGAAGGAATAGCTCAGGTTAGTCGATCTTTTGAGTTTGCTGTTTGGAGGTTTTAAGATGACCAACATGACATAAATCTTGGTCAGTTCCTTGAGTGTAAATAAACAATTTATCTTTAAGAAATTATCCTTGGGTCTTCTTCGATCTGACTACATGATGAACCCAATCTCAGAAGATACAAAGGATTTTGTGCATGGTTATGAAATCAAGCAAATTGAGATCAACACTATTGCCAGTTCATTTGCTGGCATTGGGTCTCGTGTCACTGGCTTACATAGGTGAGATTACTCGGTCCAACAGCTGATAATCACTCTCTGGAGAGATTGACTAACTAATTACCTTTCTGTACATCCAATTTAGATATGTCCAGGAAACCTATGGTGATGTTGATGCTACAATTGCAGAGAAGGTAATTGTTGTTGTCCCAATAGCCCTGCATGAACCTGTGTGTTATAACTCAATTTATTTCACGCTTGTTAAAAGTGATATGGTAATTTAGACCATGTAATGAGTGTGTTCATATTATGTTCCCAGCTTCCTACAAATCATGCTGCAAAAGGCCTTGGTGAAGTAATAGTCAAGGCTTGGAACTTATTTGGAAATAAAAGGTGAAACATGCATGGCAGTTGCATTTAATTTGCACTATCTTTCTCACCATATTAACCTATCTTAGTGCAATTGTTGTCATCATCGTTCAACAAGGTGAAAATAACAGAGTTGACCAGCGAGTGATAGAATACACAATACGAGACAGGTAAGATATTTTTCATTTTAAACACGAACTTCACCACTCTCTTCCATCACTCTTATCTCTTTTATCACTCCTACTAGCAACCCAGCTGTCAAAGTGGTCAGACGAACATTAAAACAAGTTGAGGAAAATGGTTCATTGCAAGAAGATAAAACACTAGTTATGTCAGTTATCATTCATGTCATCGGAATTTATATTCTGTCCGTACTTGGCAAACAAAATTATTTAAAAAGTAAAATGTTCTTTTCTAGTGATGGTAAAGAGATTGCAGTTGCATACTTCAGAGCAGGTTACACACCAAACGATTATTATTCAGATAAGGTAATCAATGAAAAATGATGATTGCCATTATAGTGAAGCTTTCTGTTGATAATATAACGTCAGGTGTCATCCCCTGTATATGGACGTTAGTCTAAAGATGAAATCCAACCAAACTGGAACGGAACGTTGAATAAGGCTGAGCAATTTTTCATTGTCTTCCTATAAACAGGAATGGTCAGGCAGATTGAAACTGGAACGGTCTCGTGCAATAAAATGTCCCACAGTTGCGTATCAGTTGGTTGGAACGAAGAAGATTCAACAGGTTCTCGCAGAACCTGGAAATGTTGAGAGGTTTGTGCTTGTCCTGGTTGTTCTTTTACCTAAAACTAAACGGTTGCAGGATGAATATAGGGAAGATTGTGTTGATAAATAAACGTTTGTCTTCTGAAGATTTCTGGAGGATCCCGAGAGCGTCGCAAGAATACGAAAGACCTTTGCGGGACTTTTCACCCTGGACAATGTACGTTAATGTTAATGATTTTATCCTGGCATTGTAGGTCTGCGCTGTTTGGTTGCTCTACAATCAATTTGTCTCTGTTTGAACTACAGTTTACAATTGTTCTGTCTTCAACACGCAGGGTGATGAAGGAGACAAGAATGTAAAGATGGCAATTGAAAATCCTCAACGTTTTGTTGTTAAACCTCAGCGAGAGGGAGGAGGTAAAGAGAATAAAATATCTTCTTCATCTAATATCGTGATTACTAACGAAGAATGAAGCGCTTGCTAACGTCAATCCAATTATATATATAAGCGTCCTGCCAGTCACTCAACCTTAGCAAGATCAAGGATAGCTTCAATTTAAGCTCGTTTCTTATTTCCTCTCAGGTAATAATGTTTATGGTGAAGCGATACGTGAAGTTTTATCAAAGAACGATGATTCCCGAACTCAATATGTTCTGATGGAGAAAATCCGTCCTCCGATTTTAAAGAATTACATTGTCCAAGTTCACAAGGATGAGGTCTTAGAGGAAGATGTTGTTTGCGAATACGGAGTGTTTGGAGTTGTGATAAGGTGAGCGTTTTTATCTTTTTGAGTTTTAGCATTTGCTCTAAAAGTGAGAATTGTGCGACGTACAATATCGTGGTTTAATCAATTTTAATGTTAATCTTCGTTTCAGTGATGAAAATGGGATTGTTGAAAACAAGACTGTGGGTCACCTCTTGCGAACAAAGAGCACCATTCATGATGATGGAGGAGTGGCTGCTTTAAGAGCAGTACTTGATAGTCCCTGCCTTGTATGACTGGAACTGACTCAATCTCTTTCTGTATTAACTATTATTGACAACTTTGACAACTAGGGAATTTTCAAGGATTATTTAAATAGGAATATTAATATGAAATTATGAATTGAGGGTTGTTCTGGAGGGTACACGTTTATTCATTACATAGGAAATATCATCATTACTTTCCCATGGTCTTGAATTCCTCTCCGTCGCATGTCAGAAACAAAGGTCGGCCATCCTCCAGAGCGAGGCTGAGCAGACAGCTTAGTATGGTAATCATATTCAACCTCTCGTCCAGCGGCAATTTCTTGGTGACAATCCTCGCGAGTTGCGCGTGGGTCACGAGTGGATCGGGTTCGTCATAAAACCACGCGGGAGCTCCCACGCCATAGCGTTGCATCATTCTGTTGCCGAAGCTCACGTGATACTGCATATCCCAACCCAGAGGTTGTAGTCTCTGAATACGACAGTCTAATGCTTGTAAACGTTTCACCCGCATATTCCTGTCAGGTTCTGACATTATCACCTCCCTAATATCTTCAAGTGGACCGTAATAGACTTGCTCTGAATCAGGATATACATGAAGTATTATGCGTTTTTCTAGCTGTAAGACAATTTCACCAATGGCATGCTTGATCAACTTCCGAGGCGCGTTTAAAACCTACAGCGGAGAGAATGATTGACGCATTCATTCACACAAAACAACACCGTAACCAACAATTTATAAAACCTATAAATCGACTTGGCTTAAGGCTAGTTATCTCACTATCCTAATCTTAATCCTGATTAGGTTATCCAAATCCTGGTTAACCTAATCCCTCTATATAGCTTGATTATTGAGGTTTTATGTAAAAATCAATTCCGGATCAAAAGAGCAGCCAGCCAGTCTTAGTCACCCACGGTAAAAGTGGTTCTCAAATATTAACTTTGTCAAAGGTATTTTATACAAGAAACTACAACACCTGAGGTATGCTCCCATAGGCAAAGATTCCAGTGCTTTTAGCTTTTCTTTGATTGAGATTCCTCCTTGACACGCTCTTCGTTCTTCCACAGGAACATGAGTCGGAAATATGACTTGTACATCGTCTGTCACACGATGAGGCGTTAACTGTCATCGAACGTGCCATCATCCTTTCGTAAAAAGAACGCCTCTTAAACTTCTCCTCAAAATGCCTCGAGGCCATAACTGCTGCTTCCGCCAGCTCTGTTTCCTGTGCTGCAGCTCGACTAGCAAGCTTTTCATCAACCAAGTCACAACTCATATGAGAACTACTTTTAGTTTTGTGATAAAGTTCTCGTATATCGCTTATAAGACTGTCCACCGAGGTTCTGGCAACGTTGTGAGACATGCCTCGCTTTCCTTGTTGTCTGCGTGCGAAAACACTATCATTAGGTTTACATTCATGACGTAATATGATTACTTGCGCTCGCTTTTTTATCATTTACTTAATAAAAAACCGGGAATTACTGTAATTACCCGCAGAGGTGAAGAAGGAGAAGAAAAAGAAGAAGCATATTTGGAAGGAAATTAGAAGAACTATTTGCTATGAGAGGCTTTATCAAAAGTCTCGTGTCATCAAAAGTGACCGTTACAGGACAAACCAGGAACCATCATTAGATTTAGCATAAAGATGAGCATCTCTTTGATAACAACCACTTTTTTTCATAGTATAACTATAAGAACATAGCTAAAGATAGGCTGCTACAGATCCTGCAACACAATTTCGAAATTTCCTGGGTATTTTACTCGCAGTCCCTTATTCAAACAAAGAGATCTTTCCTTTCGTAAGAGTTCCAGTCACATTTTTCCTGTTTGGGAAATTTCCTCCGCTCAAAATAGCGATATTATGCACTTCGTTAGCACTGTCAGGTTCAGTGCTGCCTTTGAAAGACATATCTTAGCCTTCCCCTGTCACAAAGTAGCTTTGTTTACACGAGCTCTTGTGATATTTAACAGAGGCTACGAATCTTGGCGCGCTGCATAAGAGCGATAAGTGGATGAATGTCTAATGTCACCGTGTAGTTTATGTCGTTGAATCTCCACTGAATCTTGTTCTGAAGCCAAAATTTGAATAGCCATTCGCATTGCATTTAAATGTGATGACAAAACAAAAGGAACGACTTTCCTGTAAAGATTTAGTCCGTTTTAGAGTTTAAATGAATCAAACTGACATCACAAAGATTCAATTGAAAAGAGACTAGTATTTTGGCCTGTGTGTTCATGTTCAAAGACATTGCCATGTTAGCCACCCATCTTGGGGACAAATAACCACGAGACTAAGACTCTAAGTGTATATATTGACGCTGATTGGAAATTGCGTCACGAAATGTTTTCCTTTCCTTTTTAACAATGTAATCGATGCAGCAAAACATCAGATTAATGTGAAAATACTGTCACTCAAGTTTAAAAAAAGCTGGCAACGTTTCTTAACCGTGATTTGATCAAAGGAATACAACTGAAATCGGAAGGTTGTTCTTGCATGAGACTCGGAGTCAGAGATAAGATGTGATAAGAAGACGAGACCCACGCATACGACACTTCAGCTATGAACGAGGCTTTAGGTGATTCGTAACTCGGAAGCAAGTAGTGGAAGTCGAGTGTTTGTCTATTTAATTCATATAGATATGTGACCTCCTATTGTTGAACTAAAATAGCTCTTCCGAGTTCCGTCTCCCGCATGCGACCCACTTGAAACAGCGACAAGTCTTTGATTAATGATAGATGAACCAAGCATAATAGTAAATAGATGAGCTAATTATCAACAATATAAAAATATAAGGTCTGCATCACTGGCAGATCAGTATACAGATCCAGCGTAAGTCTTGTTGGTAACTTGCTAGATGCCATGTGGCCCCTGTCGAATTTTACTCGGAATTTTGAATTGGAAATTAGCAATTAGGCCGTGTAATTTATTCCGACTTATCCTGAATCCTTTCATGTATTCTATCTTCCTTTTAAGATATTCCTTTATTATTTCGATACATTACTGGAAAGTATTGCATGACTTGGTACAGTTAATTTGTTTTCATATCAAATTACTCAAACGATGCGGAGGGATAATTAGTATGCAAACGTGCTAGATCACGCCTTCTTCAATATTCTTCTATTACATCCTGTTTGCTCAGTTTTGATGCACAATTTTACACCTAAAATACATCCATAGACATATTTAATCATATTTGTGCGGTAAAATAGCTGAATGGCGAATGTAGAGATTTATTTGGAAATGTGTTGGCATGTTATTGGTTAAAAAGACATTACGTCACCTTTCTATTCATATTACACCATCCATTCTGGTATAAAAAGAATTAAACACAACGTTTGCGGACATTCTAGACAAACACTCGTAGCAGAAATTAGAAGAGTTTTGTGTCGTGTTTTATTCTAAAAAGATCTCGCAAAAGACCTAACGCCAAGTAAGTACAGTATATAAAATCTTAAAGTTTGTACAACTGTATAAATATCGCGTTTTGTGCTAACTCAACTCAGATGAGAGCACACAGCTGCTTGCGCGCTGTTTTGTTTACTAACAAGAAATATGAAGTGGTGTAAATTTCTGAGCAAACAAGGTTAGAATAAGGAATATACTTCTTTCCATTCTCCATGATAAAATACAGCTGGCTCAGAGCCTAGAGTCTGGGAGACTAGAAAATTTTGCGTAGCGTATACGCGCCAAATTGATCTTTTGTTACAAGCGCTTTCCCGGGCCAGATTATCATGAATTATCTCAGTGCCTAGGGATGGTATTCCTGTCCTTTAGTCAAACTTTTGAATTGCGTGTAAATTGCGTTATAAAACACACGCAGACACATGTGTATTTCCCAACGTTTACAACATGCAGGCTGATGACATTATTAGAAGCATTGCAATATATGGACTATGGTATTTTGAGGTTACGCCTCGAATATTCCCACGTGAATTCCTAAAATATGACTGGCTTTTTTTCAGCGTATGCTCACAATGCAATTAGGAAACGGGCATTACACGCTCTTAATGTTGATTGTCCAGTGTTGTATGAAACTGGCTGATCTTATTTCTTCCTTGTTTTGAGCACAGTTATCTGTGTTCAGAAACTGCAAAAACCAGACGAAATTTCATGTTATTTCTTCCTTGTTCGGCTCAAAAATGACGGCTTGTTAACCCGACTTAGTAACGAATCCGCTTGTACGGCCAGTAATCCTAATTTCGCGTCTTTACAACAAATATGGCTCAAAGGTTTGAGGCTTAAAATTATCGTCTTAGGAATTCATTTTCATGAAACAGGGTAATCCCCGAAGTTAACTCATGCGGTTAAATATGCGCGCATGCGTCGCAAAATATCAAAATCCACGTTGCCAAATATGACGAGAGTTTTACATAATAAAATCGAAACAAATTGCCCAAAAGGCGCAATAAACATACATTCTCTTAGCGGGAATGTACTAGGACTGGTGTTTACAACCGTCTGTGTGGGTTTTTAAGTTTTGGAGATATTTGAGTTAAAATATAACTTTTCCTCGCAATGCGCGCTATCCTTGCATGTTTATGATGCAATATTCACTCGCATATTAATGAAGTCGACTTGTCAAACCGGTTTATTCCACTTTGACCCACTTCTGTACGCGCACAAACACGCCAGGCTTCGAGAACAATACGTAAAGCAATAGCGACTTCTGATTGGCTCGTTGCAGACGAAAATAGTGAATGAGGTCATATTTAGCAAAGTTTGCGAAGGGAAAAGCCACTTTGAGTTTGAGTCTGACATGATCGCAGAGAGTTACAGACATCGTTCTCTTTCGCGATTAATATATTGAGCGTAATACCATTACACCCAGCGTAAATCATCGCCTTTATCTCGCTTCGTATAGATAGAGATGGCTCTCCACGATTTAGAAGATTGGGAAACGATGTTATTAGAAGATATGTTGGTAGAAAATCCAAACGAGACGGTCAGCACGGTGTTTCAAAGCAATTCGACTGGGTCGCCAGCACAAGGCAATGTGGTCGTGCAAGATGCTAATTTGGCATCAGGCTGGTTAAATACGCCATCGTTTACTGGATTTAATGTATCTCAGTTGCAGAGCGAACACGCACAGGGGGAAGTATTCTCCGACACAGAGTCGGTGACGAGTTCCTCCTATTCTGCGGTACCCTCTCCGGCCGCCGTATTCGACAACACAGAGCAACAACAACAACGGTTCAGCTTCTACGCGCTTCAGGATGAGGACTTGAAACATCTTTCTGTGAAGGACCTGAATCGGAGGCTTAAGGGAATGCCAAAAGAAACTGTGAGCTTAATAAAGAAACGACGTCGCACGTTGAAGAATCGTGGATACGCGCATTCCTGCCGCATCAAGAGAGTGCTGGAGAAGAACTCGCTTCAGAATACCAAAGTTGATCTGGAAGCTGTGAATCAAAGGCTTCAGGATGAATTAAGCATGATCAGAAATGAGCGCGATCGTTACAAGCAAGCGTACGAGAACCTCATTCAACTCATCCAAGCCCAAGGCCAAAAAGTTAATCAACGACGGTAAGACGAACGGCACTATTTGTCAGAATCTATTTCCTACACAATAGGAAGAATTAGCAAGAATGGGACAGTTCGCCCAAGAAACTAACTTAAAGAAACCAGTTCGTGATAGATAAACTCAAAGTACATAAATACAGTAAAGTACTGATATCTATTGTAATATATATTATGTTATTCATGCAGTTACGTTTATCAGGATGAAAGTGCGCGCGAGAGTTGTGCTTTAGGTTTCCTCGATCAGTGAGGTGATTTTCGTATTTAGAACTCTGCTGCTATTTATCACCACAAAAACATACGCTTCTTTTTCTGATAAAATGCGCAATCGTGTTTGTTAACTTTGTTTTCAAGTCGTAAATTTATATTCGGCCAAAATATAAACCTGTTCAGATCGATCGCAAACGGCGCACGTTGCAACACTACTGCATATAAACCAGACCTTCAGAATCAACTGCATTGGGAATACTAAACACTAATACTTTCGTCAGTTCTTGTCATTTATTGATACATTTTCTTAGTGGTTTCATAACGTAAATATTGCTTTCAAATTGTTAGCAACCGATCTAACGGATTTTGCCAAATGTCCTAATAAATATCGTATGTTACAAATGTGTTCTAACTCTGCATCCTAACATGCAATTGATGTAACTACACAAACACGATATAAACGATCATCTAGGTCGATGCTCACATACAGTACAAGGGAAATTCAATTCATTCGCTGCCACAATTGCAGGAATACACGTTTTTTTCTTGAAGGCGAGCAAAGACCCGCTATTTTTATAGAGAATGTTTAGCCGAGCCGTTTACACTAGCGAGGACATTTCACAGAACAAAAGCGGAGATGCTATTTTCAAAGCAATCTCCCTTTTGTAAATTAATTACTTGTTTAGCGAGAATTGAACAAAAAAGTCGCATTTTTAGCAATTACATTAAACCGTGACAATGAATTGTTGCAAAACGCATTAACTGCATGATCTTATACGCAAAATCCAAAAGTACAACTCTCGTGCACCTGTTCCGTTTATATGTTGCTGTTTTTAATTTCATGAACAAGTTAGATATAACTTAATTTGTTTATGGAGGGAAGGAGTTTGTATTTAAGGTCTTCAAATTCACTACGGTTGAAGGGTATAAGAATGAAGATATTGTAAATAATGAAAAAGAAATGATGACAGAGACGTTATAAAAAGAGAAAAAAAAGATACAATGGCAATGTCATATTGCAGACATGTTTGTTGAGTTGTGTTAAGTATAGTATTTTTTTCAATGGATTATATTGGTCGTAATATTGACATTGTTTATTCACCTAAAAAGTTGTGTTATTTTATAAGTAGAGTTAATATAAGGGTGTAGTAATAAGAAATAAGCTTTTATGAAAAGTATAAAAAAATATTGCTAATTATCAGCAAAAAACCGAATTTATCTTTTGTCGTATTTACCGACCTATGTGCAGATAAAGGTTTCAGAATATGTCACACAAAAGTCTTCTCAGATGAAAGAAACACCTCCTTTCATTGATAAGTAGGTGTTCTTGACTAAAGTCCTAATATCATCAAATTTTTAACATTTGTAATAATTTTTGTGTAGCTTATACATCACAATGATTTGTGATGTACACAGCTAAGCAACAGCACCTTTGTGATGCATATTTGAGCAATGCATTCTCAGCTCATGCCTTGCCAAGTTTGAGTTTGTGAATGCAGAATCTTACCAAATATTCTCCCAATAAATAAAATATATAATATAATATGAACTTACCATTCACTTCAACATTGATTGAACCATATCAGGCTTCCCACACATTCTACATATAGACTGTAGGTACTATGTCCTATAAAAGGTAAATTTTATTTAAAAATGAGTATTCACTGTATTGTAACAAAGTCTTATTCCCTTTCCATATAATAACCACATGTAATAACTACAAGTTAAATTACTTAATAACCACATGTTTTGAAACTTGCTGAATACGTACTAGCTGAATACTTCTGTTTCGTTTGTTTTTTTGGTTCATTTTACTCCAAGAAGGGCATCTTTTGTGAGAGTCATATTGAATACTGTGGAATGGGGCATAAACCCCCCTCTGTTTCCCTCCTCCCTCCTGTCCACACCCCTTGTAGCTAGCAAGTATGGATTCCCAAACTCCCACAGCTGTAAATTCACTATTATGAAATTTTAAAATATTAAAAATTACATGTATTGAGCTGATGGTGGTGGATAATTATGCTCATTGTGAGAGAAATGATAACAGTTTTCGGTTTGCAAAACTGAAGTTTGAAAGTTCTAATCTTATGTACGGCATCTAAAATGCAATATTTTACACGCTTTGGCTGACAGCTACAGCTCTACGTACACTAGATTTGTTCCAACACTTCGTATCGTTTGCTTCGTACTAGCATTCATTTTCATGGATGACATTTACCACGAGTTTGTTTCAAAAAAGCTGCAGCCATGTTGTCTCTCGGATACTTCATAAAGCTCGTATTATAAGGCTCTGGACGAGCGATTTTCTCCTTTTGATAGATGTGAACGAGTAATTAGTTAGGAATTCTCTCATGTATAAGAACTTTTATTTGAACATCAGTAACTGATTCACTCGTTCACATCTATCAAAAGAAGAAAACCTCCTATTATCATCCGTGATTCGTAGCCCCTGCAGTGAGAAAAGCCTATCTTTCATCTTTGTGAATTACCTTTTTGTAAAACGATAATTCAGCTATGTTGTTTATGAAATCTACATCATTTGCGAAGGTTTTTCGTCGTTTTTTAAGCAATAAAAGAATAACATTGCCTTCAAGTGAGAAAGTTATCGTGCTACACTCCCATCACAATAATCCATATTTAAATCTAGCATATGAAAATTGGATGTACGAAAATTTAAACCTTGACAGTCATGATGTTCTGTATTTTTGGCAGAACGTACCATGTGTGGTAATAGGTAGACACCAGAATCCTTGGTTGGAGTGTGACCTACAGTATTTGAGCGAGAATGGTATTTCACTGGCAAGAAGACTGAGCGGTGGTGGTACTGTGTTCCATGATTTGGGAAATCTCAATATAACGTTTATGACCAATAGTTTAAACTATAACAGGAAAGGGAATTTAAAATGTATTGCCGAAGCGCTTTCCAAACAATGGAATAATTTAGATATTTGCCTGTCACCGAGGGATGACTTAGTGGTGAAAGGAATTTTCAAGATTTCAGGCTCAGCTGCTAAACTTGGAAAGTACTCAAGTTATCATCATTGTACATTATTGTGTGACGCTAACCTTGAGATGTTGAACAAAGCAATTATGCCCAGAGACATTGTTTCACACTCTCGAGCAACTGCAAGTGTCAGTTCACATGTTAAGAATCTTAAGGATCTAGAACCATCAATAAATGTTGATGATATCATAACTAGCATTGCCCAGACATATACCAATGATCATCAAACTCCACACATACATTCAATGGATATATTTGAAGATGACATAAGTGAAATCCATCAAATGGAAAAGGAACTTTCAACTTGGGAATGGATATTTGGGAAAACATCACCATTTACCATAACCAAATCCATTCCTTTGTCATCAGGAACTGATGCCAGAATTGACTTACTCATACAATCTGGACATGTGAAAAATGTGTCCATTCATCCAAGTACTTTATTTGAAGATGAAATTAATAAGTACCTGGGAGGGATAGAATTTAAGTCAAGCACACTGTCCAAAGCTGTTGGTCTTTGTTTTGACAAATGCAGGGAATTTCAGGATCATAAGTTAAAAGATGATTATAGGGAAATCCTAATGACTATCTCAAAAATTATTTAATTCTTTCATAAATTTTTGTACAAAAAAGTAAATGTGTAAATGCAGGTCTTTTTGTCTTAGTAAAATAGGAAAAAACGTCCATTATCCCAAGAGCAAATAGTCTAGGGGTGATGACAATGGTCTCGCTTGCCACAGGCAAGATGGTTTGAATCCTGCATGGGGGAAAGCGTTTTCAGCATGACCCCAGCACGCCTGTTGCGTTCTTTGCGTTTACGTCTTGTTCTTGCAACCCAGAACAAGCGCTGTGTTTATTGTCATCAGAGTTTAATGATAAATGCAGACCTGTGGGGACAGTTTAGGGAACTTCCAGGTTATGCAGCAAGGGTTGCAGCAAGGTGCACATGACTCAGTGGTGTACTGTTAGTGGTGCACATCCATGATGGTTTGTGGCTGTAGTGCACCTCCTCCGGCTGAAATTTTGGATAACAACAAGACCTGAATCGTTCTGAAATAGCTCATAAATCTTCAGATATAGGCCTTGTTTGGCATATTGCGCCGAGGTGGCCGAGCAGCGAAGCGAAGACGTGCCGAAGAGGTCAGTTTTTAGCCTCTCAAAATGGCGGATCAGGGAACAAGTCCAGAAGTACCTGATAACGCTGAAGAAGAAATCAGCGCAGAAATTCCTCTTCCACCAGGCTGGGAAGCTCGTTTCATGACTGATGGACGAATATATTACATCGAGTAGGGATAGAATGAATATTATTACTTTAATCTACTGGTATAACTGTGGTTTTAAATACAATGTTGACATAGTCTATCATACCTTAGTCTTCCAAAGTTTTATCGGGAATAACGCTCTTTTTCCCCAACTTTTCATTTTCTTCTACAGCCACAATACAAAAACAACTCAGTGGGAACATCCTGAGAGAGGCACTGTTTCTCGTATAGCAGGAGGTAGCTTTTCCATGTATTTTATAATGAGGATATGACTTTGTAGGGAATGGTAGCTGGCAGTGTTTTCCAGTATTGACTAAGGCCTAAGGCACTAGGCCTGACTGGAAAATGCAAATTACATGGAAAGATTTACAATTAATAAATAAATTTTACCATTGACCATTTAACCAGATCTACCATTTGGCTGGCAAATGCTACAAGATGAAGATGGTGAAGATTACTATATTGAGTAAGCTGACCAATTTTTATCACCACTGACCAATTTATTAGGATAAATTAAATGATTTGTCAGGGGCACAGATGCATTCTGGCTGACCTAATCTGGCATTCTTGTCTGGAACCCACCCTAACTTTACCAACAGAATGAGCGAGGTGCAGTTGAGCAGTTCAGGTTGGTTTAATACTTGAATATCTTTTCAGCACACTGAAGGGTAAAACAACATACATAGATCCCCGGATCGCCTTTACATCCAAGCCAAAGGTTAAAGGCAAAGTAAAAGTCGATACATTTAAAACAGCTCTGGATATTCTAAAAGATAAGAATCTTACAGGAAAAACTGTAATCATTACCGGAGCTAGTAGTGGCATAGGTGAGTTTGTACTCAATGAATAAGACAAAGAGATTGTCAAAATCAAGTTATTATTTTGGTGGAAATAGTTACGCAAGCATAAACATTCGGTGAAGACTTTATTGAAATATAATTTAAGGTTTTGAAACAGCCAAGGCCATGTCGCTTTATGGTGCTCATGTGATCATGGCCTGTAGAGATATCCGCAAGGGAAATTTAGCTGCTCAAAAAATACAAGATCTTCGTAAGGTTTGTGGGGTTTCATTTCTTGTAGCAGGAAATAATTAAAGCATCGGTGTAAGGGTCAGGTTCTTTCTTGGGGTGTGGTCCTAAAAACCATAGGGGTACCTCAGGCTCAGATATGGCATTCTTTATTCGGACCTGCCTTGCATTAAATAACATTTTTATCTTTTTATAGACGGAAATACCAAAGCTGACTGTTTTAAGGCTTGATCTTGCATCTCTTGAAAGTATTGAAAAATTTGCTGAGCAATTCGGAGATATGGATCTGTGAGTATTTTTTATGTGAATAAATTTACTTTTTGTGGTACCTCATCCTGTACATAGAGAATTGTTTGGTTTTCTTGCCTTAACTCTTAGGCCCCTCCATATTCTAATATGCAATGCTGCCGTCTTCTCATCATCATGGCAACAAACGAAAGACAATATTGAACTTACGTTTGGTGTCAATCATGTCGGTCACCATTATCTGGTTAAACTATTACAAGACTATTTAATCAAGTCTGCACCTTCGCGAGTGATTGTCACAAGTTCCGAGTCTCACAGGTAATGACGCATTTGTCTGCAAGTGTTGTGTGACATTTTACACCTAAACTAATTTTAACAATTTTAAATCATTTTTGCAATCATTTTATAGATTTCCAAATTTTGACTACACAGAAAGTCTGCAAATTGATAAACTACCATTACAAAAGTCAGACTACTGGTCAATTCTTGCGTATAACCAATCTAAACTGTGTAATATACTATTTGCAATGGAACTAAATCGTCGTCTGGCATCAAAAGGAGTGACTGCAAATGCTGCTCATCCTGGAAACATGATTTATACATCACTCGCAAGAAACTCGTGGTTATATTGGATGCTGTATTTGTTTTGTCGACCATTTTCAAAATCAGCCGTACGACTTTGAATTTTATTTGCACAGCTTACACTGACTAATAATTTAAGTATAATTTTGCGACTCTCTATGAAAATATTTGCATTGCAGTGAACTCTGTATTCTCCTTACCGTAGGCACAAGGTGCTGCAGTTTTGGTCTATTGTGCAACATCAAAAGAATTGGACAATGCAGGTGGATATTACTTCAATAATTTCTATGCCATTGAACCTTCCACAGAAGCTATGAATGCTAAAATTGCAGGAGAACTCTGGAAGCTCACTGAACATCTGATCAATGACCGCCAGAAGATATATCGTTACAATATTTTCTGATAATCCTTAGTAAAATATTTGTAGTATACGAAATTTCAAAACTCACATAACTTTTCACTTACTTTCCATTTTCCAACCACTTGACGATTTTTCCTTTGGTTCCCTTTTTCCTTCGGTTGCCGATTTTATTAAAACTTTGAATTTTTTTAGAACTATGATGCTTTTATGTTTCTTTGAACGACGTTTTCTTCCCCATTTTTAAATGCAGAAAACAGTTTTTTATCTTCAAATAAACAACACGAAAGATCTGACTTCAATATCCCTGAAAATAGAACAAAATCAAGCATAGGCGTACGGGCGAAACTTCGTTCGGAGGGCAAAAAAA
Organism: Dendronephthya gigantea; assembly: GCF_004324835.1. NCBI lineage: Eukaryota > Metazoa > Cnidaria > Anthozoa > Malacalcyonacea > Nephtheidae > Dendronephthya > Dendronephthya gigantea. The sequence continues at coordinate 589,953 of NW_021163090.1, forward strand.
TCGCCCGAAGTTTTGAATTATTATACAATGCACTCTAATATTAACTTTTACCAGATTTGTAACAATAAACTTCATTTTATTTGGTTTAACAACGATTACCAGAAAGAATGTAGTGACCTTTGGCAAGGAAATTGATTCCGTGGCAAAGCGCTTCTAAGCGTACGTGACTGAATGTGTTTTCAAGAAAGTCTAAGAAAACTCAATACAATTCTACAATACGAACGAAAAGTGAATAATTTAGCTACATACTAATTTTACATGATGTATACAGGGTGAATTAAAAAAGTAGACCCTTGAAAATTAACACGTTAAAGTTCCTTAACAAAACAATCGTAATTTTTAAAAGTACTTTTTTGAAAACTCCGTGTAAAAATACTAAAAGTGAACCTATTTGCAACGTTAAACAGTCGTCATTGAGTTGTCTGGAGTTAGCATGCATTTGAATTTGGAAGGTAATTATAGGTAGCTGAAACTATGAATTTAGTTAAAGTATAAAAATTTTTTTTTCAATATATGTGACTGTTTAACCTTGCATGCCAAACACTAGCAGTCCAGCAGCAACGAGAAATCACTCTCCAGTGACGTAGCTAGAGGGGGGGCCCGAGGGCCAGGCCCCCCCTGGCAGAATTCCTGGCCCCCTTTCAAAATATTATGTCAAAAAAATATTTTTATTTATTATGCTCTGCTTTGAAGTTGCAATACATGCGTATTTCAGATTTTCAGCATTTTCCTACCTTCCTAATAATTCAGTATATAATTCAATTACAATAATTCACAATAGTAATACAGTAAGTCAAGTTAAAGACTCAATCGAGCCCACTAACAACATTGATCAGACTGATTCCGACATCGTTCTTTTGATTTGCCAAGCCTAATAAAAATATCACGGTAAAGTCTTTTACAATTAAATTTTTCTTTGACTTTGCTCATCATTCACCAACCTCGTACCCAGGTTGGAGGTAAAATGCCTTGGGTACGAGGTTGTTTGCACTATACTCGGATAATTGCGAGGGCGACATTGACCTATGCTATACAGATTTGAATTTTTTATGTCTCTATGTACTATTTAGCTACTCGTATTGGCCGCTACCCTAAAATGTAGCTACCCTTGTATTGGCGGTTAGCCTTAACGACAACGAAGGGCGGATTCGATAGTGCATTAAAAAGGCATGCACAGCCTGTTATATTTTACCTTCTTGAGTTGCCCCCCCTCAAATATTTTCGGCCCCCCATGACATGAAATCCTGGCTACGCCACTGTCACTCTCGTCACAGGCTCAACTGTAAAAGTGTAAACGTATGTCTTATTTTCAACTATACAGGGGGGATAAAGAACATCACGTAAATGTTATTTTACGGCGAACCCTATACCCTATACCATAGATAAATCCCCCTGGATAAGAGGGGCGAGGCGTAGAATAGACATGACAGACTTTAGCCAATGATAGCATCTTCTGATGCGGGATACGATACATCGGCAAACTTTTGCACGAAATATGTGAACTTATCTAAAAAAACAAAAACTCAAGGTTTACTATAATAATACTACGAGTAAACGTCATCTATATGTTTAATGTGAATAGGCAACACTGTATATGAATATAAAAAGAAGATCATTTCTGCAAAAATTGGCTGGAGAAGAATCGAAGGCACATTTGAACTCTGCACTTTAGTTTAGGCAATTTCTGTTTTCTACAAATTTTGTGAGGTGAACAACTTACCCATTCCATTCGTTAGGAAAGCGGGACTTCTGTTCTTATGAATGAATAGGAAATACACAGGAATTCCACACAAAATGAACAGAAGGCAAAAGAAAGCAGGAAGTGGCGTCTTTGAAAACGGAGCAGCGACAAGATAGATAGCAGCAAGTAGCACGATCACCGGGAACAGAACGAACACCTTTAAAATGTATAAATATTTACTTTTAGAGTTGCTTTAAGGAAATAACATTAATAAGGAATAAGTCTAAGAGAAACGGGTCCGTATATGCATTTGGTGTAAATAAAACAAGGTTATTAGCAATACCTTAAATGGCCTTTCGGCATCCTTCCTACTGAAGAACTTCATATAAAGAAGACCGGAAATTGTTGTTCCGTAAAACACCCAGACAGCGAATGTGAAATATCCAATTAATGTGCTGAAACTACTGGATTCTGGGATCAACATAGCCCAGGCAATTAAACTCTGCAAATAAAATAAGCAAAATTTATTCCTTGACAGGTCTAAAGGACTGACCAGCGTGACTGCTCAAGCAAAAGATCAACTTTGGAACTGTTGAAGCAAATCATGGTAAACGGTGCAAACAAGGCTATAATTTTCATATGTGATTGATGTAAAACAGCATTTGTATAACAGGTTGTGTCTTTCACAAAGCAAGATACACTTCATGTCAATTCATACCTGTAAGATCAAGCCTGGGATAGGAACACCACGAGTGTTGTGGATCATAGCAAGAAGTTTTGGTAGATGACCATGTCTTGCTGCAGCATACAAGAGTCTGCCACTTGCAAGAGCTGCACCATTGGCAGCACCAAATGTTGAAAACGCAACAAAAACAGGAATAACCCAATACATAACACCAAACATTCTTCGAGCAAACAACTACATGGAATAGGATCACTTTAATATTGAGAACCATACAACATAAAGCCTTGCCACTCTGACATGGGTAGGTTGCACTATCTCATGGAATTGACAGAGAATCATGAAATCCAGGAGGTACAAAGAAGAAACTTCTGAATTTCAAAATGCCTGTATTTTCGATGCTCTATTTTATCCATACCCTAACAAATTGTGGATAACTTACCACACCAACAGCAGAGGAATGCCACACCTCTTCTTTCGTCAGCACCGTGAAATACGAGATGTTTGTCATCAAATAAATCCCAGTTACCAGTGGAATTCCAATAGCAATGGCAAGAGGCAAATTCCTAAATTAAAAATATAGCGTGTGAAATCAATTGATTAATGGTGATTTATCATGGGGAGAGTTAGCAGGGGCCGGTTGTATCAAGCCCGTTTAGCTTAAACGGTGGATAAGTTCAAAATAGAAAGCAAGTCTATCGTTTTATTCAACAAGCAAACTAAATGTTTTTAACCTTAATGCAAAGATACTGTTTACAACTACATATTTAGTGCATAATATTCAAGTTAAATCATTCAAGACAGATGTAAGAGTGTTATTTAATTTTGACTTATCCACCGTTTAAGCTAAACAGGCTTGATACAACCGGCCCCAGGTGGATAAAATCATAAACTACTTCTTACCTGCTTGGCTTCTTTATTTCTTCTGTGATGTAGTTCAAATTATTCCTTTAGGAAAAAGAGGATAAATATCAGAAGAGAACATTTGATATTGCAAACATTCTGTGGTAGAAACAGCATCAGAACATAACTTACCATCCATCATATGCCCATAGGCCATTATAAAATGCTTCACCAATTGTACCAACTGCCATGACAGTACCATCAAAAGACCGGCTCCCCTCTAGCTCGTAATTATGCCCTGTGAAAAAACAAGTTTGTTCTTTAGTTCAGGTTGTCATTTAATACAATTAATGAATGGATGAAATCCATCAGGTTTGAATAATAAATTTACCCCTCACTTACCCTGCCCTAAGCGGACTAATCCAGTAAGAATAATCAAAACTAAAGCAAATAATTTTGCAGCCGTAAAGAACACCATTACTCTAGTTGCTAGCTTCACACTGATGCAGTTGATTATTGTAATAACAGCTAAAAAGAAATGGAAGAAATTCGATCAAGATTTAAATTTTCTTTCCCTTCAATGCTTTAAAAGGTACCATAACCTCATCCCAATTATAAGTTCCAGGCTTTCCCATACCCAAAACAATTTTTTTATCTGCTATACACATGGGTGTGGTTTATATATTATGCAATGGGTGGGAGGGGTTATTTGAAGCTCTGTGAAGTCACTAGTGTGAGAGGGGCCATATTGGAGGGGCTGATGGACTGAGGATGACATTTGGAGGCATATATTTCAACAGGGATATTTTCAGAGGTTTAACAAAACAGGAGTTTTCAAACATTCTCGTATACTCGTCTACTGGGTTCAAGGTTCGTGATCGAGGTCGAGAGGAGTTTTCCCTGAAAGTGGGTCCTCTTGTGAACAAACCCATATCACATATACAACACGTCAATACGACTAATTGTCGTTTCCACGAATTCTCTTACGCATAAGAAGTGATTTGAGATTTGAATTTAGAAATGACAGTGTGTAAAAAGAATCCGTCTCAAATCCTATCTCTACCACGAGCCACGAGGTCGAGTCCGAAGCAAACGCGTGATAATGGCGTGCTTCAAATACAAATTCGAAAATGTTCGATACTTTGATATTTGAGGCCATATGTAAGTCATCGATATTCCTTAACATTCGATATTACGTATCGTTTTCACAAAAAAAAACCCTCTTGACCTTTACAGTTACAGGGAACTCAATGCCAAGCGCGCGCGCGCTCATGCATTGTGCAGCTGGTTCTGATTGTTTTGATCGAACTTTGTACCCGCAATGAGCTGCCAAAAATACGGCCAAATCTATTGTGCACGTGAAAAGCAAATGCCTTCCTACACACATTTCTTTCATCATAATGTGTCATCTGACGAAATGTTTACTCAGAGAGGTGGATTAAGATAGTACTTAGGATATTCTAAAATTACCAATCCATATTGGTCGAAAATTTTAACCTCGATTTGTAAGACGGTAAATAAATACAATAAACACAATTTGTCACCGGAACGAGGGGGCACATGCACGGGGCGATTGCTATATTTAGTACGAAATGCTTAAGAAATTGTAAAAATGTAAACATAAATAGCAAAAAATTCATAGCGAAAGTAACAAATTTGTTAAATTAGAATGTTCATTTAGAACGTTTTACACTGTTACATTTAGGTAGTTACATTTAGGTCAGCGTAAAAACACCCAGCAGGGTTTTTATCAAACAAACGATAACTTTATACTTACCTATAGCGAATGCTGCCAGCAATTTCACAATAACCTTGACCTCAGGCTTACTGGCACAATCCGGGAAAAACGGCGTGACAACGTACTCGCCAAAGACGAGACACACTATCGCGATCTGAGACGGTTTAATTACTATACAAGCCGTCCATATGTACATAAAGGAAGGCAGTCCACCAAATGCTTCCAGAAGATAGGTACTCTCTCCTCCAGACGTGTGAATCATCGTACCAAGCTCGGCGTAGGATAATGCTCCACACATTGCTAGTACACCACATAACGTCCAAACTACCAGAGCCATTCCAACCGATCCGCTAAACATCAGCACATATTTCGGCGAAGCGAAGATACCGCTGCCAATCATCGTTCCCACTATCACAGCAACTCCACCAATAAGACCAACATCTCTTTTCATTTGAATACCAGTACCTTCGTCACCGCTAGACGACATAAGTCTATCTTCCGTTCCATCCTTCGCCTCTCCGTTTACAGCCTTTCCCTCAGCCATTTTCTTCTTCGGCTCCTACTCTCTACACTTCCAGTGTGTGATTAATAATTGCCCGGCTTCAACACGTGGTAATATAAGACAGGCTTACAATTTTCCATAACACGGAAGGTCGATATTATCCAATCAGAACCCAGCGCTGTCTCTACCTCTTTCTTCTCCCAGCATGATGCAATCATAAACAGTGTGAAATTAAACCTGTTATCTTTAAAATAAAAAACCGGATAAAAAAACAGAATCGATTTAAAAGAACTCTAGGGTCATGTGGGTTATATACTAGAAACAACTTTAGCTTTACAAAAACCCAGACAACGTGATATTGCTTTCTCAACGCACGAAAGAAAAGAAATATTGTAAGATGTAATACAGCCTTATTTACTTCACGCTTCGTTTCTTACGAAAGCACGAACTGTTTAGCTAGGAAAAAACTGGTAGAGAAAGAATTAATACTTACAGAACAAATTTGATTTTTGTTTTGAAATGTTAGAAAAGTAACAACATGTCACAAAAGATCATAACTCGTAAATTAGGAATATCAATTATTCTCTACTCAAATGAATTACACTCGTTGTACAGACTACACCTCGTACTACACAACACAACTGTATTATGCATGTGTACCTTATTGGATAAAAGAATATAAACATGCTGTTAAAAAGCAGCCTAAATTCTTGTGGGAAACATTTTTTCCTATCATTTGCATACAACTGATTACAAGTCACAAGCTGATATTAGCGGCTTTATTTGGTATGCAAATTCTATCCAATTTCAACAGGAAAATGGATGGATTAAACACACACTGTGCACGTGGATGTTCAGTGTTGTTGCTGAAAAGGAAGAGATGTCATCAAACCTCACGCAAAATTAAAACAAAGTTCAGCGCCTTGGTTGTCCATGACAGCCCATGATACTGGTTAAGTTTAACAAAGTAACCCGACTTCCTATGAGTGTTACATTCAAAGTCATTCAAACAAAAAATTTTTGTCTCTTGTGTACTTAGCGTTGCCAGGACGTCATGGTCTGTCTCAGATTATGTTTATTCAAATCCCAGCAGAATCCGGAACCTGAGATAAGTCAAATTTGATTCGTACGAGGATGATCTTTGAGCTTCATTTAAAAATACTTCGCTTAAAAATTTCTCCTGTGATAGAAAGCGTTTGAAGGCGAAGAAACTTTGAAAGATAACGATCTTTCTCTTTTTGCTTTCAAAAAACCGGAGTAACCAGTTTTTCTACGAATAGCTGTTCACCCGTGAATGCTACGCCTACGATTTCCATGACTACAAGTCCTTTGAATTTAAAGACAGTTACACCTTCACAAACATTTCGGGAAATAACAAATCATAAAAAAACAAGGCTCAAACTGCTTTTAAATAGAAATCCTCTCCCAAGAATCTATATTCTGCTGTTCTATACATTAAGAACAACAGTCAAAGATTCTCATAATGCAAGTACGGATTACCGGTTCTTGTTTCCGTAGTGAAGAGGAGATTGAGAGACAGAGATTCGATAGCTGTTTCATTTGTTTGATTGTAAAGGCTGACGAGAGTGACGACTATTAATAAAAGCAATGACTGCAATGGTAATGGCATGGGGAGATGGGTGAAAGGTTGTAAATGAAGCCTCGAGGGTCGATGTTTGTTTGTTTGTTTGTTTGCCAACTGAAAATGTGAAAGATCACATGCACATGAGGCTCCTAATTTGTGAAACAAATGGATGTCAACACCAATATAATCCCGCACTAATTACATTATGTCTGGTCTGATGAACGACAGACGCTGGTTTGTACAGTATATAGCTTTTTTATTCGGAATCAGCCAGGCTTGATGTAGCAATATCCAGCGATGGCGCCGTTTTGGTGACGAGCTAGTACATCACGTTCCCAAAACAGTAGAAAAATACGCTACCATCAATCCTTTGCGGAAATTTCGTAATGGTTAATTAAGTAAGACAAGTCTCAGCGCGTCAGCTGTGGCATGCCCAGAATTCTGTAATGTTGTTTTAACGTTACTAGGTGAGTGCGTGCGTGTTTCTTCGTCCAGCAACCTCGTACACAGATCCTGGGTACGAGATAACGTGTTTGCGACCTGGTACAGACACACACACCCTGAATTTAAGATACGAATATCTTAAATTTGTATTCATTTCAAATTTAACTACCACATTCTCTTCGTTCATGCAGGACATATTGAATTCATGTCTCAAAATTTGACTTCTACTTTCAAAAGTCTTTAAAATCATCACTATCAGTCATTCAATTCATATTATGGTTCATTACATTAAAAATGTTTGCAAATCCTGATTGCAAAACTACTTCGTACTCCATGCATCACATGGTACACAGCGGGATACTCTGCTTTGGATTCATGTTTATCCATATCTATCCTAATGCATATTATTGCGTAACCATTCGTTGGTGAATAATTCCGTCCCAATCTCCACAGAGACGCGTGATCTCTCCTCACGCGCGTAGTTCGATTCAGTATAACAGTGACCGTTCATGACTGATTGACGGAAATTTTAAAAGCGTTACTTACTTTTTGTCACGACTAATGAAATAAGTAAGACGATAATTATTACAGCCAGCAGAATGATAATAAGCATTTTCCGCGAACTTTTTTGGTATTTTTCACCCTAAAAAAATACAAAAGTGCGTTTCAGGAAGGACTGCGATTATTCATATAAGATAATGGTACCATTCTAGCCACGAATGAGCGCAGAATTTAAGGGCAATAAATCATTTCAAAATACCTTCTTAAGCTGTTCCAAGCCTTCCTCAACCTTCACTGAAGCTTGTTCGACGTTGTAGTCTATTCTGTCTAGTATAGTCCCCTGAAAATACGTCAAAAGTGACATAAAATTGGGAATCAAACTTCAAATCCACCAGAGTTTACATTTTCTTTTATATCTTTGATTTTTAAGGGCTAACTCTTAACTCAAGATATATCCAGCAAGCTAACCTGTTCTACAATAAGTACAGACAAATCTTGAAATATTTCATTTAAATCTGCGATGGATGAAACGATGTGTTGAATTTCTTTTTCCCGTTGTTCTATTATTGCTGTGTTATCTTCAACAAGTTTCATCTGTTGTGACGTAAAACCCTGAGATGATAAAGAATCATAAGAATACAACAGATGAATGATTGAACTGTTCATCATATGATATATTCCTCTGGCAAACGAATTCAACTTACTCTATCATATAATTCATCATTCTCTTCCTCCATAAGCGAGCTTCCTCCACCGGCCATACTACTATCAAAATAATGGCTTTCTCTTTCTTCACGACTCTTCATCTCTAAATATTGTTGAAAATATCACATTACTCGTATTTTTTTATCAGAAAATCTAAATTCCTTACTACATGTGTATTGATCCTGTGTTGAACAGCAAATGCATGTAACGAGGTATTCAAAATCATTTGTGTTTACTTTTTAAGTACGTAGATTGACTCTTTCTAAAGTTTCCTGACAATTCTTGGAGACTTGAAGCTAATGAGGAAACAACATTCTTCACCATTCGTTTTTCCTCTGGACTTGCTGTCCTGGATTGTGCGACAATTCTTTGAATGGCATTTTGACTTTGGTGAAACATCTGGGTGGAAAAACAAAAACTTAATATTCTATTTTCATATCCAAAAAGTTGTTGACTAGCTGTCTTAATGGTATAATTGTTAAATATTCCACATCAAACCTGTGTAATGTCTTTGGTAGTTATTTCAATAGTTTGTTCCTCATCAACATTATCATCAAGAGTTGGTCGATTCAAATGTTTATCATGCATTGCAGAGAGTTCTTTCACTATAGATAAAGCAGATAAAATTGGTAAAAGCATCCTAACCAGCCTTAAAGCCATTAAGACACACCATCCTAAGCAGCCTTAAAGCCTTGAGAATAAAGACAATACACAATAATCTTACTTTTCTGTTTAATTTTTGTGACTTCATACTGAACCTCTTCCACGACATCAATCCTAAGTGGAAAAATACAAACTTTACAAATGCATCATTTTGATTCAACTGGCTTAAAATTGAAGATATCATTTGATATCCTTCTTACCATTCAGGAGGTAAGGAGCTTGCCAATGCTGTGCCAGCAAACCCCAGTTCGACATCACCTGATCTAACCAGAGCCACTGTATCATCATCCTTTGAAGCAGTACAAGAATTAACAAGAATAAATACGGTACGTGCGCATAAAGTCTGGACTGAATTGACAGCCTTACATTAAACAAATCCTAACTGTATTGTACAAAGACGATGAATTGCCCACGGCATCAAATGACCAACACAAATTACAAATTTTATAATAATATTTTGTATAATTTCATATTTAATATTGAATATTCACCCCAAAGTCGTGTTGTCTTGCATAGTTATTAAATCGTTGGATTTCATTTCTGATTCTTATAAAGAAGTCTGTATGAGACTTGGTTGCCATGTATGCATCGAAGAAGGTTGTAGTTAAACAAGAAAACGAGGAACGTAAGTTTTTGTTGTCATTATCACTCAACTATCTCTTCACTTCCGTCGCCATATTGTTTCTGTATTAATTAGAAACCAG